>NC_057933.1:41362368-41686118 GCF_018555375.3 Anguilla rostrata | reverse complement strand
ATCTCAAATTAACGTTAAAAAATTCTGTTCCTTCTACCACTTTTTAAAGTTTTCAACAACACTGCCGGGACTTCAGCCAATATGTTCTGTGACAAATATCCAGCCTTACTGATCAGTACTCTGTAGTATGTTCCCCTTATAATTCACCATAAATGACCATCTCACAGCTGTTCTATTAAAAAATTATTATGGATGGACGTTTCCTACATTGTCTCAGGGGGTATGCCCCCAGGCCTCACAAGAAGGTTGCATTTCTCGGGGGGTATGCAATGCATTTCTCCACCCTCGCCATTGACCCAAGCATGTCAAGACAACACTTCTCGAAACACCAGAGTGAAAAAGAAGCAGCTGTCAGTGTGTGTTGTTACATTCATACCAGCCCCGAGTGGCACAGATTACTTTTCTAAGGCAAAAATCACGACTGCGTATATTAGTCCTAGAGTTGCGATGAAAAGAAATACATTGATTTTACCTTCTTTGAGATCGTTAATCTGCCCGTGGCTAACAGAACACAGAATGCACCACTACTGGGTGCAGTTTGATTAAACGGTCACGTCAGGCTCAACACTTGTTTTGAAATACTTCACAAGCCGTTATCACAGCATCTGCACAATTGTTAGTTTGATAGCGTGTAAGCAATACATGACAAACGCGTCTTGCTTATGTATGTACTTACTCTGTGTCAATTATCTTTCGTTCCAATATCAGCAGTGCCGCTACGTATTCCTTTAAGTTCTGCAAAGGAGAGAGCATAATCAGTAGGTCACACACATGCTAGCCAGACGTTCATCAAAATCAGAACACTCCAAACGTATAACATGGTTTCCTAGCTAGGCTTTCATATGAATGACACACTATAGCCGTTCGTTATTAATTTGACGTTAGCTGTTTTGATAGTGAAAGCATTTGCTAAGCTACGTAGAACTAAATGACAAGCCAGCTATCGTTGTCCAAGTTACCTGGTGCAAAACTGTGCAATTTTTACAAACTCCTTTGGTGATATCTGAGGCAATTCCTGCCGATTTTGAATGGTTCTCCCCGGGCATCATGGTAACAACAAAAAAATCTGTAAACATTTACATGAATTATTACACCAAACACATACAGCTATGTACGCAAACTAAAACTGAAATCACCACAAAACATTGCAACTTTTCATAATCGCATAACTGAACGCACGCGAAATGTACTTAAGACCCACAGAAAAGACAGGAAACTGTCATGTATAATGCCAGGATAAATAGTAATTTTCTGACGATAAAGTTTCAAAATTCAAAATATTAACATATATTGTTTTATAATGATTAATTTATGGCATCAAATGTACCGACATATTACTCAATTATGTTTCAATAAATTAGTAAAAATGAATCCAATGGATCTGGCTCCTCCAAAGACGTACTCGGGGTCCAAAATATGTACTTCCGGGATTGTCGCATAAATTATGTCATACAGTTCATGGGTCATACCATCGAACTAAAGATACCACAGGGTCCAGGGCTTGCGATTCTCCGTGAAGCTCATAAACTCCAGTGGTTACTCGAGGTATTGCAGTTTAGTAAGCCTCTGGTGCCAAAAAGCAAATTTCCCCATTCAAGTCCATTCAAAACTACGAATTTACCCCCGGCCACATTAAATTATTTTGGACAGAACTTTTTGCTGAAAAATTTCTTCACACTGAACTAATTACTCTCCAGGCAGCGATTTTTTTCTGAGTCCCACAGAAGAAAATATAAGATTTATTTAATTCCAAATTGGTCCACGTGGTTTTACCCATAGACCATATAGAAATCTAGGCCCGCCATTAAAATTATTATAAATTGCTGTACTACAATATATAAGATATTGGCTATCTTACCTCACACGAATTAAACAAGCTGTATTCCAAAGTTTGTGACACAATGTTTGAATGACAACATTGGGCCTCATTAACCAACATTCTTAAGAAGAATGGGCCTCATTCACCAACCACTCTTAAGAAGAATTTTCTTTTTAAAACCCACTAACGCAAAAAAAAAAATGTTTTCTTATTTGGGATTTGGGACAGAATCTACGCACACTCAAGAGCACACTTAGGCACATTTGTACGGAAGAGGATTAGGGCCACGTGTGAATTTTTTTTTTTTTGAGTTCTGACTTTAAAGTCAGAATTCTGAGAATAAAGTCATCAATCTCAGAAGTCTGACTTTAATCTCAGAATTCTGACTTTAAAGTCAGAACTCAAAAAAAAAATTTCACATGTGACCCTAATCCTCTTACGTACATTTGAGTTCTGACATGTTTGTGCAAAATAATTGGTTATTGCGTTTTCTTCAATTCTACAGTTGTATAATATTATAGGATTTAAATTACAATGATATTTTTATCATTTATAATATTTTTAAATAATTATTTTCATTATTTTACAAAGCATTAAGGTGCCAGGTTCCGCCTCAGAGGGTAGTTGCCTCAGTGGGAGTAACTGATAAAAATTAAACCATTGTAGTTACCTTTTATTTTGGGGGGTTTCAGTTATACAATATTTGGTCTATACTGCAAAAGCAAATGTTTAAATTTTGAATACAAACTAAGCACTTAAGTAACACTTTATAAACACCTGGACATGTTGAAGAAGAGAACGTCACTAGGGGGGTGACACCAAAATGACTGGCAATACATTTTTTGTTTTTCTATTCTAATTAGGAACAACTGGCACGCGCTTTACATTTACGAGGACAATGGGATTCATCATTTTAAGAACACGTGCGAACAATTCTGCGGTTTAAGAACACGTCGTGAATCTGACGTAGACTTTTCTTAGGATCTTTCTTAAGAACAAATTTAAGAAAAAACTTAGGAAGATATTGGTGAATGAGGCCCTTTGATGTCAATACTTCTAACGGTAGGCCTAGATTGTGGCAGTTGGAATGAATGCCTTATAGACAGTGCTTTGTATGTATGAGTTACTTGGCATTTTTGTAAGTTGAAAACATGTTTTTCATCAGATATAATTTCTTTTTGCACTCTGTTTGTAATGAGTAAGTGATAATACTAATTAATTTATAAAGGCTATGTAGGCTATGACAGACAGGGGTGTAGCACAAAATTCTGGGCCCTATACATGAACAGTCTCTGTGGGCCCCCTTCCTCTCTTCATCCATGTCTCTTATACATCATTCCAGGCTTTTCGAGGGGCCTCCCACCATTTGGGCTCGGTAGTCCATCCCACTTTTCCCCCAAAGGCAAAGGCCCTACCCATTTGTATATATATAAATGTTCATTTTGTTTGTGTATCCGATGTCTTTATTGGTTGATATACTGTACGTAGTAAGAACAATGGGGAGGAGCATTTGAGGCAGGAAAAGAAGAAGGAAAAATCATCCACCCAATAAAGTCCAAAATAAGTTTTGGGCTTTATTGTGTGGATGTGTGAAGTTGTTTGTGAATTCAGTCTGTTGAAATGCGGTCAGAAGGTACAGAAATGAATGTTTTTAAGGGCTGAAAATCTGTTTTTTTTCTGTAGGGAACCCTGAAAAACATGTTTCTGTGAAACATATTGGTGAAGGTAACTTGCCAGTAGATATATCAATAATTTGGTTAATAATCTGTTGTTTTTCTAAGAAATAGGCTACTTCTTAACTATCACCTAAAAGGTCGACAGAATAGAGGTTAAAGTTCTATTCTGTCAAACTGACCTTAATTCATCCAAAATTTAACCCGTAATGTTTAGGGAAATTCACCCTAATTTCATATTTTTGGCTGGACCTCAACAGCGGGGCCAGTCCTACAAACGCGAATGTCTATGACTGAGTCACTGAGTGATGAAGTTACACAATTGTTCGGCCGAGTTATGAAGCTACACCATTGGTCGGCCGGATGAAGTGTGTTAGGTCCAGCCATAATACTAGGTTTTGACCTGGTCTTGTTGTATTTTATGTATCCCTATATTGTAGGCAAGTAAAAAAAAAAGTTTTAATTTGTGGTTCTCTTGGGATATTGTAGGGGCTTGAATCCAAAACACGCCTCTGACTTGCTGCTACATTTCCCACAATTCCTTATGCTTTTTTTTGTTTTTATTGGGCATAGCTTGGATTTCAGTGGGAGGTGTGTGTGTCATTTCTGTGGTCAAAAATGTTTATTGTTTTGTGGTTCAGATTGCTACCATGCTTACAAGGTAAGCAGAAAAACCAGCATTAGTCTGTTTCCTGGCATGAAAAAATGTTACAGTAGCTAGCTGGAAAGCCATGTCTGACATGGCTATCTTACTAAATAGCATTTCAGTAGAACAGACGGATAGATACAGTAGCCTATCATGTATGCCATCATTTCCTGAATTACATATATATGCAGTTAACTTGATGCTTAGGTATTTTATTGTCAGTAGCACATTACCCAGCCTTCCAGCGACATAATTAAAGATAATTACATAATTACAGGCAGCATTGGGGGCGTGCAGAGACAAAACTACACAAATTATCAATATCAAAATGTAGTCAAGTTACAATGAAACTTTCACCAATATGTTTCACAGAAAATAAATAACCCATATTCCAAAGTAGTGCTGCCTGTGTTTTCCTAGATTCATTCAAATAAGTAGGGCCTATGTTTCCTCTTACATCTCACCTTTCCTTTGGTTTCTTATGGATTTGCATAGGGACATTGTGCTACCTAAATGACACAAATCCTTAAGTGTAGGCTTCCTTGAAAATAGTGGACTCCATAAATCATATACAAATCTTTTATGGAGTGGTAATACTAGAATGCAATGTGGTCATTTAAACATTTTCTTTCCCGCATACATCACCACAGTCACCCCTTCAAACATACCACAGTCCTTCTGCTGATGTGAAAATTGCACATATTAATCATGCACATAGACTATTCTTTTGAGGAAGACAAATTGTGTGCATTGTTTTGCATTGAAAACATTTTTGGTGGGCCATTGCTTCATTTAAAAATCTAGCAGAAACAATGCGTAGGAATTTAATAAGTCTAAAGAGATTTCAAAGTTTTTTTTAAACATGTCCTACAGGCTGAAATAGCACCACATGCGCATGTTCTTTTGCCTGTGTATCCTGCATTTGGTGACTGTGAACAATGAACAGATGTGACTGACTCAGGTGTGCTGGTTTTGGTTTAAACAGATATTGTTAATTTGGGAGAATTCATAATTGCAGCACTGGAGGCAGCAAAATTCATCAGAAGCAAACAAGGAATAAGCAAAAAGTAACCTAAGTTGCGGAGCAATTATTGTGTGGTTTACCAGAAATCACAGGGTACAAAATTAATGATGTGTAGGAGAGATAGTCTGGCCATTTTTGTTGTTCTTTTGCAAAAACATGAAAAGGCTCATGGGGCACGTTTCACCAAGGTGCAACTCGGAAGATGGCAGCTACCTGCCATCCAAGTAGAGACCCAAATGACTCCGATCTATTTTGATACTTTAGCCTATATGCCTCTGAATCCAAGTTAATCACTCGTATTTCAGGGTAGCTGCTTGTTAGCTAGCTCAGCCACTACATAAAAATAACCAAAATAACAACAGTTACAAAATGCATGCCCCATATATCTATATTTAGTGTATCTATCAACTGCAATCTGTACAGCATTTCGAAGCGTAGTCTATTACCAGCTAGCAACCAAAATGTTCAATCTGACGTTGCGATAATCATTGTGGTAGCTAGCTGTGACAGTAGTTAGGAAATGTTTATCGAAAATAGACTTGCCACCCACTCATTGTACCACAACGGGATACGACTCATGCCGTATCATGTTTCTTGTCCGTGAGAAACCTTATATCGATAACGCAGGTGGTGGGAGTGGCCGTCTGCTCTTTCTCCACAGTTCCTCGATCCCCCGCCCGCATAGTCTACACAGCGTGTAACTGTCTACTTAATCTGCAGGGTATTCCGAATCTAATCACGAAATGTGTTTAAAATATTCTTCAACATATAGGTTATCTTATAAAAGTAAGATGAGATGTTTTTCAGATATAGTTGTTATGCTTATTTTATTTTCATTTACCCAGGTCGTTCTGTCACAATATGAGAAATATAGTTTCACAAGCTTTCCAAGGCACGAGCTCATGCCTCTTGATACAGCTTATAAATACGCTCTGGACCTGTACAACAGAGAAAAATGGCAAGAAAGTGTGGACTTCTTGGAAGTAAGTCTGAGATTGTATCGATTCTTCAAAGACAGCGAAGCTTTCTGCAATTTGAACTGCAGCTCCGCCCGGCTTTACAACGGAGAGAAGTTTCCAGAGTTCCCGGAGTTGCATGCATTCGGCAACATCATGAGAAGAGCCCAGTGTTTGAAGAGGTGCAAACAAGGTTTGCCGGCTTTCAGAGAGACTATGCCCAGTCGAGAGACCATGGAAGACTTTGAAAACCGTGAGCCATACAAATATCTACAATTTTCATATTTTGAAGTAAGTGGAATTACAATCGTTTCATGGAAAACATGTTATTATTTTTGCGCTGCACACTGAATGTGTAGGCTATGATGTAATGTCGTCTCGTCATAACCCTTTTAACATTTACAGTAGCCTAATAGTTTCGCTTGACTATCCGTAATTGCAGTTTAGAGTTCTACAAATGCATTTTGACAAGGCATAATTACAACGTGACCTGTAGTTATGATAATTTAAAATATCTGCAATTATAATCTGACAAGTAAAATAGGTAGGCCTAGCCTATTTTTGATATCAAGAATTGCATTAGAACTTATGGCAAGCCGTTTAAGCTTTTATTTAAATCAAGCCCTTTTAACATTTAATAGCGTGACTGGATTCACATTACATATAGGCTATCTGTAATTACATTACATTGCATTACATTACAGGCATTTAGCAGACGCTCTTATCCAGAGCGACGTACAACAAGTGCATTAGTTAAAGGTGCAGAGTTGCAAAAGAAACACACTAGAGTGAAGAAAAGATCGTAGTGCCAGAAGTGACCACATAGATCTGGACTCCAACCCTGTAGAGTAACCTGTTCAGCAAACAAACAAAAATCCTGCCAAGTACAAAGTAGCACTGAAACCACATTCGCCTAATCAGAATCAGACAAAAACAATCCTGCCAAATAAAAACTAACGTGATCGTATTAGCCTAACTAGGTACATTGAGCTAAACTATAGGCTAGGGAGGGGTGGGGAGAGGTGCAGCCTGAAGAGATGAGTCAGACTAATTAATGTATGACTAGTCAAAATGCTAATTTAAGATATCTCTAATTGCATTTCGACTAGTAACAATGTTAATTTAAGATATCTCTAATTATATTTTGTCTATTAAGATTGAAGTTACTTTCACCATTCAGTTGTATGGAACCCCAAATTAAAGATTACTTTTGACTGTCCAAAACGTGAATTCCAGATATCTCCACTTAAATTAGGACTAGTCGTAATTCAAATTCGAGCTGTCTCCACATTAGTTCTAACTTGTCATAATTTCAATTAAAGATGTCTTTGATTCTTTGTGATTAAAAATATGTAAATGATCTTTTTTGATATCTGAAACTAAGCTATTACTAAGATATGACTTACTTGCATTGATTAGGCTACTCACAGAAATGAATAAACAACGAAACAGCTTCCGTTGATTTGACAACAGATTAACAAAATCATGATTATGTTTTGTTTTTATTTTTAGTCAGATAAACATGGATTTCTTTGTAACGGATTGTCTCTTAGTACCATGTCAAGCTTAGTGAAGTGAAATTACGGGTTGGTTACTGTAGATGGCGTTAGTAGAATTTCTTCCTCCAGGTCCGGTAAATCTGTTGCCCGGTAGCTATTATGCTACAGTGCTGTGAAAAGGTATTTGCTTTTTTTCTTATTTCCTCTTTTATTGCGTATTTGTCATACTGAATGGTTTCAGATTTTTAGACGAAGTGTAATATTGGACAAAGGGAACCTGAGTAAACACAAAACACATTTATTTAGTGAAAAAGTTATCAAATACCCATATTCCTCATGTGAAAAAGTAATTGGCCCCTTAAACTTAATTTGATATCAGTCTTTCACATTGCTGTGGAAGAATTTTATCCCACTCTTCTTGCAGAACTGCTTTAATTCAAACAAATTGTTATGTTTTTGAGCATGAACTGTCTTTTCACAGCATCACTATTGTGTTCAAATCAGGACATTGACTAGGACACTCCAAAACTTTAATTTTGTTTGTTTTCAGCCAATCAGACGTGGACTTGATTTTGTATTTTGGATCATTGTCTTGCTGCATACCTCAATTACGCTTCAGCTTCAGCTCACATAGACAGACGAGCGGACATTCTCCTGAAGAATGTTATGGTGTAAAGCAGAATTCATGGTTCCTTCAATAAAGGCAAGTTGTCCAGGTCCCGAGGCAGCAAAGCATCCATCACACCATTTAGCCAGCAGCCATACCACCATGCACCCTGCTCCTGCTGAACGCCTAAAGTTAAAAAAGTGTGGGCTTGGTTAGTATTTGCTTGGGAGACTGGTTAGTTGCTTCTGGAAGTTGTGTTGGTGGGCAAGCAGGGGGCAGTCCTCCCTCTGGTGAAATAAAAAACCCCAATGCCCCAGTTTAGTGATGGGGGCACTGTGTTGTTGGAGATGCCGTCTATCAGATGCGATGTTAAACCAAGGTCCTGACTCACTGTGGTCATTAAAGACCTCATGACGCTTGTTGCACAAGTGTAGGGGGTTCCCCGATGTCCTGGCTAAATTCCCAACCTTGCTCAAACTTGCCACCTAATTATCCCCTGATTTAATTGGCTAAAAAATGTTCTCTCCCTCTCCACCTTAGCTAATGTGTGGTGAGTGTTCTGGCACAAAATGGCTGCTGTGCATCACCCGGGTGGGTCCTACACATTGGTGGTGGGTGAGGTGAGTTCCCACTCATAACTGTAAAAGCACTTTGAGTGTTTGAAAAAATTCTATATAAATACAATGATTAATTTATTCATTCATTCATCACACTACCACATGTTTGACTGTTGGTATGATGTGTCAGGTTCCGGGGTAGGACTCAGAAGCAGACCAAAACAATCCGAGAAATACTTGGCGATTTATTATCACAAAACAGAGTGACAGAACCAGCAAAACAACAGTCTCGTAAATCACAATCCAGGTGAAGGTCGATGATCCGAAACAATCCCAAATTCAAACCGGCAAAGGTACAGAAACGGAATCTGAGACCAGGTCAGTTAAACAGGCAAGAATCCAAAACCAGAAGCAATCATTAACAGAGCAGGCAGGCTAAATTCATAGTTGGCGAAAACAGGCAAAATTCGAAAACCAGGAAGTACAGCTAGACATAGAAGGCTTGAACGGCGCTGAGTAAAACCAAGGCACGATCTGGCACAGGCTAATAGGGCTAACAGAATATATAGCTAAGGAAACTGAGTAGAAGATGAGTAGCAGGTGGAGACGGCGGCAGAGGCTTGATTGCATGATGCAGTGAGGCTTGATTGAATAATACAGACAGGCAGGACTGGGGGCGGAGCGTGGGCGGGAACCAGGAACCTGAAACCAAGGCACACCCCATGCGCTCACACATACACAAAAAGCACAAAAGCATACATACAAAAATAAAAATAAAAAAAATAAAAAAAAGAGACAGAACGGAAACTCAGGCGGACCTCCTGACATGATGTTCCTACTGTGAAATGTTACAATTGCTTTACTCCAGATATAATGGTACCTGTATCATGCAAAAAGTTCCACTTTTGACTCCATCCATAGAACATTATCCCAAAAGGCTCAGGGATCATTCAGGTGCTTTGTTGCAAATGTAAGATGAGCATTGATGTTTCTCTTGGTTAGCAGTGGTTTCCACCTGGCCCATGAATCCTATTTTTGCCCAGTCTCTGTCTTATTGTGGATTCATGAACACTGACCATAGCTGAGGCGAGAGAGGCCTGCAGTTCTTTGGGTATTCTTCTGGGACCTTTTTGTGAATTCCTGGATGAGTTGTTTCTGCGCCCTAGGAAAAACTTCATCCGGCTGGCCACTCCTGGGAAGATTCACCACTGTTTCAAGTGTTCTCCTTTGGAGATAATGGTTCTCACTGTGGTTTTGAGTCCCAGAGCCTTAGAAGTAGCTTTGTAACCCTTTCCAGAATGATATATTTCAACTTCAGCTTTTTTCCTTATCTCTTCTGGAATTTCCTTTTATCGCGACATAGTGTGCTTGTAGAAACTTTGTGGTGACTACTTCACTCTGGTGGTAAGATTCAATATGAGTGAGGTTTAGAGGTTTGGTGATTGAGTAACTAAGGGGGCAGTTACTTTCACATGGGCGATATGGGTGTTCGAGAGCTTTTTTCATTAAATAAATTAAATAAAATATTTTGTGTTTTGTGTTCACTGAGGTGCTCTTTGTCTAACATTACATTTTGTCTAAAGCTCTGAAATCATTCAGTGTGACAAATATACAATAATAGAGGAAATCAGGAAGGAGACAAATACTTTTTTGCAGCACTGTAGCTAGCTATTTTTTAGTGATCTGAATTTCTTTTTTTGTCTGATGAGCCTACAGACCGTTTTATTGCACTTGCAACCCTGAAGCCCTCTGTTATTCTCGATAGGCAGATGTAGCCACGCTAGCCATGTGTGTTCGCTTACTTGTGGGTGGTACGCTTTGGGGGGAGCGGAGTGGTGGGGCACTACCGACCACTCTCATACAATCCTGAGGTTTTTTCAATACAGACTTTATGCCTAATTTGAAATGTGTGTTGTTAGCTATTGACGTTACTCTGAATATATATTTGGTGGAAATGTTGTGGATATATCCCTCTGTGATAAATTATGTTTATTTCAACTATTTTCAGCTACTTTACAATCACTTTAAGCAGCACCCAACCCTTGTTTCTCTTAAATGAAAGGTGGGCCATTTTCTTGGCCATTTTGCTTCTAAAGTTCAACCAATTTCTTTCCTGACAGTAAGTTATGTTGGAAGATAATAATTCACTTGCTTGACAATAGCCACGGGAACCCAGAACATTTCAGCAATAGCAAATTGAATTGTATAATATCTGAAGAATGGATATTTTAATAATATAATAAAATAAAATTCAGATGATATTTGACTAAAGTAAAGCCAATTCAATTGAAGATAACACTATAAAATGCTGTAATGCACTAACAAACATTGGTGCTGGATGCGTTCAACTGCTTATATAATCTGTGGAATAGGACAGTTAAGATTAAGACAGTTAGAGACTACATATTATATTGTAAGTTACACACGCACACATGCTTGGGTCAAAAATGGGTGTCTTGTGCTGTGTATTAAAGCGCTCTCTGACTGCCCTCTTCTCAGTCCAATGACATGGCGAAGGCTATAGCAGCTACTCAGACCTTTATGCTGAAGCAGCCTGAAGATAAGATGATGAAGAGGAACATGGACTACTACAGGAGCCTGCCAGGATCCCAGGAGCACCTGCGCAACCTGGAAACAAGGTCCTATGAGGCAAGAGTCTCACTCAGTTCATAATAAGAAAAGATCAATTTGTTGTTCTTGCTTTTGCAGAGTTAGATGCAAGGAAGTCCCAGGATTTGGAATTAATCCACCAAAATAATTGCAACTGCTCTTCTTAGTTCCAGGAATTAAAATACATCTCTACAGGTTGTTTCTTTAAGTATAATTAAAATATTTTTCCAACAATGGTAAATACAATTTTTTTACATTTCTGTAACAAGAGCAAAATTATTAACTGAATTCTGCCACTTTGCCTTGCCCACTTGAAACAAGCCATTTTTGATCAAATTGCCAGGTGATGTACAATAGGGAAAACATATAATTTACAATTTAGGCATTTTAGCGAACACTATTCGACAGTGACTTATAAATGGTGCATGTTATATGATTAAGGAATGCCATTAGGGCTAGAAAAAGTCATAATCACAGGGAGAGGCAATATGAATGGAAAAATGTGGGAGGGAAAACGTATGTGTGCTGGGTGCCACAGACTGAATGGCAAACATTTTAACAGAAGTAGTTAATGCATATTTGTGGTGGTTGCATTAATTTCAATTCTATCCATTTGGCAGAAAAGACAGACCTGTGTTTAATTCCTGGGTCACATTTGTGCAGGTGAAAACAGCATATTGATGTTACATCTGTTGATGCAAAGTCCTCTGTAGTGCACGGTGAGCACTTTCTTGACAATAGCTATTTAGGAGATATGCTGCAATACCGGTTGAGATTCTGGACACAGCAGTAATGTGAGGCTGAAAACTAATAGCATCCTGTCTGTACATGTTGTAACATCATCCTTGATAGCCTGAGAATGTGTTAGCAGAAACATTTGGCAGACCACAGAGGTAACACACTTTACAGCCATTCATCTTTCCCTCCAGCTCACAGAAATCTTTAAATGAAGAGGAAAAATTATTTTCTTCCTCCTATGCTAAATTAAATGAATGGACATATAACACATAAGCTGTAGGTTGAATATGATGACCTATGAGACATCTGTACCTACTGGCAGATGCTGAACTGTTAGCATGTGTATCACTGTGCTTGAGTCAGCTTGAAACACCTTGTCAATTCTGGTATAGAGGATGCAAAATGGAAACACCACTGGGAAGTGTGGTAGTCACAGATTTATGGGCATGTGGCCTATACAATATGCATACACTGTGGGATAGAGTCTACTAGCATTTGAAATTGTGTGTGAGGAATATGTCATTACTATTTAAAGAGAAGGTCAGCCACCTCAGGCTGATGGACACGGTAAATTCTGATTCAGCCCTTGTTCAGAATATCACATACATGCTCCATAAGATGAACTGAGACGGCCATGATGTGGACAATATTGGTGTCATGCTATTCATACTCTTTGGACAGAGCTGTTGTCCTCTTGAAAGGTGATGAGATTTTCTTCAGAAAAGCTTTTAACGTATGAAAATGAAAGTGAACTCCATAAAGTAACAATGAATTACAACTGACATAAACCTTTCTTTTAAGAGTATGAGTGCAAAACTATTTCAGTGAAATGCACCACACACCATTACATAAATAGAATTTTTTTGTTCACTGCAAGTAGACCTTGTTGTCTTATCTGATTAAGTGTGCATGCTCTGCTATAGCCTCTGTTGTGGTTGCTTTAAATGATCGTGTATCACATTGCTGAATTAGAAGCTAGCTAAGCTAATGGTGGTAGTAGAGTGAGAGCCCCATGTGTGATAGTAGGAAATACATGCATTTCTACCAGTATCTTTGGTCATTTCTAATGTTTATCATTTATGTTGACATACAGGTTTGTGTTATTTAGGGGAGGTCTCATAGAGAATAATTGGCCGTAGCTAATGCAATTAAATGTGCTGAAATGAGTATGAAATGTGTATCATGAAATAATATGACATCAGTATATATTAAGAAGATAAACTGTCCGTCACTACACATTAAACACAAATTAAAAACAATGAACACCTGGTTATATTTGGAACTGTAATTTAAATTTTTTTTAATTTACCAGCCTATAGAGCCCTATTGTGAACCCAGAAATGTTGAGTACCCCAAAGTTTTATGTTAGAAATGTACAGTATGGGTCCCCAGCATTTAGAAACTGCCGGATGCTAACTTGCATATGTTGGGCAATTAGCATAATTAGCATTAATTAGCATAATCACCTATATGGACAATATTTCAGCAAATGCTTGGCCGGTTTGGCCAATATTGGAGTGATTTTGGGGGTTTTTGAGGGTGCTGAATAAATTTCTGACATTTTAAAAATTCAAAATGGCCGTTTAAACCAGCTAGTTAGTTAGCTATTGTTAGCTAGCTAATATTAGCATAACTCACTTTGCCAACTTTTGATAGTGATTATATTAAGACAACACTTAACAGCTTGAAATGCAGGTCCAATGTATTAAGCATATAAATAACCTCAAAATTGACTCAAAATTAATCAAAATTGGCCCACTGGGAGTTGAAATATGGCCACTTCTGGTTTAAACAGCCATTTAGAATTTTGAAAATGTCAGAAATGGATTCAGCATCCGCAAAACCCCCCAAAACCACTCCAATATTGTGTGGTATGAAAACCAGCGTAGACAGGCTTGAGGATCAAGTTTGGCAGTCATTATGCCTCTTTAGTAGGGTTTTGACATTCAAAATTCCTTGAAATGAAAATTGTATAATCTTGTAACTCGTGAAACTCAAGAAATCAGCTGCATTGGGAAAACTGACAATTTTGCGTATGTGAATTTCTTTATTTTTTTCATATGAAGCTGAGAGATTAATTCAGTAACATCAGTGAAATGCTAAATGCTAAAGCTAAAGTAAATTTGTGCAATTTATTCTGTCCTGCGGAGCACAAAGAATTGCATGAGAGAGGATCTCTGAGGTGATATAGCCAGTTACAGCAGTTTCCCTCAGTGCAGTGACCCACCTCATAGTCTCCAGGCAGGGAAGGTTTCAGGTACCAGGGTATCTCCTGCCTTTCCATTCGGAATATTTTTTTTTTAGAACAAAAGTCTATTTGGGTTAAGGTGAAAATACAGGAAAAGGAGTAATATTTTAAAACTGAAGTAGAACAGGCTTTAAATGGGACAGTTGCCATATGCATGCTTGGCTTGGGAAGCACAGCTTTTTGCTGAGTGCATTCCTATTTTGCAGGCACCGTTCCTCAGGGCTGTACGAGCCCACAATGCGGAGAACTACAGGCGCGTCGTGTCGGACATGGAGCTGGCCCTCAGCGACTTTCTCAAGGCCTATGACAGCTGCCTGGCTGCCTCTGAGGGCTCCAGAGAAATCCTTGACTTCAAAGACTTTTATGCCTCCATAGCCGGTAGGAGAAACATCAAGGCCATTCATGTGTCCCAGTCCGCCCCTACAGCCACGTTTGCCAACCCTGCCCTTGTTGTGAGCGTGCTGCCATTTGTATGGCGGCCGAATCCCGTAGGAGGCAAACCTTAGTGAGCTTGTCTTGCCTCTTTTGTACCCTTCCAATTGGAGGCTTCCTTGTGAGAGGGCCCACAATTTATTGTCTACAACTCTTTCTATTATATGGCTTCCTATAAATTATACATTTGTTGGCAACTAGCTCGAATACCAAGTGATACTTCTGGTCCAATTATATAAATACTGTAAATTACATAACTAAAGCCGCGTTTCCACCAAAATTACCTGGAACTTTCAGTCCCAGGAACTACTTTACCAGGAACTAAAAGGTTCCTTCAGCCAATGGTTGTCTGCGTTTCCACCGGGGTCTAAAGTACCGAGAAGATTAGGCAAATTAGCCCACTGACGTTGTCGTCGGTCCATCTGTCATATGATTTCTTCTGTAACCCCATACTACCACCGAAGTAGCCTACATTATTTTCTAATAACCGGGACAGCCCGGAGGGGTTTATTCCACTTATATACAACGGGTTACCAACAATGACTATATATGGTTACTTTTGTATTTATTGATTTTCATATATCCTCTCAAACACATTCATTAACAGCAGAAAACATGCACACGTTGTAAACAATTTGCTGTTTTATTACTTTCTCGTCGTCAATTCCATATAGGCTAATCGCAAAATGACAAGAATAGAACGAAAACTCGGACTTGCGTGAAAATGTAAATTAGTAGTGGTACAGCCACCGTTTGCTTTCCTTCGAAGTTACTGCTAGCCGAGCAGCGATGTGTGCCCTCCAGATGCGAACCATGCACCATAAATGAGTCCATAGTCTTCATGGTCTTTTCGTGGAATTGAAAAATGGCAGTAAAATTGAGTAAAATTACGGCAGTCTGAAAAGGCTAAAGGGAAGATTACTAGAATTAACCTGTTATTTTACCCGGATAAAAGTGCGGAAGGTGATTTCCAGTTTGCTTGTACTGTATCACCAATGTTAATTATGCAGATCTACCGCATACCTCACATAACTGTATCAAACGTTTTGAGTCAATTACAACGGGCTAACAAAGAAAATCCGGAAGAAAATATTCAGCAACCGAATTAATCCGTTTGAATGTTTTGGTAGCCTACGTAATATGCTGTCCCAGCACGAATGCTTAGCATTTTATAAAACGAATAGCCTACTAAAGCAAGAAAAGAACAGAAGAGCACACGTTATAATTCCAAGACGTTGACAGGCTATAACCAAAAGTAGGCTACTGCGCCGCATAACATACAAGTTTGATTTGAAGTTATTATGAAAATAAATTGGTTTGCCGCTGCATATTTTCAAACATGGCGGGTAATGGCGGAAAATAAATACAACACAAATGCTACGAGTACTCGACCAATCAGAAATGTTCAGCGCTGCAAGCTCCACCCAAAAGGTTCCTGTACTTTCGGAAAGTACTACCCCCCGAGCAGGAACGTTTTGGGGGGTAAAACAAAGCCCCCAGAACTAAATTTAGACCCTAGTTCCTGCGGTGGAAACGCACTGAGTTCCTCAAAAGGTTCCTAGTTCCGGGGTATAGTTCCTGCGGTGGAAACGCGGCGTAAGCATCTACATACTGTTTTTCCCAACACTGTTAATTAGCAAGCCATGAAGCAAGTAGTTAATTTTGGAAAAATGCAGGCGTGCTAACATTATCTGATTATTATAGAAGTCAGTTTGTCCAGGTTTATCTTGGTTGGAAGATTGCAAATGCATCAAACTAGCTACACTACATGGCCAAAAGTATGTGGACACCTGACATCCAACATCTCATCCAAAATCATGGCCATTAATATGGAGTTGGTCCACCCTTTGTTGCTGTGACAACCTCCACTCTTCTGGGAAGGCTGTTGGAGCATTGCTGCAGGTCGGGCACCGATTGAGCGATTAGGCATGGCTTGCAGTTGGCTTTCCAATTGATCCCAAAAGTGTTGGATGGGGTTGAGGTCAGGACTCTGTGCAGGCCAGTCAGTTCTTCCACACTGTTCTCGACAAAACCATTTTTATATGGACCTTGCTGTGTGCCCGGGGAAATTGTGATGCTGAAACAGGAAAGGGCCTTCCCCTGTTGGGGAAGCACAGAATCATCTGGAGTGTGGTTGTGTGCTGCAGGATTAAGAACTAACTTGCCTTCACAGGAACTAAGGGCCCTAGCCCAAAACATGAAAAACAGCCCTGAACCAAGGGGTGCCCAGATACCTTTGGTCATACAGTATAGTTTGTTCTGTTTTTCAGCTTGTTGGGTAATATTTTTCCCCCACTGATTTCATCACTATTTTAGTCATATTTCATTTCTGGAAAATAAATGCAGACACATTGGCACAGAAGTAAAGGATATGCAGATATTTATGCATCAAAATGATGGCAGGATAATTATAAATATTTAAATAGTGAAAAGATTTCTGTAAGTGTGAGTACTACCACTATGATGATCAGTGAGAATATAAATTATTTGCATATGTCTTAATTAGAAATATTTGGAAAAAAATATTTGATTGATTTTATTTTGAGAAATTGCTTATTGTTCAAATATATTTTGTCCACAGAAATATGTCACTATTCGAACTTGGAACACATCCCACCATGCCATCTTAACAGCTTCTTAGTTATCTTATCTATTGTCAATCATACCAGTGCTGTCATTATGATTAATGCTGTATTGTAAATCCAATACAGGTAATTGTAAACTAACTGATAATGTTAGCAGTTAATAAGTCTTGGTTTTAATGTCCCATGTGACCACACTAACCTACAGTTAAAAAAATTGTACAGCACAGCATTGGGAAGCGAGTATTTCAAAAATATGGTGCCAATTCTTTGCAGCTTTTTCAAGTTTTACTTAACCACAGTTGGTAGCTAGCTAAACCTGTATGTTTACTGCTTTAATACCTAGCTAAATAACACCACTCCAGTTATCTAATAAGGTGGCTGGCTAGCTTATTATGTATGGCTGGTTAAAACAACCTGACAGAATTTGCTAATTGGACAGCCTGTTAAATTGTGATAATTTTCTATTTCTGTTGTTTGGCATTGCAACAAAACAAAAGAGTGCTTTGTATATTAAAGTCAAGTAAGTACCAGAGGACACTAGCTTTTATAATCAGTAGCTATAGTATTAATTAGTGCAAAATTTCCATGGCTTAACACTTCCCTCAACTGTGGACACTTTTAAGTTGTATATAGAAGAGGATTGTTTTGATTTCACTTTGTGATATGCTTGGATGTGTCAGGTTTGTACATAGGACACAAGGAACCAAGCATGAGAGGAGGGGCTTGCCGATGGTTATTTATTAAATTAATTACTTTTGTACCTCACATTAACCACGCAGCAAGCAGAATTTGAGGGGATATTCAGAAGGGTGCTCTCTAGCAGTTTGAACAATGTCAGTTGAAGCCATTAAAATGGGAATTGTCTTGAATGTATTTATTCCCAGGCACTCGCGCATGAATTAGCGAGCTCTGTCTACATACTTATGACATTTATATACAGTTTGAACAGGCCTAGAGTGCAACTGCTTTTTAATCACCCAAATAGGGCCTTCAGTGTGCTATGCTCATTGTGACATTTCTTGGTTCATTCCCCCGTTTTAAAATCTGCCTTAAACTGTGTCTTTATTGTAAAACAATAAACTGTGACTTGAGAAGGTAAGGAAAAAGGGTGATTCAGAGATCTACGTATTACATTTTTAGTTTGAGTCGATATTTGTGAATTGTCATATTTGTGTCATTTTTGTTTTTTAGACCATTACACAGAAACATTGAAGCGGAAAGTCAAGTGCGAAAGTGAACTCACTCCAGTTGTGGGTGGATTTGTCATCGAGAAGTTTGTGGCAACAATGTATCACTACTTACAGTTTGCATATTATAAGTGTAAGTGTTGAACATTGATTGTATTCATAAAACTAAATCTGCATGATTTGTTTTATTCTGAGATGAGTTTAAATTCATTGAAGATGCCACCTTTGTGATGAAGTGTTTGCACTGCTGACAAACCTTATCTGTCAAATGAAAGTTATACGTTTTCAAAACAAGCATGTTAAGTTGTTGTTTTTGGTTGGTGCATCTTGTTAAAATGCAGATAAAAGGACATTGGTGGACATTGCTGTGGGGAGATAGCATAACCCTTGAGTTGAAGTTGAATATCAGGCCATAATTGTAGTCTATATTATGCACTGGGTGACAGCACTTAGGAACTGCTGCCCTTCCATAAGCCATTACTCAGCTACTTTATTTATAGTAACATTCATTGCATGCCATTTTCAAGTGAAGACTTTCCAAACTGCAATCAATCAGGCCACCATTAAACATTCTTAGTATGCATAACTGTTCATTTGAGCTCATGAGATAATATGAACTGATTCATGCCTAATCCCTGCTTATGGTCATTGCCACACATGCAGCTATATGCTTTTTTAGAAGTCCTATAAGTATGCACTCTACTTCTGAGTCCATCAATCTAGAGATTTTGTGTTCCCAGTTGTGTCCTTGATAGGATTAAATTTTAAGAATATATCTTTGGTATATTCATTACTACCACATAAAAACTAGTTGGATATTAATTATAAGGCACACCCTTATCCATAATTGTAATTATTTTCCTTGGCCAATGCTTAAAAGTTTACATGAAATGTTTGAAAACCAAAAGCTGCTCTGTTCATTTGCATGCCAATTGTCTGTTCATTGTACTTACCTATATTTTTGATGCTTTCATGAGGAATAAGGAATAGTTTTATTATACTTCAATCATTCATTCCTAGTTAGCAATGTATAATCCAGAAGTAACTAGGTTTTATTTTAAGGCATATAGTAGACAAAACATATGTTTGCTCTAGTGTAGATTAACAGGTAACACTACAAATGTATGTTTTCAGCTAGCTGTTGAGTCTGACAACAGTTTGTTGCATATTATCTACGCATTTATATAATTTGAAATATTGCTGAAGCTTGCGTAATATTTATGTTATGCTGTTTTCCAGTGAATGACACGAAGAAGGCAGTGCCATGTGTGGCCAGCTACATGTTGTTTGACCCCAGTGATAAGGTCATGAAAAGCAACCTGGCTTACTACCAGCTTCACAAAGACAAATGGGGTCTCACCGAGGAAGACTTCAGACCCAGGGCTGTATGTCCCCTCCCCTCATTCTCTCTCAGTTGATATCACTGATAGTTGTTGTTCATGCTCCTCTGTAGGCTGTGCCATAATGAAAACTGAAGTAAGTCAAAGCTGGGATTTTTTCTTGTTTTAGTAATAACTGTTGTGATGGGGAAAAGACCATTTGCTTGTGTCAGTTGAGCCTCAATATGAGTATGTATTCATAAATACAAAATTGAGGAGAGGTGCACAACAGTGGGAAAGGAGGAGGTAAACTAGAGGTTTTTATGAGACTGTATTTTAATCTTCCTCCCACAAGATTTATCTTTTATAATTATTTTGTAGCGGGAAACAGAGATACATATTATTTCAATATCACGATTCGGTGATTTCACACATCAGTTATTTACAATTACATTGATGTTTTTTATTGCCTGTATGTCATACAAATAATTATCTGTGTGGGTATACATCTGTTCCCTTTTCTTTCTCCTTTTCCCCACATATGAGTTTACTACAAACTGTGTACAAATAGACAAGGGAGATGGTACTAATTAATTTGTCCAAATACATACATGTGTTTTAATTTTAGTTTCCTTCATTCTGTCTTGGAACAAAGTCGGGTCATTTAGAGGTTACATACTCAATCCAGTTTCCCCAGTGCTTTACCAATTTGTTCATCGGTAATTGCAGGGGAAAGTCTGTTTTTCCATTAAATAAATTTTATTAAATAGCTAGGCCACTTTATTATTTTGACAAATTGAACGTACACAGCAGAAATTGCAAATACAGCAGGAATTGGTTTCCCCCTTCAAAACAGTGCGGTAACATTACCATTTACAATGGTCTACGCAAAGCTGCCTTTATCCTGGCCTAAGAGAGCTGCTCAGAAGAAGTTGACATTGGTGCCATTTTCTTTTATTGACAGGAAGCGGTGCGATACTTTAATCAGACCACGATGCAGCTGGAGATGTTGCAGTTTTCACAGCAGCACCTGCAGGATGATGATGAGGTGGGTGTTACACAGTTCACCTGAGGAAGTGAGGGTGAATAGCTCAGCAGAGACTGTGAGAAAAGATCACTGGCACTATGAGTTGTGCAAAGCAACATAAGCCATGTCATATACAAAAGTTTATACTCTACATGATTGGTTTGAAGGGTTGATTATTATATAATAATCTGCACGGAGATACATTATAATTCATAGCTACTGTTTGAAGTAGTTTCATAAAAACAGCTTTCTTACTTACACCTGATCAGTTTAAAATATAGCACAGGAACAATACATTTATGGGAACAAAAGTGTACATTGGCAGTCTTATTAACTGAAATTGAAGGTTTCAAAGTAAAACCTTTTGTCAAAAAGGGACATATGCAATTCAATCAGACCAGACTGAAGTATTTTTATTATTCAATCAAAATTGATATTGCGGACTGGGGCAGGGTGCATGGCCCTGTTTCAGCTGCTTTCAGTTGATTGTTCTCGTTCAAGCATTCATCCTGGTGCTGTCACACTTACTTTTTTCCACCAAATAAAAATTACCCACGTCATTTTCATATTTCAGCAAACAGAGCAAGCAAATGATATTGGATTACTAAAAAATTAGACATAATAACTTTTCTGGACACCCTTTAAGCACAGTTTTTTATGTGGCACCAGAAGGCTTGACAGGATGCTGCAGAAGGAACAGCTGAAAGCAAAGGTAGCAATGCACTCTGAGCACTCAGCAAGTTTTGAGTTGAACAGCGTGAGGTATTTATGAAATCAGTTGAAACAGTCTTTCCTCTGAGCAACTTATATTGGCTTAATGATTTTTTCCCTCCTATTTATTATTATATGTGAATAATTTTCCATATGCCATATAAAGCCTGGAGACAGTAAACAGATGAAAGGTTTTTTTGTGTGAAGAGCTAGTTCACTTACTCTTTAAAAAGCTCCCTTTGCACTTTCTGAAGGGGTGTGGACTGTTCTGGGTATCTAGATCTGTTATTCTTATTATCATTTATTTGTATAATGTTTTTACATTCAGCTGAATGCTTTGGTATCAAATCATATCAGAGACAGTTAAAACTATACCTGTGGATATGGAGGACAACTACCCCTTCAAAAAGTGAGACTTTGGAGCCAGAGGTAAATGTGTCTGCAGGGCTAATGGCTGCTACTCTGTGTGTCTGTCTCACCCAGATGGAAATTAAAGGATACTGGTCTCACGGCCTTGAAACAGAGCAGGACTGGTCTGATGCACAGTTTGCAGGGGAGGGCAACTATGAAGAGGGAATCTACGCCTCGCATTACTACAAGCAGCAGCCCAAACAGAAAGGAGATCTGGGAGAGTGACCTTTGACCTTTGCACCCAGTACAAATGAGAGTCCAAAAGTGGTTGTAGGGCGGCCGGTAGTGAGCTGTTACATAAACAAAGTGTTTAATCACTCCAAGGAAAGACATGGTATACATTTCATATAGTCCCGTCAAGTGTGTTGGTCATCATGTATGGTAAAGACCAAAAACACAGGCCTGAAATATTGAGTGTACTGAGTCATCTTTAAAGGTTCACTGTTAAACTCAGGACTACATTTACAAGTGTGTTAGGTCATCATACTTCTAAACACAGGCCTACACAGATGTAGGGCAGCATGTACAGTATGTAGTATTTCATGTACGAAGGGCAGTTAAATAAATGCTTTATCTTTCTCAAGGTATGCTGGCATTCCTAGGGGCAGATTTGAGGCCAACAGTTTTTGTGTTTGTCTGTGTCCCCATGGAAGTAGTCATGCTTATTAAGCGCATATGCTATTTAAATATTTATTCTTGTGGGGTCATAAGATAAGCCATCCAGAGCATTATAATAAAGAACCCCAACTTTGTCATTTGATCAAAAAATATTACTACTAGACACATTAGTATCCTGTTCAAGAGCAATGAAAGCAGCTTGTCAGCATGAGAGACATTTCTTGTGAAATTTTAGAATAATTTTGGATTACTGATTTGTTGTGTTTTAATTGTATGATGATGTATTATAAATTAAAGTTTTTCCAAAAAATTGCCTGCTTCTTCTTTGAGCCCTCAAGCCCTTGGTCTGAATATAGGCAGTCCCATGCCCTCAGCCCTAAGGGCCCTTCTAAACTAAAGGTGTCAGTGTATGGTTGTTCAAATCGGGTCAAATTCAATGAAGGGGAAACTGATTATGGCTTCAGGCAGAGGGGATATACAGTTCCCTTCAGAATTATTGGCAACCTTGATAATGATGAGTAAAAAAACTGCATAAAATTAACAACCTGGATAATAAGATATATTCTATACTCAAAAAATGGGAACGATTATATTTTTTATGCATGACTACTCAGAGAAAACACAATTTTTAACTAGTATTTCCAAAAAGATATATGTCAGAAATATTAATGAACATATTTTGGGGGACCATTCCTCCATACAAAAACTTTAAAGATCCTTCAGGTCCTTTGGTTGTTTGTGCTTGTCGACTTCCCTCTTCAATTCAAACCGCAATTTTTCATTCAGGTTCATGTCTGGTGACTGAGATTATAATTACAATAATTTTGTGGTCAGTTAATCATTTCTTGGTTGATTTTGAGGTATGCTTGGAATCTATCTTGTGGAAAAATCCATTTGTGGCCAAGTTTAAGCTTTTTGGGGAGGGAGGATTGCTAGGTTTTTGGCCAAAATGTCTTGGCCTTTACTGGAGTTTATGATCAGAGCTGCTATATTTCACCATAGTTATAATGTCCTCTTGAACGTAAGCATCCTGCTTCCAATGCCATATCCACAACTGGGTTGCATAGCCAAAACATTTTTTCCCTCTTATTGTCTAATATATAGATTTCATATGGGCATATTATAAATTCACTTACAGACGTGAAGGCATATCTTTGTACAATGGCCAATAAAAATATTAAACAAAAAGGAATTTAAACAGGCTAGCTAACATTTGAATTATATTGTAGAACTGACACGTGTTCACCTTGTCTACATTCCTAAAAAAACATTTTAAGCCATCATGTGCCCAATTAGACCAGGTTATGTGCCAGTGAACTCATCCATTGATATTCCTGGTGCAGCCATTTTGAAAAAAGGCTACCAGAGAAATTCTGGCTAAACCTGCAATGACCCTACAGCTAAACTTGTTATACCTGTGTGTAGTTTCACGGTCTATCCGATAAGGCAATTTATCATGCAGAAGTGAAGTCTGAGCTTGACATGCTATTGGGACTATTAAACAATCAGAACACTTCAGACAGTAGAAATGACAGCTGGTGGCACCTCTGACCTAAGCTATTTTCATAACAAATCCGTGAAAGATCTGTTCTTAAAGCCGTAGTTGTACTCTAGTCAAAAATAATTTGGTAGTCAACCACATCCATTACTAACAGGTGCATAAAACCAAGCATACAGCCATGCAATTTCCATTGACAAATATTGACAGTAGAATGGGTCGTACAAAAGCGCTCAATGACTTTCAACGTGGCACTGTCATAGGATGTCACCTTTCCAACATTCAGTTCATCAAATTCCTACCCTGCTAGAGCTGCCCCAGTCAACTGTAAGTGCTGTTACTGTGAAGTGAAAACACATAGGAGCAACAACAGCTCAGCTGTGAAGCAGTAGGCCACACAAGCTCACAGAACTTGACTGCCAAGTGCTGAAGCGCGTAGTACGTAAAAACCATCTGTCCTTGGTTGTAACACTCACTGCAGTGGAAACTACCTCTGGAAATAACATCAGCAGAAAAAAATGTTTGTGCATTGTGAATGATAAACATTGGTACATATCACAATCTTAAATATATCAAAATATTCACCTCAGAAAATCTCTGAATAACTAGAAGTAGGTAACTGCTGAAGTAGGTATAATGTGCTTACAGTTCATTTTTAATTGGCCAGTAAAATTATGTAGCAGGTTTCTGCTAAAAACTGTAGATGTTTTTTATTTGTTACAAGAAATGTACAAAAAAAAATCATGTAGTAAAAGAGAACATTATATTAAAGCAATCATGACTTTCAAAAGTATTTGAATCCACAAACGTATTTGACCCATCTCTCTCTCTCTCTCTCTATATATATATATATATATATATATATATATATATATGCTAAAACTGTCTGCGGACACGGATTGTTAATAAGTATTCAACAATGCGACCAATGGCTACTCTCCAGCAAAGATGTGGAATCAATTCGAGAGCGGCAGCTAGGTGGATTTTCTGTCTACGAGAACGTCAAAATGATGTAGCCTACTGCACAGGAAGTAGAGTAGTCGCCTATTTTAAATGGGAGTATGTGGGATTTTTCTTTCTTTCTTCAAATGCCAGGTGGTCAATGAAATATTCTTATAAAATGGAAACCTGATCATAAGTGTATTTTATGAAACAGTATTTTACGTGCCACTATTTAACACAGTGTTGTTCGGCGCTTCGGCTTGACATTTTTATGGAAAGTTACTTGGCCGACATTCTGTCCATTTGTTATCGATAGCATGTCGTAGTCATGTCTATCGATCTGTGCTAAAAAAAAATACTACTACCTATGCCACCTTAGTAACAAAATAAGTCGGTAGACCCCCTTTTTTTTATCAGAAAAGGGTTCTAAGCTAATTACATTTTTTCATTAATTCATTGAATTGCTTTCTATCATGATATCAATTCATTGGACTGAATATCTATCATCAATTCATTCATGCTTTCATGTTTTACATTACTCGACTGGCTAGCTAGGTCGCCTTCAAACTAGCATTGTTATTTGTTTAACGTTATCTGTTTAACGCCCGTTTCTGCTTCAGTATTAATGTAAATATTCTGATATTACACATATTATTGTTTGGTCTCACTCTCAACAAAGCGTGCCCTGCCTTGGACCTGAAAACTATAACAACATATCTTTCTTGTCAAAAATCCACCATCTTTGGTTATATGCATTGAAGTCTAATTTCCCGCGTTGTAACGTAGATAGCTTTTTTAGTTGTGCAGTTTATGTAACCGGTTTATCACAGCTGTTCTAGCTAGCTACCTAGACAGACACATTAAATATAATGTTTGTAGGTATTTATTGAAACGTATAACTAACTAGGGAATATATTTTAAATATGGCTGGGACAATCCGAAGATTGGACGAGACAGTAGTAAATCGCATTGCTGCTGGAGAAGTAATTCAACGGCCTGCGAACGCAATAAAGGAAATGATAGAGAACTGGTGAGATTTGTGGAGAGTGCACTGTTTTCATTTGTCTAGGGTTAATTTTAGCAATCGTAAGGATCTAGCTAATTTCACGATCTTCCAGAATGTAGCAGATTAGCTAATGTTACCTGGCTAACTAGCTTGCTAAACACTCGTTCACTCCCCAGCCTGCTAGATGTGTGGCTAATTAGCATGTTAACTTCATGAGGTTAACTATGTGTTTTGCAGTTTGGATGCAAAAGCTACCAGTATTCAGGTCACCGTTAAAGAAGGCGGACTAAAACTAATCCAGATTCAGGACAACGGTACAGGAATCAGGGTAAGTGGATACAACTGGCTTGATCAATTTCAGCGCGAAAAAATGTTGTCATATGTGTTCAGTATCAGATATGACTGTTGATCTCGGTTTGTTAACGTTGTTCTGCTATTCTGGAATGATATGTGTTCATTTCAGAAAGACGATATGGAAATAGTATGTGAAAGATTTACCACAAGCAAGCTCCAGAAATTTGAAGACTTGAGTGCCATCTCTACCTATGGTTTCAGGGGAGAGGTAGGTAACACACTTCTAATTAAAAAAGGAAACTGGGGATGATGAGTATTCTCTTTACTTGGCTTTGTGAGATTCTGCTGGGAGTTGTTTGTGTAATAGAAAGCATTTGTGACTCTGAAAAGAGTGTTCTTGATTATTGTCCTGAGCATCATATTGTGATACATTGGTACCACTGCAGCCTTTCTAGGTTTTATTTCAGTGATGCAGTCAGATATTAAGTGGGTTTTGGGCAGTAAGAATGTAATTTATCTGTGTTCTTGTTGCAGGCCCTTGCTAGTATCAGCCATGTAGCTCATGTAACCCTAACAACCAAAACGGCTGATGGAAAATGTGCTTACAGGTAAGATTTTTTAAATGTGTATGTATATTTTCTGAGTGGAATCTCAGCTTGTACTCTACCATTGCTGGTATGTCTTTGAATAAGAGCATAACTACCTTCAACAATGACTCAGATCACAGTGTATTGATAAATACCAGTTTAGCTATTGTAATGTTATTTAACACGTTCTTTCCTTTTTAGAGCCAGTTACTGTGATGGCAAACTGAAGGCACCTCCAAAACCCTGTGCAGGAAACCAGGGGACCCAGATCACTGTAAGTGTTTTTAAACGGGACTCCGGTCACAGTCAGTGTTTATAAAGGAGCAAAATGAAGTTTATTATGTGAAGTTGTGAATTCTGTCTGTTTACATGAAGACAGAAGGTACAGAAGTTAATGTTCTTAAGGGCTGAAATTTGTGGTCATTGTGCTTATTTTTGTAGGAAACCCTGAAAAGTGTCAAACTCTTGGTGCTGTATAGGTATGGGGCATGCCGCCCCACCAAGCCACCACTTGGTGGGATGGCATACCTGCCATCCCAATAGCTTTCAAGCTTAGATATACAGAATCAAAGCCTTTCTTTATTCACTTCATTCAGGTGTAATATTCGTAGTTGAGGACTGTGTTGAGTCTAATGTTAGTGTACTGTAGCTTGGTGTTACAACGTTATTACACATCGAATGACGTTAACAATGGTAAAGTCTCACTTGCTAGCTTATATAGTTTTTTTTTGTGTTGTCTGGTAGTCTAATGTTGGTGTTCCTGTAGGATATTATAGATGTTTGAAACTAAGCAGGTGAACATGCATTGCCACAAACATGCGTTGGCCAGAGCATAGATTCAGTACATTGTCATCTGACTCTTTACATCAGGTTCATATTATTAAGGCTGTGTAATGCTAGTGTTTCCACTCTATGCCATTTTAAGGGTCAGCAACCTCCTCTTACCTAGCGATGAGGAATTGTTTACATAGATGTCTTATGGGCTTGAATATTAAGTGGCGCCGGATACACACACACCCTGTCCTTATCTGCTGAGCAGGTCATGATTATCTGTCATGATAATAGTGTTTATTGCAAGTTAATTATTATAATTGGGTGAAAAACTTAGAGTCACTTCTGGGGAATATAACATCATTTTAAATTCAGTTTCCCAGACCTTTAAATGCTATTTAAGTCACTGATTGACTAAGAGTCTGCACACCTTGTTTCCAAGGTGTAAATTTACTGGTAATGGAAAGAAATCTCAAAAACCAACAGAGACTGTGGCTCTCCAGGACTGGAGTTTGAGACTCCTGCTTTAAAGGAAAGATTCACCACACTTCAATCAATATTTTGAAAATGTATACCTATATGTATACCTGGTTAACATCAATAGTATTTGGTTTCAAAAGTACCCACCAACCATAACATTTGCTTCTCCAATTTTACGCCCTTGGTTGCTTTTAAAATGTAAAAAAGTAAGATGGCTAGCCACTCACCTTTTACTGTGGGAATTATGCACTAATGTGGTTAATTTAAGTTCAGTTGATTTTAAAATCTTTAAATAATATAAAAATATATATTTAGTTCTTGCTTTCAGTACATTTTTGCAACGCCACAATTTTTGTGTACATATATAGTGTTACTCTGTGACACTTCTCACAGACTTTCTTATTTGTTGAGTGTGTTTTGTTTTCACACAGGTGGAGGATCTGTTTTATAATGTTTCCACTCGGCGAAAAGCTCTGAAGAGCCCCAGTGAGGAATATTCCAGAATTGTGGAAGTGGTGAGCAGGTCTGACAAGAACCTTTCCCATGTCATGCCCAGCCCTTTTCCCTCCAGTTCATTTGCAGTACTAATTCTGCTGCATGCTCATGGAATCAGTCCATGTGCAGTGTTAATGTAGTGTAATTTGTCACTATACAGTACTAATGTTGCATACTCATGGTCTTAACTGTGACATTCCAGTAATGGGTTCTGAAGTTTACTGAGGCAGTATTTTAAGAATATTGTGCTGTATGTCTTATTCAATTTGGGATCAATTGGAAAATCTATACATCAAACCAAAATTCCTTACATTTCCTCCACTTTCATGCGCTTTTCTCCTAGCTTGTGTGATTGGGCAACGTGAGGCTTGTTTTGTGGTTGTAAGATCTCTTTGGAATTGGAAACACTCTGTCTAGATGTAGACCTGTACTAATTAGTGACTGTCATAGTGTTCCACCAGTACGCACTATTATTCTTTTTCTAATACTCTTGAGACCCTTTAGATTATGTTACAATGCACGATTGTTGTAGTCAGTGATGTTTTCCTTTATATCTCATTTGGTTTTAAACACATTCCTATGTGTATGGGGATATGTATCATATCGAGCCCCCTGTATTGGAATGCATATTTCATCAGGAGGTGCCTGACTGTACCCAGCCCTTGTCTGTTGAAGGTGAATACTTCTGGTTTTGGCCTTGTTTCACATAGGCTAGTTGCAGTTCCATTCAATGATAGCTCCAGGAGGACACCCTGCAATAATTACTCTAAATTGTATTAAACACTTTAACATTAACACATTTAGAAAAACATCATTTGAAATTAACTTAATATAATTATTCTTTTAATTTATCCAAAAATGTATTTTACAGGTATGCAATACACAACTCTGGGAAAAGCTTTGCAGTGAAAAAGGTTCGTTTTTATATTATGTCTACAAAGTGTACAAAATGCTAAACAAAACATTAAAGTGTATAAAAGCCTATGCGTGTACAGATATGAGAAATGGCTACATTTACAATGCATGCCTGTAAGCCCTGTCCATTTATCGCTGTGTGGTCTTCCTGAATACTGTATTACATATATTTTTTCATATTATACATAAATTGCATTATGTTAACCTGCAGCATTTCATTTTTACTATCAAGTCTGAACATGCTTATCCATTCATAATAAAGAAACTGCTTTGATTTATCTAAATGTGGTTTTGTTAGTTGGTGGACATAAGGGGCTGTTTGTGCTGCTATACTTTAATTATAGCACCACCATGTGGACTATTGGGGAAATATTACATATGTTGGTACTCTCTTGTGTATAATATATAAACATACGTATAAATACAGAATAAACTCACAAGAAAACAATACTAATTAAAGAAGTGGCAAGAAATGTGCTAAACTAGTGAAAAGACTTTGAAATATTGGATGCTGAATACCAAAAGTATGCATAAGTGGAAAACTTGCTGGAATACCTCAAAATGTGTACATTTATCATGAGTGTGATGTACACAATTGTGATTGGCCTTGTCAAAGAAAGTTTGAAAAATGAACCAACATGACAAAACCTTACATTCTGGGTTTATCTATGCTAGCAGTTTATATGTTAACTCTGCCTATATTTTGCAATGGATGAATTAGTTTATCAGTCCCTATAGAAGGAAATGGATATTTTCTTTCTCTACAGCAGGGGGAGACAACGGCAGATGTGAGGACCCTATCCGGTGCCTCCACTGTGGATAATATCCGAGCAGTATTCGGGAATGCTGTGAGCAGGTACTAAATCCAAGCAGTATTCGGGAATGCTGTGAGCAGGTACTAAATCCAAGCAGTATTCGGGAATGCTGTGAGCAGGTACTAAATCCAAGCAGTATTTGGGAATGCTGTGAGCAGGTACTAAATCCAAGCAGTATTTGGGAATGCTGTGAGCAGGTACTAAATCCGAGCAGTATTTGGGAATGCTTTGAGCATGTACTGACAAATGAGCAGCATTTGTTTTAAGCAGCCCTTAACACCACAGCACTGAAGGATACCCTTTATCTAGACCAGTGGTTCTCAGTCCTGGGGGACCACTGGGTGTGCTGGTTTTCATTCCAATCTCAGTTGCAATCCCTGAATTGTAACAAGCTGTTTATTTTTTTTAATTAGGTGCTTTTTATGTTTTAGAGCTGGGGTCCCCAGTCTGATCCTGAAAGGGCCAGTGTGGGTGCACACACCTGATTCTACTAATCAACCACTAGAGTGTTTGCTAAGCACCTTGATTCGTAGAATCAGGTATGTGCACCCACACTGGCCCTTTCTGGATAAGACTGGGGAGCCCAGCTCTAAAACATGAAAAGGACCTGTAATATTTTCTGAAGTTCTAGGCCTAGTTGCTTTCTCTCTTTGAGAGTGGTTTCCTGTATTTGTGGTGCTGTTTGTTCTGGTAGATTGTGGCTATCTTTGTAATATGTGCGCTTTTTGCGCTGCATTGATAGGGAGCTGATTGAAGTGGGATGTGAGGATCACAAACTTGCTTTCAAATTGAAGGGATTCATCTCCAATGCGAATTACTCCGTCAAGAAGTGCATCATCTTGCTCTTCATCAACCGTACGTGTCTCACGTACACTCAGGCACGCGCGGACACACACAAACACACATACACATACATATCCATATTTTTTAATAGTTCACTCATTGAGAGTCTAGACGTGGAATAATGGTGTAATTTGAGGTGCAGAATTGCACCATCAAATCCAAGTAATAATGAATCTGACACTTTTTCCCATTAGTACGACAGTGAATGAATTATATTTATTTTCAATTCACCTAAGATGCACCTGGGTAGAAAAGTAAAAGTGACCTGTTATTTTTGTTTTCTAGACCGGTTGGTGGAATCCAGTGCTCTCAAAAAAGCCATAGAAACCGTCTACGCTGCATATCTTCCCAAAAACACGCACCCTTTCCTTTATATCAGGTAATGTTGTTGGGAGAAAGCTTGTGCTTCGCCTGAGAAGGTGGAAATGTGTTTTTCAGTATTTCGTTTTTCTTTGCAGCCTAGAAATCGCCCCGCAAAACATTGATGTTAATGTCCATCCCACCAAGCATGAGGTTCACTTCCTACACGAAGACAGCATCATCGAGAGTATCCAGAAACACATCGAGAGTAAACTGCTGGGATCCAATTCCTCTAGAACCTACTTCACGCAGGTATGCCTGACAAAACCTACTGTTAACATGGCCATGATATTCGTAACTCCAGTTACTGTATTACTATACACTGTCATGCAAGTATACATAACACAAGCAACTGTAGAACCTCAGGGGATGTGCCTGCATCAGGAAGGCTGGTTATTCCGAACTTCGAAAAACGATGAGAAAATACCCTAGTTTGTCACTGATAGAAATAGTTACTTGCCTTACTGGAGCCTTATTTAAAAAATATGTATTCTTCTATTTTGTAGATATAAACCATAATAAAAAGCAATGACAGGAATCATTATTTTTCCATGTCAATTTTCTGTCCTTCTCAGGGCCTTCTGACCCTTCTGTGCATCAGGCACTTTTGTTCTTCCCACATTTTATTCTTTGGCAGTAGTGCTAAGCCACACTCTTTTGCTTGAATTGGACAGTATTTCCAATATTGGCTCATAGCACTGGCTGCTGTGATCTTGATGTATTCAATGTCCTCGTAAATAGCTCGTTAATTCAAGCTGCCTTTCAGAACTGGCTTCACATGCTGTTCTTGTCTCTCTGTGGCAGCAGTATGACTATGCCTCAAGTGTTTATGGTGTGATTTCACATAAGGAAACCAGCCGTGATTAACACTAGAGTGTGTTTCAGGATTTATGTTACCATTCCTTAGCCTGTTGTGTCTCTCTCTCCCAGTAGATTGAGTCGTTGTGTCTCTCTCTCTTTCTCCCAGTAGATTGAGCTGTTGTGTCTCTCTCCCTCTCTGTAGGTTGAGTCGTTGTGTCTCTGTCTCTTTTCCCCAGTAGATTGAGTCGTTGTGTCTCTCTCTCTCTCTCCTAGTAGATTGAGTTGTTGTGTCTCTCTCTCTCTCTCCCAGTAGATTGAGTCGTTGTCTCTCTCTCTCTTTCCCTGTAGATTGAGCCGTTGTCTCTCTCTCTCTTTCTCCTGGTAGATTGAGCCGTTGTGTCTCTCTCTTTCTCCCTGTAGATTTAGCTGTTGTCTCTCTCTCCCAGTAGATTAAGATGCTGTGTCTCCTGGTCTCTCCTTGCAGACTCTGCTCCCAGGCCTGTCCGTCTCCTCTGCTGATCCAAAGCCCAGCAGCTCTGGTTCTGAGCCCTCGGACCGCATCTACGCTCACCAGATGGTCCGGACGGACTGCCGGGCCCAGAAGCTGGATGCCTTCCTGCAGCCCACCAACAGGCCGGCCCTGGCTCCACAGTCTCAGCCGACGTTCGCCGACCAGGCCAAGGATCCAGAGGATCCAGCCGAAAACGGCGAGCAGCCGGAGGATGCAGAAATGCTGGGTGTGCTGGAGGAAGGTGGGCCCAGCGAACCAGAGGAGATGCAGGTAGAGAGGCCTGGACCTGCTGAAATGAGCTCCAGGTGAGGCCCTGTGGATCCAGCATTACCAATCTCTGCTGAGTCTATTATCTGCAGCTTTTTTACCATACCTTTAGATTCACAATGGAAGTCCAGAATAAACATGGAATTTAAAACTGAGATTTACAAATAAGTCTTTTGGCAGGAAGCGACCTCGCGTGGGCCAGGAGGGTGAGGAGCAGGAGCTCACCGCAGCCTCCATCCCGAGGAAGCGCAAGATCAAGCTCAGCAGCGTGAAGGAGCTGCGGAGCGAGATCACGGAGCGAGCGCACGCAGGTACTCACCTCAGAGGACACACACGAGTATTGAACACATGGACTGGGCATTGATGAGCATTACAGTGCATTGCATTACAGATGCGTCGGACATTATGAATGCTTAATGACATGCAGGTACTTACCTCAGAGAACACATGGACTGGGCATTACAGTGCATTACTTTACAGATGCGTCGGACATTATGAATGCTTAATAATATGTTTCTGTTGTCATGTCAGGATTCTGTGTCGCGGATGACCGAAAATTTGCGAACGCGTATTGAGCTGTTCCTCTCTCACTTCCTTCTGCAGGCCTGGGGGAAATGCTGCAGAATCACTCATTTGTGGGCTGCGTGAACCCTCAGTGGTCCCTCATCCAACACCAGACTAAACTCCACCTGCTTGACATCACCAAGCTCAGGTCCCCAAAGCCCCCAAAGCCTGACCCACTGTTACACGCTTAAAACATGCCAGCAGTCGCTTCGTTTCGCCACCCTTACATGCAACAGTATTTCTGCTGTAGACTCACACTGTTTATTTAGTTGTTCTCTATGTAACTTACTCAAGTCATTAATTAGAGAAATGCAATATATAACAAATATCTCAAATGTGGTTTTAAGAACTTTCTTAAATTTTTGTTTTGCTTTATTTGTCCATCCCACAAAGAGTACTATTTACATTCCATAACGTCGATGGATTCTTTGATTTCTTTCTTTTATTAATCCACTTAGAAATGCATAGGATGTGAATTGAATATGAATATATCATTTGGTGATATTCTCATGGACATGACTCTAAATTTGTTTTTGCAATAATAGAAAGTCTGCGTCTGAATATCCTGCAGGAGACTGTAAAATTGAGAACATGTAATAATTTCGTAAACCTTTCTTTCACAGCCAGGAGTTGTTCTACCAGATTTTGATGTTTGACTTTGGAAACTTTGGTGTGTTAAGATTATCGGTAAGTAACATTGGTTACCATCAGCAGAATTCAGAGTCAGTTTTTTTCCCACCTGCCCAGTCAGGAAGTTGGTAAGATATCTACTTGCCCAAACTTAATTTATACTTGCCTAGATGTGGCAAGTATCACTAGTCTGTTCTGTTGGGTTCTGCAGTCTGTTTGTCTGTTCCTCCTGTGCAGTGACTGTGTGCGTGCACTTTATGGTGTGCAGTCACACTGACACAGGACATCGCAATATTAAGAAAAAACTGAATAGAATGCGATATAAAGCAAATCCATTTCAGATAAAGTCTTTAATGAGAATGTCTGTACCTCCGCCCTGATCAGTGCCAGTATATTTATATTATAGCTCTGTGTGTATACTCATAACTATATTTGTAGACGCCAGCTCCTCTCTATGACCTGGCAATGCTGGCCTTGGAGATGCCTGAGAGCGGTTGGTCGGAGGAGGATGGGCCCAAGGAGGGCTTAGCCAATTACATTGTGGACTTCCTGAAGAAGAAGGCCGAGATGCTGGAGGACTATTTCTCTATGGAGATTGACCAGGTCAGGCCAGCTCAGCAGAAACACAAGAAGAACAGAAATAAATAAAAAGCTGTTCAGTCCACTGCGCACACAGGCTTGTGGACAATTTTGTTCTGTAAATTTTTTGTGGGAATCCTAGTTTGTCAGTTGTTGTTCAGTTCTTGAGCTATGATCAGATGATCTGAAATGCTATCCTGTGGAATATACATTCTTACATACATCAGATTTAGCAGACGCTCTATCCGAGCACTTACACAACTTTACATAGCACTTACATTGTACCATTATACAGCTGGATATTACTGAGCAATGCAGTTAAGTACTTGTCAAGGTAACGGCAGTGTCTACCGAATCGAACTGCAACCTTTCGTTCAAGCGCAGTTCCTTACCCCTGTGCCACACTGCCTCTCAGTGGAATATACCATGACTCAATGTATCCTGCCATTAGCACTTATATACTAATGCAAATTACTTATGAGGTATGTGGCTGATTAAAGTCACTATATTAACTTTCAAATAATAAATTGACTAACACTAATGAATATATTGTTTATAGTTTTTACTGTTCATTTGCATGTTACTGGAATTGTTAATAATGCCGTTGCACACTTTTTACCATCAATACCCTAATTCTGAACGATCACAAATATTCTGTTTTTCTTTGTATGTGTTTGCAGGATGGAAATCTGACAGGCTTGCCTCTGCTGCTGGATAACTACGTCCCCCCTATGGAGGGACTTCCCATGTTCATCCTGAGATTGGCCACAGAGGTGAGGTGATAATCTTCATCTTTAATATAGAGGTAGTGCACAAAATATTTATACAGAAAAAAAGTTCACCTCCAGTGGTTTTGTTAATCAATGACATATCTCTAGTCTCAATCTGTACACTCTTGGGTTGAGACAGAGTCTTCTTGTGAGTGAAATGTAAGGGAAATAAGTAAGAAATAAATAAGGACCATTAGCCTAATACCGTACTACCGGTTGTTTGTTTGTGATAGCCTGTTAGCAGATCACTATCTTGACCCAACCCTGATGGGGTTAACCAGCTAACCAGGAAATTCAGCCCAGGTTTGTGTTCCTTCTGAACCAGGAGGCAGGATTGCTCTCATTCCCTCTTCCAGCCCTGCAACAAATGCTTGCTTATTGACTCATGCCTGCTGTGGCTGTGGGATAAATCAGTTCAGTGTGTGAAGTCAAACCTTAGCAAAATCCATGATTTTCAGCATTAGGGTTTAGAAGCAGTTTAAATGGGAACAGCAAATCGGTCTTACTTGAAAGCTACTTGGGCACATTTCCCTTTAGAAACTTACTAACATTTTGAACCATTGTATATTGCCATTATTGAACACACTGTATAATAAACTGCATTCACTTTAAACTGCTGTTCCTCTTTGGCTCTTACCATTGCCTACCTAGCAGGTTTAAGGTTTTAACATACACTTAGAACTCAGGTTATCTTCATCCCGTTGTCATTCACCTATACAGTGTCGTAGCAAGATACACAATTGCATTTATGCAGGCTACACAAGCCAGGGGCACGTCCACGTCTACCAAGATGGGTACTGATCTGTATAGAGCCACACACTACTGGCGGAATGCAGTCTCCTCCACTTGTGCATAACTGTTTGCACAGAGGAGAGGTTAAAACACTATTTTGGAGTCAGATAACCGAGATATCATTAAATGAATCTCGTTCCAGTAGCTACATGCATTCTGCATGGGTTCCTTTGCTACTCGGATACCTCCACTGTTTGGTGTATCTGAGGGGGTTCTTATAGTCAAACAGCATTGCCTTTGTGCTGCCCTATTTGAGATCGTGCACTCGGGGGATTGGGGGTAGCAATTGTGGACCAGGTGTCATTTCGCTGACTGTCATGAACACAAGGCATTCTATTTCTTTGTTTGCCCTAGTCACCTCCCCTCATACATATTATGTTTAAAAGAGCAATTTTTGGACAGTGAACGTTTATATTTTGTTTTTGATGTTCTCTTTCCTTTATATTGATGTTATAAACACCTGTTGGCATCCTATTTAATACCACTACTGCAGTATGTGGATTTAGTGTGAATTTCAGTTATTCCAGCCTGGTGGTGCGTGTTTTTGTGGTGAACTCTACTGCTTGAAGAAAGCGCAGTAATGGTCCCATTCACGCAGGTATTTTGGTGAGTGTTTGAAATGTTAACGCGCATGTTGTGTTCAGGTGAACTGGGATGGTGAGAAGGAGTGCTTCCAGGACTTCAGCCAGGAGTGCAGTGAGTTCTACTCCATCAGGAAGAGGTTCATTGTGGAGGAATCACCTGGGGCTCAGCACAGTGTATGTATCCTTGATGCAGTATTTTGTTTTATGATTATATGTCTGATTGTGTGTGTGCATGAAATAGATACATCAATGTTATTGTTGTCTAGTATGTTGGTGATTTGTGCATTTCAGTTTGGAGTGATACAAAAGGCATGGAGTCAGGTCTTCAGCCCTACATTAGGGTATGTGTGATGTAGCTCAGCCCTACATTAGGGTATGTGTGATGTAGCTCAGCCCTACATTAGGGTGGATGTGATGTAGCTCAACTGGGGTAGATGTGATGTTGTTCTGATTGTTGTTACAGGTGGAGGAGCCAGGCTCTAGTGGCTCCTCTTGGAAATGGAACGTGGAGCATGTCCTCTTCAAAGCCTTCAGGACACTGCTCAGCCCTCCCAAGCACTTCACTGAGGATGGCACTGTCCTTCAGATCGCCAATTTACCTGACCTTTACAAAGTGTTTGAGAGGTGCTGAACTGCCACTCCTTCAGAAAGAACATTGTTCCGTGGCTTCTTACTGGATTACTTCAAGCTTGGTTCTTCTTTGGTTACCTCAGAAATACAGGTGATATACCTGGCTACTGTCAGAAGCCACATGGACATCTACATCTACGGCATCCATTTCAAAACTGTGGTCCCTGATGAACTGAACAGTCTGTTTGTTGACTACAACTGTTTCTGGACTTCTCGTCCTGAAATAACCTGACTGCCGTTCCCTGCCCGGGGGCTTTATTGTTGAGCAAGATGGCTGTTGAGGGCTGCTTCCAGTTGTAACCAAACTTGTTATGGAATTACCTACATTGTCAGATGATGATTTGCTAGTTTGTATTCTATTCTATTTTTACAATAAATGTTTTGCTATAAATGTGTTTATTTTTAGATAATAATAATTCAATGGATGAGTCATTGAATGGGGTCTGTATAAATTAAGTCAATGACATAAAATTTGAGTATATTGCTTTCTGCATAAATCAGTTTAATTACATTGATAAATGTGACTAAATGAGATGGATACTAAAGGGCTATAAAGTATGGAATAATTGAATTTAATGAAGTACACTTTAGGGAACTAATCACTGCTGGTGTGCAGATACTCTACCACCATATAGGCTATTTAAAAGTTTCTATTGGCACTTGAGTAATATATAATACATTGGGAATATTGATGACTCCCAAAACTTGGCAGGTTGGTGAAGTGGTAATGGAGTAGTAATTATTACCAACATGGCATCATGAGCCCCACATAGCCTTCTTCCATTAGAGGAACTCACTAAAATGACCATTCACACCGAGTGTCCATTTTTAGGGCTCAGTGGAGCTGAGAGTGGGTCTTCATGCACTAATGTGAGCCAATAGCTGACAGCTAGACTAATGCTGGATTTACCTACACTTGTACTGTAGTTGTTTCAGGGCAGATCCAAGAAGTTGTCGTCGCTTATTTTTCACTTTCATCTATATTAAGGTGTTTTAGGTAAAATGTTTTGAAACATTCTTGCTCAAATCAGGGGAGGCTTCACCTGTAAAGGAATCCCAGAACTTCAGGGGGCTCTCTGCAGTCAGGGCACCCTGAGGATTGACTGCACAAACATTTTGTAATGCGGGTCATTTCTAAAATAACTGATTTTGGAAGCTATTTTCCCTGCTTCACTTCTTGACACAGTTCTGTCTTGATTGCTAGCTAATTGAAGTTATGAAATCAAAAGCTAAAAGCCAAGTAGGTATGATATTCTTTTGGCCCATAACGTAATACTTGTTTCCAACTGGTAATGTCTCCACAAATCTTTCCAAAGCCTTTTCTGTTTGATATGGTTTGAGGTATTCTAGCTCCATAAAGTGTTCTTTGACCAGTGGCCCTTGAGAGGGGCATTCACTAACCATGGAAGGAAGGGTCATTTAAGCGTTTAGTTATGAGACTGGCTGTGCAGAACATTTCACAGATGGCCCACCATTTCAAACTGGATGTAAGAGATTATAATTTCTCATAATACACAGTTCGATTCAGTGTTTATGGTTTTTGTGCCAGTAATAAAATGAAATATTTGTTTGCCTTTTGTGCACTTTCCTATCTCTGGTTTTCTTGAGGCATTTCATGAAAAACTTCAGTGTAAACAAATGGGCGAAATGTCAACTAATAGATCAGGCACCAGTTCCTGTTTCTATTTTACAAAACAAATTTATAGTGTTGGCAGGATCTCAGCTTTTTAAAAAATAAATGTTTTTGCTCCCAAGTTTGGAATGGCTGTTATTTTGAAGGCAACAGGACACAAGCATCTTAACTTCTGCATGAATTATCTGTAATTATAAAAGTTAATGCAGGCTTCAGTGCCAGTGAACCATTTTAAGGCTTTATTCACATAGTGAACCATATCCATAATATCACCTGTTAACATGGTTTACTTTCATTAAAAACTTGCTAACTTGATACCGTGAGCTCCATAATGTTGGGACAAGACCCCCCTCTTGATTTGGCTCTGTACTTGGAGTACAGAGCTAAACCAGGGGGGACTTTGACCCAAACATTATGGAGCTTACTACATTTGTGAGGGTATCAAGAGAGATCGCCTGATTGTCCAGCTAATGATAGGACAGGACTGTCTTCATGTTTCTCCTTTCTGGCAATAAATTCTTAAATGTACCTTTAAAAAATTTTTTACGGCTAAGGACAAGGATATTAAAGAGATCTGCAGAATGCCATACATCAAGTAGTGGAGAAATTAATTGGGTTATATCTCTCATTCCTTTGATTTCCTTACCGGCTTTTCAGAAACTATTCAATCTTTAATACTGTATTGGATCAGCTAAAAACCAAACATAAGAATAAATATTTATTGACTTTGATGTATCCACACAAATTTAATTGAAGGAATTTTACTTCACTTTTTAAGAAACTCATCCACAGTTGTGAAAGTGACCATAACAAGACACTGACAGAAAGCCTTTGCCATGTTTTCCAAATGGGAGGCAGAGTATTGGTGCTTCTGCATGTACAAGATGAACCTTGGATTAGTAGCCTATACAGCATCACAGAAAAGGTGGTATGTGTTAACTGTGTGCAAGTGCTTTGTGACTAATGCAAGACCAGATGCTATTCACATTAATGTAAAATTTTCATTATTGCTCATCTACTTTGCCTGCTACTGCTGTGACTCACCTGAGCAAGGCCATTGCAACTGGTCCCGTATTCCATGCTAACTCTAAGCTGTCCAGCAGTGAGCTAACCTTAAAACTGCTTTATCTTACAAACTAACAACAAAGAAATGTTATTTCCTGAATATCGGCGCTTGTTTTCAGATGCACTTGGACTCACTACTTTATTTGCATCGTGTCATACACTGCAGCTGCTCACCCAATCAAATAGCATGGCTACTTTGAATCCTGACATACTAGAGAAACGCTTTCGTGCTCAATCTATTTAGTTTAGACAAGCAATAGCGAGTGGAGTTTTCCCATTCTCCATTGAGACTAAATCCCAAGCCAGAAGGCTCTATTAGGCTGTGTGTAGACTGCTGAGGTCAGTGCTGGCACTAAGAATAACTCCTACCCCATTCTGAGGATGATGATTGCACCTACCATACCAAGGAAGCAAAATGTGCCAATGTTTGATTCGATAGAGAAAGAAAGGTCAAAGACTGACTGCATTCACTGATCCAAATTATCATCTAATTTACTAATCAACTAGTCTTCAAAATGCAGTGCATTTCAGATGGATTGTAGCAGCTGACAGCTTATCAGGCAAAGATTCAGGCTTGTTTTGTCAAAACTGATGTTGCTATATTGAAATGGATATTGTAAGAACAGACAAAGAAAGATATTTTATGATTATCTTTTCGTCGTTTTTTTGTTTTTTGGTAGGTATATTCTGAATTGTAATATTACTATACACATTATTGATTTTTGCCATGCTATGGAAATTAAGTGACATTAAACTTGATTTTTCTTAATTTTGAAAAGGATAGTGGCAGCTGTTCCACAAGGTGGTCATTTCCAAACTTACCTGGCCTAACTGAAAAAAGTCCAGCACAGGTGTTTGAGGGACAACGTTGAGCTGCAGTTCTGGGACCAAGCTCATAGAGGCAATATCAGAGTTTATTTTATGTGATGTGTCCTTTGTTTAGAGTTCAATGTTAATTGTTTTGAGAACATGAGATTGAGTTTTGAGAATGAGTGTTAAAACTAAAAACCCTAAAGCAAATACAAGTAGACATTCATCAAAGGACAATATTTTGCACAGAAAACAATTGGGTGTTCAATCACATGGTCATACTGTAAATAGACTTAAATTTAAAATGAAACCGATAACCAGAAGGCATTTAGATTTAGATTCGTAATGACACAAACACTTGGAATAAAGCCACTGCTGTATACAAACCCAACAAACTTAATTTTGGCTCTAAACTGCAGTGCAATGCTTCAACTACAGCTTTTTGTAGTAAATAGTATGTTGTTGTTTTATGACTTTTACTGACTTCTGGTGTATCAACTTTCAAGATGGAAGACCAGTGCTGACCATGAGGACACTGCAAATTAGAACACAACCAATAGGAAGAAAAACAAGCATTAATCAATTTCTTTTACGTAGGTTTAATGTTGTAGCTGCCCCAGTCACAATCACGGTGTGGTCCTGAGACTGAAAACTGCTCTTTCCAAGCACTGAAGAAGCAGTTTGAGAAAGTAGTTTGTTTTCCATGTGCTTCACATACTCAGGACAAATATCCTGCCTTTACACTAATCTGATGTGCCATAACCCATGCAAAAAACACCCACCCGGTATATACAGTTCATTCATTTACACATTTATTCCAAGAAATATTTTTAAATATTTTTGAAAAATTCCTCAACAATGAGAATTCAGCATACTGTTAATTGTTCTATATATTTTTTAAAATCCTAACTGCACCCTATTTTAAACACATACTGTACCAGTAATAACTTTCATACTTAGTGTAATAATGCAACCCCCCTCAATCTCTTTTGCTCCATTTAGAAAGGCACTTTGCTGTGTCTGCAGCAGCCACGTGCAGGTTTTATGGTGATAAGCAGTATAGTGTAGTTCAGATCATGCAACTTATTTTTATAAAAAGGAAAAGTCAAGCACCCACCAGGAAGGAAATGAAAACCTTGTGAATAACATGATGTATAACAGTCTGAAGAATAAAACAAATTTCCTTAGAATCAGCCAAAATTTGACCCTTTTCAGCACAAAGTAAATAGTTCCCTTACAATGATGCAAGACGGTTGACAAGTGAATCCAATTGTCTCAGTGATTTAAAAAAAAAACAAAAAAACAAACAAAAAAAGAAGAATGGGGAAGGCCAGTACTAGTGGTATGTTTTTTTTTTTTTGTTTTTTGTTTTTTACAAAACTATATGACTGAAAGAACCCCCTTGTGGCAGAGTTGGTAGAATTTGTGAGACCCTGTTGAGGTTCCCTCCTCTGTGCTCACTGTTGGGTTAGAAGTGCGTTTCGATTGGCCTTCATCTTCTCCAGGCGCTTGACTAGGTGACTGTTGGTCATCTCCATCTCCTCGATCTTGTCCAAAGCTGTTCGCAGCTGAAGGGAGAACACAAGGTCTTCATAACTTTGCTGGAAGTACAGCTGCAAAGCTTCTATAACAACCACAGTAGTATCTGCATTCCATTCTTTAGCAGTAGGTTTTTTTTTTTTTTTTTTTTTTTTAAATTGGAAAATGTAAACCGTTTCAGTTTCAATGCTCAAACCTTTTTGCATCAGCGACAAAAAGGAGCTTAGCAATTTGCAATTGGGAATTGTAATGTTGTTCTCATACCTGGTCATTTGGACAGTTAGCCTTACTCAAGAGATTTGAATCTCTCAGACAAATATAACTACAACCACCAGCACCGCTACCAGTTCTACTAGTCAGAATAAAAGAACAGGAATATTCAAGCGCAGTATTCTATGAAGCTGATACAGGTCGAGATGTGGAGGGAATTAGTCTTATTTTTGTACTGTACCTCTCTTTGGAGTTTCCGCTTTTCAACTTTAAGCTCGTCCTCGACTTTCTCAGAGTTATCTGCTGAAGCCTTGTATCTGGAGACCTGTCCTTCAAGTCTAGTAATCTGAAAAAAAGAGGATTCATTGATTACAAGGCAGAGCAAAGCTATGCTGTCAAATGAGTAAACACTTCAGGAATGTTTTTTTTTTTTTTTTTTTTTGGGAACAATTTAATCTTGAATTTGAATGCCCACACCCAAGTCTTAAACCCCTCCTACTACCCTGCAACCACCTCAGCTGAAACCAAACTGTCTGCATACTCTGTTGCCCTTTTGAGCCCCAAAAGATGCCCTGAAGATTTCAGCACACAGTGAAACACTTGCTATTTTTACCCAGGTTGAACATTTTCCTGGCGCACAATTGTTCGAAAATTGCATATCATTCACAGAATTATCCCAGGATACCACTGATTTCAACTTAGCTAACCATTCTGTGTGTTAAGGTGATTTATGGAAATTTGGAATTAGCTGTACTGTCTACTATTTTGATATATATATATATCAGGATTCCCTCTCTCTCTCCACAGGAGGAAATATCTGTAAAACAGTACTTTATTGCATACGTTTGTTACTTACATTTTGTTCCATCGTCCCCATTTCCTGTTCAGCTTTTGAGAGTTTGAACTTGTATTCGCTTATCTGTCTGTTTGTGTCTCCTGTAAAAACAAGTTTATAAAGTGAAATATGTATGGCTAAAATAGTCATAGGGAAAAGAGCTTAAAATGTAGCATTCATGTATCCAGTCCAATAGTAAGTAAAAGACAGAAAGCAGCTGCAAAACATAAGCGTTATATTCACCCACTAAGTGTCACTACCCAACTGTACAGCAACACATTCCCATGGAAATAGCAGCAAAGCACTTAAAAGGACACACTAAACATGCAGAATATACTGCTATACAACTATAACACTAAAATATGATAGTAAATCCAAGAATTCAGACTGCTGAGAAGTCTTACAAACTGGCACAGTCTTCAAAGACTGTGGCTTAGCATGCCACAGAAATGAATAGTATTGGAAAATGGGTCTGAAAAAGCAACAAAAGTGCAGATAAAGGACGTATTCTTTCTTATGCTTTTTCCACTCTGATCTTCAGTGCAGAAACCTCCACCCTCGATTTGGGGAAGTGCAGACCACACCGGGCGTGGCACACCAAGCCTCACTTCTCATCACCCGTAGCTTCACATACAGCATAAAAGGTGGACTGGCAGGAGCCAGATCGACCAGCCGGGGTCGCTAGAGAGCAATGAGATGTGGATCTCTGCCGACTGAACCCTCCCGAACCCCGGATGCAGGGATACAAGCGTTCTACATAGTTAATCAGTTTCTCTTTCAAAAGTGACATCACTGATTTACAAGAATTTACACATCATGTAATACGGGAAGAAATGTTCAGATAATAATCTAAAGTACAAAATACTTTTAAAAACTATTGCACAATGTCATAAATTACTTCCTACAACCCAGGCGATGGGGTGCTGTGATTAATAGTGCTCTTACACTACTCAATTCAGCATTAGCACATGGGACTGATAAACTACAGTGGAAAATAGTAGGATTTGCTTTGAGTCAGCATCCCCCCTGCAGCTCCTGCAGTACTGTCCCAAATTCAAAAGGGATGAGGTCCACCCAACACACCCATAAACACACTGCTTCATTAGCCGAGGAAAGCAGAGTGCCTCATTTCAGGATCTGATGGCTTTTTGAGATGGTGTAGAAAACGTCCACTATGACGCATTGTGCAACCTGTTTGTGACAGAGCTACACAATATTAAGACGGACTAAAGTAGGTGGTAAAAGGAGATTATTTAGTAAGAGGACCCACCACATACTTATAATATATCCTCTTGAGACCCAGCAGATAAACGTATTACCATTTTTTTTGACATAATACAAGAGTCTTGGATGACAAAAACATGTTGCAGTGAAGATATTTTCAAAAATATTACTTATTTGTATTGATATCCTTTTGTGGTGTATGTTTCAGCATAGTAGAATATATGCTTCCAGAGAGTAAGATCACATGCTCATGTCCGCTACAGGGGACAAAAATGAATTACTGGGAATTAGGAGGGTTTGTGACATTGGTGAAAGATTATTAACAGTCATGTTAATCACTATGGCCTACAGCTGAATAGTGTATATTCAGGAGCAACTTCTTAGTTTGAAACTTAAACATCATTATAATGACTGAATATTGAATGGTATTTAATGAATTGTCAGTAATGGAAGTTCGTTGCATCAGGAAAAGCACAAATTCATGAGGTGCAGTCTGTCAGTCCAGTGTGGCGTGTGTGCACAGCCATCTTGGGGGCTGTTTGTCTCTCTCCTCATGGGTTCAGTTCTGTCCCGCAGTTCGCCATCCCCGCAGCGTCATATATACAACACGCGCTGACCATCTGAAGACTGCTTGGCTATCAGCACAGCCCAGCTGGGTTATCAGCATTCAGACAACTAGAAAACACCAGACAGCATCAGCACTAATGACCACACAGACAGCGTCATCACTAATGACAACACAGACAGCATGAGCACGAATGACAGCACAAAACAGCATATGAGCAAGACATCGGCACAAGACACAGACACATCAGCACTAATGACAGCACAGACATCAGCACTAATGACAGCACAGACAGCATCATCACTAATGACAGCACAGACAGCATCATCACTAATGACAGCACAGACAGCATCATCACTAATGACAACACAGAACAGACACGAGCACTAATGACAGCACAGACAACATGAGCACTAATGACAGCACAGATAGCATCAGCACTAATGACAGCACAGACAGCATCAGCACTAATGACAGCACAGACAACATCAGCACTAATGACAGCACAGACAGAATCAGCACTAATGACAGCACAGACAGCATCAGCACTAATGACAGCACAGACAGCATCAGCACTAATGACAGCACAGACAGAATCAGCACTAATGACAGCACAGACAGCATGAGCGCTGACTTGCTGTTGAAGTTTTACCTGGGCTAAGAGTTCATCCTTTTCATCAGCAAGCTTCCGTAGCCTCACATCTGAAGATAAGAATAAATGATGTATGTACAGGAAAATGCTAATATATTAAGCAGAACACCCTTCACATTCAAGATGATTATGCAATAAAAGATGAATTGCAAACCATGTTAATAATACAGCAAGTGCCTTCTGCATGGGGGCAAATAATTTAACCAATGAAATGACTGCCCTGTGAATATATGTAGACTGTCTGCACAGCTGACTCCACAGTAAATAATGGCCAAGTATTACTGTCAAGAGTAAAATATATATAAAAATTTCACTGTAATTAAATGATTGTAGATGAAACCTTAATTTACATAAAGAATTGTGCACATTATATCATTATACCATAGAGATAATGCTCTGATCCCAAAATGCATGCCGCTGTGTCACATCTGAGCCTGCATAACTGTCCTATATCACACCGTGCAGCTGCACAGCAGAGCAGTTTAGGGCCTCAGGCTCATAAGGAGGGGCACTGCTGTGTCATTTAGCCTCACAAAGCTTCTGTACTCCACCGCAAGCAGAGCTGTTCATGGCCCGTCCTGGTTAGAAGTGACTGAATAACAGTGGGAAGAGACACTGAAGCCTTGCAGGACAGTGGAATAACAGTGAAGAGAGACACTGAAGCCTTATAGGATAGTGGAATAACAGGGGGAGAGACACTGAAGCCTTATAGGATAGTGGAATAACAGTGTGGGAGAGACACTGAAGCCTTGCAGGATAGTGGAATAACAGTGAAGAGAGACCCTGAAGCCTTATAGGATAGTGAAATAACAGTGAAGAGAGACCCTGAAGCCTTATAGGATAGTGGAATAACAGTGTGGGAGAGACCCTGAAGCCTTGCAGGATAGTGGAATAACAGTGAAGAGAGACCCTGAAGCCTTGCAGGATAGTGAAATAACAGTGAAGAGAGACACTGAAGCCTTATAGAATAGTGGAATAACAGGGGGAGAGACACTGAAGCCTTGCAGGATAGTGAAATAACAGTGAAGAGAGACCCTGAAGCCTTATAGGATAGTGGAATAACAGGGGGAGAGACACTGAAGCCTTATAGGATAGTGGAATAACAGTGAAGAGAGACACTGAAGCCTTGCAGGATAGTGGAATAACAGGGGGAGAGACACTGAAGCCTTAGGATAGTGAATAACAGTGAAGAGAGACCCTGAAGCCTTGCAGGATAGTGGAGAACAGGGTGAGAGACACTGTAGTCCTTTAGGATAGTGAAATAACAGTGTGGGAGAGACCCTGAAGCCTTGCAGGATAGTGGAGTTACAGGGTGAGAGACACTGAAGTCTTGTAGGATAGTGAAATAACAGTGAAGAGAGACACTGAAGCCTTATAGGATAGTGGAATAACAGGGGGAGAGACACTGAAGCCTTATAGGATAGTGGAATAACAGTGAAGAGAGACCCTGAAGCCTTGCAGGATAGTGGAGTTATAGGGTGAGAGACACTGAAGTCTTGTAGGATAGTGAAATAATAGTGGGGAGAGACACATCACAGCCACGCAAGGTAGCGGACTCACCCAGGGGCCCCTCGCCTGCGGACTCCAGCACCTGTGCTGCCTCCTGGCTGACCACAGTGATGCTTCCCCCGATCGCCTCCTGGCTGACGTCTCCATTGGGGGTGTCCTCTGGGATGATCACCAAGCCGTGTTTCTGTGGAGACAGTGCTGAGTCACTGTCCGGAAGGGGCCGAGATTTAAGGAAGCAGCTGTGTCCATTACCTTCAGCTCCTCCCTGGGAGTGGTGCTTAAAACAGCACTGAAGAACTTTACTCAATCAATCCTGGCTCCATATACTACAGGCTTGTAAGTTACAGGAGCAGCAAGGTAAATCAAGCTAAAGCTCTCTCTACTGTAATTTGTGCCTGCAGCTAAACTGTCACTTTTGTAAAATGGATGATTTTCATAATTACTTTTCTGCATTAAGCCCTCAGCACAGAGCACTTCCACGATTCAGGCAGCTTCCGTTCAAACATTAACTTAGTGGCAATGACTTCTGTCGTTTGGATGTAACGGTTGCTGACTACAGTATCACAATTTACTCCATTAACTGGAGATGTAGCACAACACTGCAGTTCTAGTACTTCTCTCTCAAATCATTGCACCAAAACATGTATGACTCAAAGTTTTTAATTGAAAGGTAACAGTAGCATTATCATACTTCAACATAGAGGCTGTCGAAAGCATAACCGTTTCCTTTCTTTGGTTTCGGTTTCATCATTTAAAAAAATAATAAAAAATGCAAACAAAAAATGAACTACAAGCCGAATGAGAAGATAATTCATGCACCTGTACAGCATCAGACAAACTGCTCGTAACAGACGTAAGAATGGAGTCTTCTATTCCAGACCTCTTCTATTTTAAGAATGTGTTCTCTATTTTTGGAATGTGCTCCCTTTACCCCCCCCCGTGACTGCTGCGTCAGGTATGTCCTGCCATTTACCCAGAGTTGTTTTCCCTGTTTTTCCACCCTGTTTTCCCTGTTTCCACTCCCTCGCCAGCAACTGTTCCTAAAAACTGTGCTTTGTCAGTTGCGTGCCTGTTACTTGGTGGCTCCATCTGTTGCTTTGTAGTAAACATGGAATGTGCTTATCTGTTCAGTTCGTCCAACCAGACTGGCCAGAAGATCACTTTGAGAGCATTTGTTTTTCAGGAGAGGGGTCTGAACTATTCTCCATAATTACTCAACAGAAATGAAGTAGTAGAGTATCACACTTCCTTGGTGTTCAAAATGTAATCCCTTTTACATAACCAAGGAAACAAAATGACTTGTCCCCAAAAAATGTACAGCAGCGAGCAAAGGGTTAAAAAGCACAAACATTCAGCGAGAGAAAGGGAGACAGAGATAAATCTATTTATATCTTCCTGCAATGACTAATGGCATTCTACTGAATATGTTCTAGGAAATTCAACCCATCTCTTCTGATAGGACATCAAAGACAGAAAGATTTAACTAAATTAGTAGAAATTATAGGTATGTGAAGTATTTTAGGGTGAGAAGAAATGAATGTAAGCAGCTCAAAACCCAGAAGGATAAATGAACAGGAATGAAATGAGGAAAAGCACTTTAGGTAGAGACCCACCTAAGTACACATTATCTGTACTTGGCCATGTGGGCCTAAAATACATTTACTCATGGTAAGCTCCATAATGTTTGGGACTAAGACTTCTTTTTTTTCTTTCTTTGGCTTACTACTGAACCATTTTTGATTTGTAATCAAACAATTCACATGCGATTAAAGATTTATTAAAGGGTATGTTTATACAATTTGGTTTCACTTTTTATACATAGTCCCCCAGCCTCATTTCGGAGAACCAGAATGTCATGGGACATATTAATGTCAAGTAAATGAAAGCAGTCATATTTAGAACTTTGTCAAATATCCTTTGCATGCAATGAATGCTTGATGTATGTGACCCACATACACTACCAGGTGCTAAATATCTTTTCTGGTGATGCTCTGCCAGGCCTGTACTGCATGCATCGTCAGCTCCTGCTTGTTTTGGCGGCTAGTTGCATTAAGTTTTCTCTGCATGTTCAACTGGATTCAGATCGGCTGAATGACTTAGCCAGTCAAGAATGTTCCAGTTTTTGGCTTTGAAAAACTCCTTTGTCGCTTTAGCAGTATGTTTGGGATCACTGTCTTGCCGTAGGACAAGGCGTCTGACATTTTAAGTAGTAATTCAGCCCATTTATTTTAATTTATAACTCTTGGCTCTTGTACCACTTCTACAGCTGGGATAACCCTTTTGGCTCAAATTTGCTTAATGGTTAGAGTTTCACAGGTCTCTTATCTTTTTATGGGCAACTGACAAAAAATTATAATAAAAAAATATATATACTCTATGTAATGTGTGCTGGTTTGAAGCAAGGTGCTATTGAAGCAAACACACCCGATGGAACCCATGACTGATACCTAATGGATGTAATCTCAGTGCACTCATGATCGCATGACATTTACTAAAGTGCGTAATTTGAAATGATGTCCGTTACCTCCCATTTCTGTAAAAAAAAGTTTTCCCGTGGAGAGGCCTGACTGGCATGGCCTTGCACTTCCAAGACACCTACCTCTCCTGTCTTCGACTTCCCCTTGAGGTCAGCCAGCTCATCTCTGAGCTCATCCCTCTCACTCCTAATGCAGTCAAAGTACTCTTTCTGCCTCTCTAGCGCCTGGCCACGAGGAGCATGGAATGGCACGGAGGAACAGGAGATAAAATGCAGAAGAAAAAGAGCAGAGGTAGGCAGAGAAAAGGGAGATAAAAATGTAGAGGGTAAGAGCAAAGACAGGTGGTGATGGTGAGAGGTACGCACACAGCATAAACACAGTAAAGGGCGTAGCAGAGTGACAGGGCCATTCATGGTTAATAGGCAAACACAGAACTGAATGCTCACAATGGAAATTGAAGCAAACCAACAGAAGCTGGAGCAAGATGGAAATGGGAAAAAGCACAAAGAAAAACAGGCGATTCCTTTTAATAACTAAAATATAAATGCTTTCATGAGGAGTCCCGATGGGCGGAATATAGGCACAAATCCACGTTCTGGTACATAGTCAATGGAGCAATCATGCTGAAGAGCCAGTTGTTCTGAGGAAAGACTGAATTATTTGAAAAACTTTTTTGATAATAAGCGGATTAAATATTGTTTTCCAACAAAATGAGTAAATATTCGTAATGCTTGAATATATCTGTAGCCGCACAGCATTATCATAGCATGAAAGCTTCCAGAAGCACATGACTATACTATATTATATGTGTACCAATAACTACTGTAACTACGACACTTACTACTTTCAATGCCATGAGATTCATTGACTAAATACCCAGTGTGTGAAGGAGTGGCACTCCCATATCTGTGGAGTGGTACCTTACTTAATTAAAGAACTACACAGGGGGAAGTGACCCTATATTTACCATTTCTTTCCTCGTCACAGACAGGTAACAACCAGCAGATACATATATCATCAGTATATATTTCCATCTGCAAGCATATGTTTGGCACACAATCCACTTGAGTGCTCTAAGCACTATATGCCAACATTCTGACTCTGTATTATCGAAAGTGATAGTAAATTTACTATCACCGCTTGAAGTTTACTTCACTTTACTTACATTAACAGAACAGTCTTAAGATGATTTTCCTTTGCCTCCGCTGCATTATTCATTTTTGCATTCTCTTTAGAACGCACACCAAGTATGGCTGTTTAAGAGTGTTCTGAACTGCACATACGCAAACAGCAAGAACAAACTATATTCCTCAATTGTGTTATGTACTTCACAGGACCCACAATTCAGAGTGTGTACTGATGGAAACTTGTATGCGCTTTTCCTTCCCAGAGATCATTGTGTTAAACCACCCTTTCTTATTTTAATCTTTTTAAAGTTTGGCATCCAGCGTGGGGCGACATACATCTAAATCCCAATTTAATTTGGAATGTCCAATCATCTACCACAGCTGACGTTCATGCACTCAAACTGTATATGTAATTTTCTACCTCCAACACAGATAAAGAAGCTATCTATCTAGCTAGGAAACTACATAACAAATTTTCCTAACATGATCAAACAAATGTTGGTCATAAACTCTTCTACTTACAAAAGAAGTTTGGTGGACAAACTATTGTGGCCTTTTGAAAGCATTGTCAAATTAGGTATTTAGACTTTTTTTCTAGTTTGTAATGTAATATGAAAGACTGGTTCATGCAGCAGGCATTAATGTTTTGAGTCACTGTCCAGCAAAGTAGTTAGAAAGTACTTTTTATTGTACAACTGAGGTCATTCAATTTTCCTTTGAAAAAATTTGGTCACACAGAACGTGGGTAAATAATTCACCCAGAATACTATGAATGGAATTTAAAAATATCATTTACTAAATCTCTTGCAACAAAGCGCTTGGTCTTGGTGACCCATCATAAGAAGATGAGTAGATTAAGGATACTCTGTAAACATAAATATTTAAAACATCACCTTTACTTTAATGCATGCAATTTGGCCCAGCCATCTGCTGATGTTGACTGTCATATGCATGCGTCAGTTGAATTATCACTACTAATCATCACTGTGATTCAAGTTCACATCCAAGCATGAAGCTCCACACCATGCAGTCCTGACAAGCAATACACTGCTGCCATGCCGTACAGAGGAAAAACCTCTGTAAGCACAAACACCATCAAATGGTGAGAGAAAAGTCTTGTGGATTTGTCAGACTTTGTAATTCATTAAAAAAATAGAAAGAATATAAATATAATTACAATAAATGTGTACTGGTAAAATATGACCATGTCTACCAAAAAACACGCTATAATGTGTATCACCTTAACTAATTCAACAGATTACACTATGTGCTTTTTAATATACATATTCATTGCAGTACGAGCAATTCAGTCAGCAGGATGGTGAGTATCTTACACATAAGCCATTTTGATTATGGCTGGTTTGCTGCAGTAGAATGCAGTCTATTGGTCGGTCTATTGCATGCAAATGCCGTACCGGCTACTTCACTGAAACGCACAGCAATTTACTGGCTGGTTCAAGCAGCAGAATGCAGCCTATTGCTTGTCAGACCCTCAGAGGCCCTCCTACCCCGATCTTTTTCTCCTTCCAGTTAACGGTTTCCTGTAGATCAAACACCTGTCTTGTGAGGGAATCTAACTTTTGCCGCATTCCCTGGTTCTCCTGGAGGGGCGGTTTACACAGAAGAGAGAGACAGGAGACAGAACAGAACAGGACAAGGAGAAATGAAACGAGCACAGGATGGACTGAGGAGAGAGCTGGAAGCCAGGAAGGAGCTCCGTCGCCATTACCAACAGGCAATATTTTACCTCTAATCATTTTTAATATGCACATCTAATCTGCTTGAAAGAAATGTGGAGGTCTTCTAAAAAAACAGTGCAAGCATCTGGAAATAAAATCTTACACCCAGCAAATTTTGGTTTTATGCCAAGGTATCAAGTGGTCATTTGGTAAAAGAGTGCTTACAAGAGTACATGAAGCCCCGTTTTAAATACATATTCAGACATTAATAAAAGTGGTTCAAGATATGAAATGAGTAAGTGTGTACTGGAATAAACTTGAATATGTGATACAGCAATCTGTGCCGCAGGGCTGGCAAATGCCCAGCTCAGCTACCCTTCAAGAAAGAGCACCTCAGCTGAGCTTCCATTTCCACTCCACACCCTCCAGCACTGGCCATTACTGGCACCCTGCTTACATTACTGTACTTGGCATATTCAGTGGATTGCAAGGTTGTCAGTCAAAATGTGTGAGCGAGTGTGCAAGAGTGTGTGTGTGTGTGTGCATGTGTGCATGTGTGCGTGTTTGTGTGCACGCACACAAACAAGAAGATGGCCCTCGATGGAGGCTTAAGACAGGAAACTGCACGTTATGCCACAGTGCTCACATTTCTGCATTTCCCCATCACCAGCCAGTCTTCTCTGTACGTCTTAACCAAATGGCGGTGAGACAGACTGTACTGTGCACTCAGTATTCTATCACTCATACAAGGTAAATTCAGTTTTTATACGCATTTTGGACGAAGTCGCACCACCCTAAGAACAGCAATGCAGCTGCAGTCCATAACATCACCAAGGCCTCAACATTATGTCATTAAAACAGGTTAAAAAAAGAAGATTTACTTCAATGAGTTCGTCTCTTTGCCGGATTCCCTCTTTCAGTTCCTCCTGCTTGTGCTGTAAGACTGTACATGTGTGCTTGTGTCTTTCCAATTCCTGTAATCAAAGGACAGTTTAAGCTTAAACAGTAACGTACGAAGATCATATTTTTGGTCTTATTATATTTATACAATATTGATTAGCTTAAGCCAAGAAAATTCACATATGCATTTACAGATATATCAACAAGAGAATGTGGAGATGGATTCAAAGTACAAGAAATCTTATGAGTGTCCTCGCTGCTTCCTTACTTTGTACAGCATCTGGCCAAGTCAAAACACGAGTGGATGTTAAATAGTTCCTCTTAAACCTTGTATAAAGTTTTTTCTATAAAATGCCTCTATTTTATATGCCGTTTCACTGCTTTCCCCCAGTTTGGAAGGCCCAGTTGCATGCCACGTTGCCCCATGGGGCTTCTGGTCACAGTTGGCACAGCCATGGCCCAGGTTTCATAGCCAAAAGTTGGGAATATCCAGACACTAGAACTCAATAAAACCTTCCTAAAATTGAGCCGGAGATGGAAGTTTAATTTATGAGACGTCACGCATTGCATATCATCTCATGTAAAACACACTAATCCTTTCCTCTCCCTGTGCTGATGAATGAGGCTGTCTGTACATACCTCTGCTTCTCAAGAAAATTAGACTGCCTTAGACTCTTTTGCTTCTGAGAATGAATGAAGCCAACCTCACGCTCTTCTGCTTCTCAAGAGAATGGAGACTCTACCTTAGACTTCTCCTCCACTTCCCGATGCAGCTCCGCCATCTGCTCCTCCATCTCCTCGATCACGTCCTTCAGCGTGTCCACCTGGTACAGGAGGTTTGCCTTTTCGTTGTCCAGTTGTGCGTTGGACACCATGGCCTTTTTGTATTTCTCTTCCACCTCAGAGAGCGACTCCTGCATGGTTAGCACACATCGTTCAGGCCTGTGACCGTCTCACAACCTCACTGCAACGTTACAGGAACACGTACACATTCTGACGAGCAGAGAAAACACAGCCATGTATGCACACACGACACCAAGATGGAATAACTTACAATAATACTATTATTAATAATAATATTAACAAAGAACTGTTTTAAATTCTATTGCACAGAAAATACTTGTGGAGGCTGTAAATGTTTAGAAAACTGAGTCAGGTTCATTTAAATCATGGAAAAGTTAAGCTCTCTTTGGACCAGAAACTTTTCACATTATACAAAACACAAAGTTACACTATGCAGGTATACCGTCACAGTACTTGTGTACAAGTAGACAAGGGGTCCGCAACCCTGGTGCTGGAGAGCCACAGGCTCAGCTGGTTTTCATTGGTGCTCTGCACTTACTTAATCAATCAGAGCATTTGATTGGTTAACTCACTTCACCTGGTTGCTTGGGCCAGAATTGGGCACCCATTTTAAGGTGCACAGAAAAACCAGCAGAGTTTGTGGCTGAAAAAGTGGCAGAAGCAAAGTCACACTGGAAGGAAAAGAGGGCGGTGCTCCAGCAGTGGTATAAACAGGAAACTTCTGCAGTAGGAGGCGCTGCCCTCAGGAGGAGACCTCAAACTAAGGTCCAGACTCGCTCCCTGCGCTCAGCTGTGTGTACGAATTAAAGGTTTCCCTGGGACCCTGGGCCAACCAGGTTCAATCTGGACACTTAGTCGTGGTCCAGTTTAACTGTCTGAATAACCCCCCTCCCCCTCCTCTTCCTCAGCTGATGCGTGCAGAGCGTTCTGCTGCAGAATGACTGCCGTGCACCACCCATCACCATAAAGTGGTTTGAGATCCATAAAAAGCATGAACAGCACTAAAACAAAACCAATCAATCTTCAGTGACAGACTTATATTTAAAGCAGCAGGTAACAAATGTGACACCTGAAAAAGAAAAACAACAACCCAGCGAGACTGACTGAGTCCAGAACACTTGAGCGTTACCAGTGAGAAGCATGCCAACATTCATAGTGTGTTAGTAACGTACTATTTTTAACATGGCGAGGCACGTGTTTCAAAACCCAAATAATCTGGGTTTAATCAGACGTTTTCCCAGCTAGCAGGACAGCAGTGTGTAAGCAGGAACTATATTTCACTCTGACAAAGCAGTGCTTTACACACCAGCCACCAACACACTCACAAACCGTTGCAGTTTCTCCATTGGATTTCTACTCGACCTACATTTATCTACCTTTATGGACTGAACACTGTGGAAAGCGCACTAATCGTATCTATGTGTAGGACCTGCGTACTGAACTACGGCAGAAAAGACGCGTAAACGCCAGTCCCACGGTCTGAAAGCGCTGAGGAACAGCAGACGTCATGCCGCCACTAGGAGGTCATCTCCAACAGGGGTGAGGAGGTTAAAGGTTAGGTCTGTGCTTGGAGCAGCCCGGTCCGGGGGACCCACCACGCGTGCCTCCCCTTCAGGATAACGCCGACCTTGGTCACTTTGGCCGAAAGCCTTAGTTTGCCATTTATATTAGAGAACCAATCAGACGAGCCCTGCAGTGAGAGCCGAGGAGGTCTGCTGGAGGCACAGTGGGACCCGGGGAGCGGGGCTGGGGTACACGCTCACAGCTCACCGCAGTCACGGGTGCAGGGACGGGGGAAACAGAAAGCATGCTGGGAGCTACGGCCCCTCTACCTTCAGCTCTTTAAGTCCCTGCATGTATCTCCCCTCTACATCCTGTATCTGGTCCTTAAGATCATAGATATCCTGTTGAACAAACGAGATGAATTGGGGAGGGTTTTGGGGGAAATGACAGCACTCACAGACAGTTCAAACGCCATAGCCTGGAGTCAGGAGGAAATCGTTCACATATTATTTAGTTTAATACGAATTCACACATTAATACGCAGTATTTCCTTTTTTTTCCTAATTTATCAGACACCCTTCCACCTCTGATAGCACCGCCTTGTGAAGAAAGGCTTGCGTGCTGTGCATGAAAGCCAGATCAAAATGAAACCACACAGTTTCTCCCTAAAATCATCCTGGGGAAAAATATTTGAAATCCTGCATGTGTTTATACCACCGGAGTCAAATTTGAGCAAATTAGATTAATTGTGTATCTTTGTGCGATAAACGGCAGGTTATTTAATATGTGGCAATAAACAAATGACTATATTTGTGCCAATTAACCATATTATTCTGTAATCACTACCTGGCTGATTATTCCATGCATGCTAATTAGCCAATTATGCTTTGTGAACTGCCTAGCTTATTAGTCTCTGTATGCTAATTATTCGCTGTGCACTAATTAGACATTGAAACTGAAATACAGAAGTTGCTCACTAAAAGCATGTCACTGAGTACGTGTCCCATCCTATGGCTAAATGTCAGAATGTTAAGTACTAATTATTCATACATGAAATGCTAATTATGTTTTTATTCACATTATGATTTTTATACCATTAACATTTACAAGAATGTAGAGCTAATGCAGAGTTAACTCAGTTGTTTTATTCAGACTAAATATTAATTATACTTTTATTCAAATCAGTTTATCATCATTTTAATTCATAATTGTAATAATGAATAACAGTTATTTCTTATAACAGTTCATGCAAGGACATTTAAAAATATCAGACAAGTCCTTGCCATACCTACTCAGAATCCGATCTGTTTTCAGTCTTTATCTGTATCTTGCTTCAGCTGTATCCTTAAACTGCTTCCTAGTATTGCATAAATGTTCACATTGACATGAACATTTCATACAACACTACAGAAGAGAGACTTCTCTTTTCCTGAATTTTATGGTGAAGTAGAAAGTTTAGATGTCATTCCTAACATGCTCTCCTTGAAAACAACAGTTACTGAAAGGTAATAATGGTCATGTCAATGGAAATAAAGTGTACAAGATCCACAATGCTTCAGCTGCGCAGATGTGATCTTACCCTCAGTTTGCTGAGCTCATAGCTGCAGCTGCGCAGATGTGATCTTACCCTCAGTTTGCAGAGCTCATAGCTGCAGCTGCGCAGATGTGATCTTACCCTCAGTTTGCTGAGCTCAAACGTAGCAGCAGCTGCGCAGATGTGATCTTACCCTCAGTTTGCTGAGCTCATAGCTGCAGCTGCGCAGATGTGATCTTACCCTCAGTTTGCTGCGCTCATAGCTGCAACTGCTCAGATGTGATCTTACCCTCAGTTTGCTGAGCTCATAGCTGCAGCTGCGCAGATGTGATCTTACCCTCAGTTTGCTGCGCTCACAGCTGCAGCTGCTCAGATGTGATCTTACCCTCAGTTTGCTGAGCTCAAACGTAGCAGCAGCTGCGCAGATGTGATCTTACCCTCAGTTTGCTGAGCTCAAACGTAGCAGCAGCTGCGCAGATGTGATCTTACCCTCGGTTTGCTGAGCTCAAACGTAGCAGCAGCTGCGCAGATGTGATCTTACCCTCGGTTTGCTGAGCTCAAACGTAGCAGCAGCTGCGCAGACGTGATCTTACCCTCGGTTTTCTGACCTCACAGCTGCAGCTGTGCGCTTGTGATCTTACCCTAAGTTCCGTGAGAGAAGCGTCCGGGTCCGCGATGCTCCCAGTGTCCCCGCTCCCCCTCCGGGACGAGGAGCCCCCCAGAATGGCCAGCGCAGCGGTCGAGAGGGCCGGAGTGGTGCATCGGGACGACGGCTGAAAGACACGCATCACAGACACAATGCCTCTACGGACCAATCCGAGAGCTCTCCAAGTATTTTCGCCCGGTCCAATTTGAATTTACTTGCAGCAGTCTGCTGACCAAAATGGGGACTAGCCAATCAGAGCAGAGTAAACATGAGGCCACCTCAGATCTTTTCACATTAAAACATAATTTAATCCAGTAGCTTTGATCTCGCAATTTCAAACATAATTTAATTTCAGGCTTTGAAGTCTAACTGGGGAATGGTGGATCAGAGGGTGTGCTTCTAACCACACAATGCAGCACTGTTTCTCAGCAGAAATACTGCGCTGATTCTCTTTTAAGCAAATATTGGGTTAACTGTACTAGCTAGCAAGTTAGCTGAGACAATAAGGCAGATCTCCCACCAGAAGCCATAAAAATATGCAAGTGCTTGCGCTGAGTGTGTGTGCTTAGGTACTGAGTGTGTTCACTGAAGTACTGAGTGTGTTCACTGAAGTACTGAGTGTGTGCACTGAAGTACTGAGTGTGTGTGCTTAAGTACTGAATGTGTGTGCTTAAGTACTGAGTGTGTGTGCTGAAGTACTGAGTATGTCTGCTTAAGTACTGAGTGTATGCACTGAAGTCTTGAGTGTGTGTGCTTAAGTACTGAGTATGTCTGCTTAAGTACTGAGTGTGTGCGCTGAAGTCTTGAGTGTGTGTGCTTAAGTACTGAGTGTGTGTGCTTAAGTACTGAGTGTGTCTGCTTAAGTACTGAGTATGTCTGCTTAAGTACTGAGTGTGTGCACTGAAGACTCAAGTGTGTGTGCTGAAGTATCGAGTGTGTGTACTGTAGTTCCAAGACCTGGGTTACTCACCCGACTGTACGGATCAGTGTACTGCTTATCACATTTTTCATCCAGCTGAAAGGAAGGAGAATAAGCAGTGTTATCCACACCAACAAAGGAAATAAGGCTCAACACACACACTTTCCAGCGCCGTTTCCTTCCTCAGTGTTATACATTTCACAGTTCATTCTTCACCTCCAGTTTGAACCTTAAAGACAACTGATTAGTGAAAAACACAAACACCTTAAAAGACACCCAAAACTGCACAGTGAAATAAAAACATTCTACTACACCTGCAGATAACGTCAGCTGGAAGCTGGAAATTCATTTGACTTTGATTATGAAAAAAAGGTGAGTATTTGAGAGTTTAGCTGGTCACACAATCATGCACCCATACAGGCTTCCTTTTCTCCGGGCAACCTTTGAAGCCTTTACATCTCACACAACACATTCAGTGATGAAGCAGCATGCAGTTAAGGGCATACAAGTCTTTCTATCTGGAAATCTGAATCAAAAGGACTTCAATCAAATGTTTGTTTTAAGTTGTAGCAAAATAAAAAAATACAATCAAATAAAAAAAATAAAAAAAACAAGAGTTAGTATTTCACACGAAGTACAAAAAACTAAATAATTCCATGTTTCAGTCATGCCTCCACGCACAAATGACCAATTTTCTCATCAAAGGATGCAAACTGTAAATATCCATCAATGACTAAAACCCAACTGTGAAGACCTCTACCTTAGTTCCCATGACCTGGAAATAGCCCAACCCTAACACCTCAACCCTCATACTGTAGCCTACCTCAACAGCCCAACCACAATACATCATCACTTCACATCTTGAGTGAAGTCATCATGGAGTGCAAAGAACACATCCGTTTTCACAACATGCAGAGTAAAGTCATTTCAGTTGCATGCCGAGACTTTTTAGCGAGATGCATTAGATGTTTAATGCATAGACCCTGGTCAGTACCTCATGTAATCACTTTCTGCTCCTGTAGTATTCAAATATACATGAAATACATTTGGCTCAGGATGAAATAGTCTCAAACACATATCAGAAAAAGTACAACGGATGGGACAGAGCAGTGTCCAGAAGCCAGCTCAAGGGTTAATGCTCCATTTATCCTGTAAATGCAGAATTATTATGAGGGCAACAGCAGTTCATGAGACAGAGGGGGAGGTTTCTTTACACTACAAACCGGCACCCTGTCATCATACCGTCTGCTTCACGCACAGACGATTTGTCCAAACGAGCTGCTTGTTAAGGAAGGCTACCTAAAGCACAAAGCATGCTTTCGGGGCGGGGGGCTGCCACGCCCTGTCACTCACGCTGTCCAGGTCAGGGATGCTCAGCTCGTCCAGGTCGGACACAATGCTGCCCCTACGGTTGGAGCGGCTGAAATAGTCAGCCGCCGTTTCGCTGATGTCAGAGAAGTCAGAGGACTACACAACGGCGGTGTGAGAGACACAGAGAGAGAGAGACAGACAGACACAGAAAGAGAGCGAGAGAGAGAGAGGGTGAGGATGGACGTGGTAAAGGTCGCTCGCTCGCGCAGTGTGAGCGAGAGACTGAGGGAGACAGAGAGGATGAGCGTAGTTTAAGTCACTCATTCACACTAAGGAATTCCAGCATGAGGCTCTGTACATATTTGCAATACTGGTGATTTGCCTATGAATTATTTTGCGGTGTTTAGATGACAGTTATACCATTACTTTTTTCAGTTGGCTGCACCTGACCCATTAGCATAGCCTACATTACGATACACCATATGTTTATCATTCAATAACATAATGCTGATCAAGCAACAGTCCTCATTATGTACTCTTTTCACCGACGCCATACTGACTGTGTACATTTCAACAATACATTATAGTCAAGCATGGTGCATCTCCGCAGAATTAAAACTCCTATTTCAAGGCATTTGCAAATGACTACTAATAAAGACACAATTTATTATAATTGTGTAATAGAATTTATGGTGGTGCTGTGGACCTAAACAATCCAATCAAAGTTTGTAATCAAAACACATGCAAAATACAATAAATATAACATATCATGCTGAGAAAACTAAACAGCTATCCCCTTTAACTCCATTAGCAGGTTACAGTAAATCTGAAGATTTCTAATGGTGAATTATAAGAGCAGCCTCAAATGACTACTGTAAGTAAACACTGCATGTCAGTGTGGTAAACAGAATCAGAGATGTTACGTGTTAACAAATGAAAACAGTGGAAAGTGTAAAGGGTTACAAGACTGAAGTGTCTGGCTAGATTTATGTTCATTTTAATAGTACCGGTACAATTAGGCCTATCTATGACTATCTTCTGATGTTCTCTATGTTCAAACAAAGACTGCAGTTCACAACTGAACACAGTGAAGTAGAATAAGTGAAAGCAGAGGACCAGCGGTACACGAGTGACTGATCCGACATGGGGAGCAGGGTAGGGCTTCCCCAGCTCATCCCACCTCAGCAGCTGGGTCTTACAGTACATCAGTTCCCACTGTAATGTTATCGATATCATCCCCCCCCCGCTAAAGTCTGCCATCTTTCCCCGAGGGGCACAGACACCGTCCCCCAGCATGCTTGCAGCTCACCACGCTGTCCCTCCGGCCGCGACTGTACCGGTCCTGGGATACGGTGCTGGAGCTGTCATCATCCGAGGACTAAGAACATTAAAAAGACATGAGGACCCCGTCTTCCGTTTCACACATGTGCATGGCACTCCTCCAGTTTCACACTCACCCTCTCTCACAGAGACAGCACTCCTCCAGTTTCACTCTCACCCTCTCTCACAGAGACAGCACTCCTCCAGTTTCACACTCACCCCCTCTCACAGACCTCGTCACACTACCACAGCACACTCTCCAGTTTCACACTCACCCTCTCTCACAGAGACAGCACTCCTCCAGTTTCACACTCACCCTCTCTCACAGAGACAGCACTCCTCCAGTTTCACACTCACCCCCTCTCACAGAGACAGCACTCCTCCAGTTTCACACTCACCCTCTCTCACAGACAGCACTCCTCCAGTTTCACACTCACCCTCTCTCACAGAGACAGCACTCCTCCAGTTTCACACTCACCCCCTCTCACAGAGACAGCACTCCTACAGTTTCACACTCACCCTCTCTCACAGAGACAGCACTCCTCCAGTTTCACACTCACCCCTCTCACAGAGACAGCACTCCTCCAGTTTCACACTCACCCTCTCTCACAGAGACAGCACTCCTCCAGTTTCACACTCACCCTCTCTCACAGAGACAGCACTCCTCCAGTTTCACACTCACCCTCTCTCACAGAGACAGCACTCCTCCAGTTTCACACTCACCCTCTCTCACAGAGACAGCACTCCTCCAGTTTCACACTCACCCTCTCTCACAGAGACAGCACTCCTCCAGTTTCACACTCACCCCCTCTCACAGAGACAGCACTCCTCCAGTTTCACACTCACCCTCTCTCACAGACAGCACTCCTCCAGTTTCACACTCACCCTCTCTCACATAGACAGCACTCCTCCAGTTTCACACTCATGCTCTCTCTCTCGCTCACACACACACACACACACACATACACAGCACTCCTCCAGTTTCCCACTCACCCTCTCACACACAGACAGCACTACTCCAGTTCCGCACTCACCCCTTCACATATGTACACAGTACTTCAATTTCACAGTCACCCTGTCAGACATGCACAAAGTAAAACTTTTGCCACACTATCCAAATAAAATGTCTTTTGCTGAAATGCACTGGTCGCTAAGCACAAACAATCACTTTCATAAACGGACAGGCACCACCGGGTGGTGCTGCGAGAGGCAACATCAGAGGCATCATCTCAGGGTGCACAGTTATTCTCTGGAAACAAAAATCATCTAAAGGAGACGTCATTTGTTTGAAAGCAATCAATCTCCTAGCTGGGTGTGTACTGGCACAGAGAAGATCCAAATATAGCAAATGACTGCAATCGCCTATAAATCATTTTCAGAGAATGACTCTTGGTTCCTTTTGCACACAACGTAACTCAGGCACAAACGCAGCATCACCTATGCTCTCCAGCAGGCACACAAACACCGGTAACTATTCATCTTCATGCATCACACAAGTATAACGGGTGTAGTACTACAGACACAAATCCAAACACATTCACATTCTCACACATCCACATAAGTGAGCCTTCTCACACTGTCATTTGCTTTGAATTAGCCTACCAATTTATCATTTTCTCTTCAGTACTCAATACTAAACTGAAATATTAAGAGTGGAAATTGAATGTATAATAATGGAATACTAAATTTAACAGCTATTATTTGTATCTTGAATATCAATTTAAATGCCTTGCAAATGTGAACATTACCATATTGAATGTGAAAATGTGATGGTTTTTCACAACAAGCTACCATTATAAATCCCTATTATAACATTTTATGTGGATATCATAATCAACTTTTTAATGGAATTTTATAGTTCATGGCCACTTACTAGTGCTGCAACTACAGACAGATGAGAATGCTCTTTGAACACTCAAACTCATCCCCACACAACACCACACGTCTCTCCATTGATCTCAAAACTCATCTTCACAAGGCATGCATTTTTCACAGGGACCCATTTGTTTGCAAAAATAACTCAAAAAATAATAATAATATGCACAGAAAAATACAAAAAAATATAGGCCATTTCCTTACCGCAAATGAGCAGAACATGAAAACAGATACAGGTCTGATAATACAACACAGACTAACGACCAAACACAGCGGTGCTTGAAAACTACCATTACATATATGTTCAGATTTGTATTAAAAGAAATGGAACAAAACTAATCGGATCAATCATGGTATTTTTCACTGTGGCAGGCCACTAATAAAGCCAACAGAGAAGCGTAATATAAAGCTGTCAACTTGGCCTCTCAACACGCAGCTGCATTAAGCCAAGGACAAAAACAACCGTTTATGAGCGTCCGAGTGCACGCGTGTGTGAGAGAGACACAGGGAGAAAATATAATTTCTCCTCTGAAGGTCTCTCTGTTTTCGAATGGTAAAAAAACAAACAGGGGCCTACAAAGTCAGAAGCTCTCACAAGGGGTGGCAGTGTAATATAATGGTTAGTGAACCAGAGTAGGAGCTGTTTTACTCTTCAGCAACGCAGTTTACACAAATAGCTTCTGTATACATCCTGATGTTTAAACAGGATTGTATGTAAAAAGCTGTGCGCCACTTCGGGTAAGAACATCTTCTAAAGAGAAATTTCATGTAAATGTAGGGTGCCCACACTTATACTTGGAAGCTTGATTTTTATGTTTGAGATATTCCTTTCATACTCCTAGGCAATGAAAAATCACAGTTGTGACTGATGTGTCTACTAAACAAGAATGGAGAGTGATTTATTTCTAAGGGAAAACATGACATCACATAATGATGTGATTTCTATGAGGCATTAATGACACAGCCCATCATTAGATTAAAAGACGTTTAATACCAAGGGGTCCATTTTTAAAATGATGACGAATCTTCCTTCGCCTTCCCTGTCGGTAGGCCACCCTCAGGTGTGAGCAGTTTAAACGTCGTGTGCTGTGGGCACTGTAAGTCTCTTCATCCTGCTACGTGATTCGCTGAGCAGCGTGCGGCCTGTTAAGCTACGCAGCCGATTACCCAGAGGATCTGAACTCCATCAGAAGGGTGGCCCATCACGCGCGTGCAGTTTGGCTAGCGCTCTACTGAACGCGCTACGCAGGAACCCGTGCGCTGGCATGCGAAGCCGCAAGAGCGCCCTGTTCCACAAAAGCAGCCGCATGGTCTGTGGTGAAAGAGTCCTCAGCACAGTGCTACACAGTGAAGAAGCTACCGATATAAAAACCAGACTGACGGAAACTGTCAATAGACATCCAGCTCCTGGGCTTGCCGTACTACAGGGCAGCTTATTTTGCCATGGCAACGTCCAGGAGTCTGCAGCACTTGTGAAAGAAGGAACATGTTGATCCTTGACATGCCTATACTGGTTACAGATTCATTGGATCCTGTGCTTAGATATGGCACAGTCTAACAGGCCAGCGCATGGTGTGCGCGTGTGTGTGTGTGCGTGTGCGTGTGTGCACGTTAGTGTCGAGAACATTAATCCACACCATGCAGGTTATCAGCAACAGACGACTGTGTGTGTGCGCGTGCATGTGTGTGTGCATGTATGCTTGTGTGTATGCGTGTGTGCATGTGTGTGTGTGTGTGCTTGTGGGTATGTGTGTTTGTGCGTGCGTGTGGGTATGTGTGTGTGTGTGTGTGTGTGTGTGTGTGCGTGCGTGTGTGTGTGTGTGTGTGCGTGCGTGTGGGTATGTGTGTGTGTGTGTGTGTGTGTGTGTGTGGGTATGTGTGTGTAGGTATGTGTGTGTGTTTGTGCCTGTGGATAAGTGCGTGAGGGCATGTGTGAAAGTGTGCAGGAGCGTGTGCCTGTGTCTGTGTGATTTACGTTCAAGGTCTTACCACAGGGCTGCTCTGTGTGGAGCTGCTTGTTCCTGAGGCCCAGCTGTACTCAGAGGGCTGCGGGGAGAGTCAGGGTGACATCACTAACAACTCACGTACTGTATATATGCACACACGCGCACGCACGCACGCACGCACGCACGCACGCACGCACGCACGCACGCACGCACGCACGCACGCACATGCACGCACGCAAGAATGCACCCGCACGCGCACACACGCACACAAAGGGAGATTGTGGACAGAGTCAAGGGGACATGACTGTCTACTCTCTCACACACACTTGCTAATAACACAGACACAGGGCTGTGGGCACAGTCGGGGACTAAGCAGCCCCGCGTCGCTAACATTAACTACAGCACAGTCACAGCACTTACAGTTCTTGAATTATATGAGCCGTAGAGGTCGTCATCATACAAAGAAGCCTGAAGGCAAAAAGGAAACCCGCACACATCAGCACCAATTTGCACCAATTGCTACCAATTTCACACCCTAAAGCACCACACACAGAAATGACACAGCTTCAACGTGCTTTCATATGACCAGAAACACTCATATATGTTAGGTACAAATATTAATCAGCGCAAGGCTACACTCATATTAAACTCTAGGCCAACGCAGGTTATCTTCATTCAAAAATGTTTAACAAATTTTAACAAATATATGAACTTGCAAATTTTACACTCGGTCAAAGACAAAATCGCCAAACAGTTATCATGTAGGCTAAGACACGACACACCTTGAATCAGCCAGGCCCCAAACATACTGTTTGGGAGAGATCATGCGGCTCACATGAACGCAACTCAATATCAATATATATTCCCTTGAATTACGTAGGTAACCCTAAATACAGACATTCCCTTTCACACTATGGTACAGTATGTGTTAAGCACTTGCAAGGGTGACATAAGTCTAACATTGGCTTCGTTTTCAAGTGTTCAGAGAGCATAGAGTAGAGAGAAAGCTCGGCTTTTCAGCAAGGTTTAGCATCTTAGCGGTCTGTACTGGTAGTAGGGTTTAGCAGTTCCCTGTTGGATCCAATGAAAAGCTCCACTATTAGGAAGGTTTAGCATTTCACCGTTTACTGTAATGAAGAGCTCTGCTGGTAATAAGGCCAGCTTGCGTCAGGGACAGGAGGACTCTGGGAATGGTGAAACTGACATGCACTGCGCGCAGCTGATTTTTGGCACGCTGCGTTTAAGCTGCACGGCGAGACCACAACTGCAGGCAGAATGAGGCATGCGCGGGTGTGTCACGCACCAGGCTCTGGCTGCGGGTCAGCCCGGTGCCGGAGGGGGGTGTGGCCTGTGAGACGGGAGGAATGGGAGTGTGTCACTCAGAGAGAGACGGTAACGCATGGCAACGCACAGAGCTCTGGTATTCTGACTAAGCTGCACCCTTAGGGGGCGCCAGCACTGTCACACTAACCCTGTGGCTCCGGGACGTCCCCAGGGGTTCGTTGTACACAGAAGAAGACTGCATTGAGAGAGAGAAAGAGAGGGAGAGTGGAGTCACAGTGCCAGGCAGTGTTAGAACAGTGCATTGAGAGAGGGAGAGAAAGAGGAGTCATTGTGTCAGGCAATGAGAGTACTGTGCCTAGGACTGGGTGCCAGGGTCCTATGTCATACTGCCCCTTACATAAATATTTCATGCAGCCATGTTTTCCCAAGATTACAGATCTTGTTTACATCTTGGAAAATAAATGAATAAACCTGGCCTGGTATTACAAGTGGTATCCTGTACTTGAATACTAAGTATTTCACACCCTTGGCGGACAGGAAGTAAGAGGACTGAGACAGGACACACCCTAGGCTGACAAAGGGAAGAGGGAGACAGGACACACACTACCGACACCCACAGGAAAAGGAGAGGGACAGAATTGACATCCTAGGCAGACAGACTGAAGGAGGACAAAGAGAGGACACATCCTAGACTGACAGACAGAGGGAGGCAGGAGAGAGGACACACGCAATGTTGACAGACAGAAAGTGACAGGAGAGAGAGGACACACCCAATGGTGACAGACAGAAAGAGAAGGGAGAGAGAGGACACACCCTAGGCTGGCAAGCAGGAAAAGGAAGGAGAGGAGGACACCCCCTTAGCAGTGAGGTGGGAATTAAAGAGAAAAGAGGAAACACCCTAAGCTAACAGGCAGGAGTGAGGGAAAAAACACACCCTAGGCTGATATGAAGGGAGAGAAGGGAGAGGAGGACAGGCTCTAGGCTGATAGGCAGAAACAGGTTTGCTGTTCTGTAGGCTGCTGTATTTCCTTTGGTCATGGAACAGTCCGGTCTGAAGAAAAAAGAAGTAATTCTGAACATTAACAGAAAGCAGTCATGAGTAATGAGCACTTCAAGGTCATACAGTGCATACAGTAACATTAGGAGCGGGACCGTTTACTCGGGAAAACAAGTACCCCTCCACAGATTCCTAAACGCTCTGAAAAAATGCAATGTGAAAATCTGAAATACTTGAGGAAACGCAATGACAAATCAGCCTGTCATAATTTAAAAAAACTGTAAAAAGTCCCAACTCTAATTAGCATTACAATATTCAACTATGAGATCATACAGTATATATTCCAGTATTACTTTATCCATGAGATCATACAGCATATACACCAGCGCTACTAACTTTAGCTATGAGGTCATACAATATAATTAGCCAAAGACTAACAGTGGTAGAGTATGATCTGCATTGCTTGCGTTTTTATCCAATTTGTTTTTCATAACATATCTTTTAATAACGAATATACGGTTTAGGACTGTAGCTCCCTTGAATTCAACATTGAGTTCAGAACTGTATAGAGAGCAAACTATTGCTTATGAGTTTTGTGAATTACCTTCAGCAAGGCGCTTTGAATATGTTTTCAGTTAGCCAAACCAAATAGGTAAGCAATCAATAAAGGGGGTTTGTCGGGTGGCTCATATAAATGCTCACGCCTTCCTGCATGTGAATATAGGCCCAAAGGTCCAATACTGAACCCAGATTGTGGGCGGCAGCCCCACAGTGTGCCTCCCCACAGTAATAAAGTTTTAATCTTTCACTTTCAGTTGTAATCGGCTGGCAAACGTCAGCTGCTCTCTCGCTTGCCAGCTGGCTCTGACACCTAAACAAAGCTGGCTTCCTTGGCCATTTTAAGGTGACAGATAGGCCTATAAACTTGATTTCATCATTTAATTAATTAATTATAAATAAAATGACTTTTCTTTGAACATAATGCAGCATAACGGGCACGTTTTGGTTTGCTCTCGAGTAATTCTTACACGATTGGTTACATGATTGCACCTCCTCACTGGCTTTATTACTGAAGAACCAAAGTTCATTTTTTCATTTAATCAGTTTTTCTTGTTGTTAGTGATAAGGGCCTGAACTTTTATTGACTGAAATATGGCTCATGCCATCCAAAATTGTCACAGCATTTTGTCTTCATTTTCGATTTTCTATTTCTTTTACCAGTCAAGATGTATTTGACCATTCGTGTGATGTCAGAAAGAATTTCATTTAAATAGTTGAATTATGACAATGCGGTTTAGAAGCACTTTAGCACAAATAAAATGTGCATAAATCCTGGTATTCAAGTCATAAAAACTTAATTTTTGGTTGAAGTTACTGCATCCCATTACACCAAGTACCATTCTTTATGGACTAGCATCATCCTTACATCACAACCCATGTACCCAAACTAAATATACTGCATCAATGTCAAGTCAAAATATCCACACAATTAATAAATAGCACTTGTTGCAACACGGTTCATATACTGTATAGTCCGCTATCTGAGCAATAGCAACAGAACAGCATCAGAAACAAAAAACAACACAACCGATTTGGCAGTTTTACAGCTTCTGAGGAAATCTCAGCCATTTCTAAGTATTTGTCAAAACGAACGCTCATAGCATCTGCCGTCCAGTCATTACCTAAATAACTGCTTGCAATAAGCCAGACTGTGACCCTGCCTATGTGCATCTGTTACACTGTTTAATGGGAATGTTTTAATGTCTCAGCATTGTGACTGTCCATCTGGTTGCATTGTCTAGCGGGAGTGCATTAGCATTTGACTGCGTGTGGAGTCTCCACAACAGCGCACGCTTCCCGGCAGCGCTAAACTGACCAGCAGGTCCTTCCTGGAGGTGCTAGAGACAGGTGTCTTCTTTAGGCCGTAGAGGTCGCTGTACACAGAACTCTGCCGAGACACAGGGAGGGAAAAGCTGAGTCACTGCACCTGTCCCGTCGCCTCCAAAGGGACGAAGGCAATCAAAATCCAGAAACCATTACGAATAGGCCACTGACACACTGTACCCCTGATTTAGCACAGACCTCTGAAAAGAACAGTCCACAGCATTCCGTGACTGCTGTTAAATCTGCTATATCAGACGCACATCTCATGCTGCAGCCTAAAGCCTGATTCATCAGTAACGAATGAGCCCTCATCTGGACACCAAACTGTGTTCTTGAGTTCGGTGTCCAGATGAGGACAGATTAAATTATGAGTATCACTGAGAAGTATTGCTTACACTATTATAGGAAGTTTAAAAATTGGTGGGATGACTTTTCCATTTATATGAATCATAATAATAGGCTGCATCTGAATTTCATTTGAACTTCAGTGGCAAGTATGACGTATTAAAAAAAGAAGCAAAGTCAAAATGTCTACTTGGAAATAGTGTCACACATACAGCCAAAGAATCGGGGTGATACAAAAATAATTTCAACGGTAACATTTTTTTTTCCCTGCTCCAAAAAGTACTGACTACGTAAAATGGGGTGAATATATTTTTTATGAGGAATAGATGTTATTTGTGTTGTATTTTACAACAGAACACCCCTAAACACCATTCAGCAATAATCGGAGGACAACAGATAAAGCAGTGCTATACTGTTGATTACATACAGAAGAACGGGAGGGTCTGAGTGAAGATGTGCTGGGGAGGCTGTCAGACTGAGAGGAAGGAAAACAGAAAATTGGAGTCAGAAAATAAAGAGAGACAAAATAACCTAGAAACATAAAAACTTCTATACTAATATTAGACATGCTGAGCACAAACAAAACCAAGCCAAAACACAAATAAAACCAGTGAAGCTCCCTACACCTCAAGTTTCCAACCAAGAAAAGTGGATAAAAATAGACCTGAAAATGGAAGCCATTTTGAGTTATTGGTCAGTGACCTCCGGAAATTGACTAATAAATATAACTACAAGCAGTGGGGCTAAGTACTAATAGCACTGAAAAAATATACTATACATCCAGTTTTTGTGCCTCGATGTGGCAATACGGTGCCTAATGCATTGTTTTATGTTCCATATCAACCTTTTGTAGCCTATAAAGATTGGAGAAAATTGGCTGCAAAGTGGTGAGAATTCTCCTGTCATACACTCCTATGACACCAACTAATGTGACCTTTTGCAGGTAGTTTCTATGAGCACAGATGTACATGTAGGCTATATTAAATTTCCTGACTACAGGTTAAAGTCTAGAACACTACATTTTGACTTTCTTGTCGCAGCTATACGATTTCTACAACGTTTTTTTTTTTAATGTTGTATAGATATTCATAGAAACATTATGTGTTACAAATTTTCCTTCAATATGTCAACTGGTTTTGGAGACGGTGGAGTAACACCTGGAATGGTGGCTAATTCAAGACAGATGCAATCAATCGAGGAAATATGTCAATCACTGACTGCTGTCAGAGTTAAGTGTTTTTTCCATATATTTCTCCAAGTTAGCCAACTAAATGCTCGTGTGAGTCCATTTAGTGCCGTTTATCAAAAGTGAACTTTTGAAAAATGAATATTGCAGAAGGAGCCACTCAGTCCTCCAGCTCTTTACATCAGAATTACATATTTTCCCATTCATACCTTCGGAAAATGCAAGTGCAAATTCTTTTTTATGGCTTAATGAAAACTCTAAAAAGTAAAAATGAAAGTGACTACACAGGGTAGACAATGAACCCTGGACCTATGCACCTGCGGGGATGGCACCTCAAATATTGAATCTTTTAGGACCTAGGACATACAGCTTGAGCCTTGAGAGAAAATAATGTTAAGTTTTCTTTCCTGGTCCCTCTGTATATTAAAAAACTGTCTAAGCTTTTATGACCGCTGCATACTGCAAATATGGATTTGTGGCAAAAACAAAAAAAATCTATGTGGCGAAACAACAACACCAACCACTGTTGTTAGATCACACTTCCAACAAGCATTCACTACCACACAGAAATATTCACATATATATAATAGAAGCCCCATATTATTACAAAAAATAAGGTTAAAGATCATGCCTCGTGGCATTCATACACAAATTGATAAACAGTATGTATAAATATAAATATATATATATATACACACTATCAAGTGGCACCGAATAGCAGTTATTGTCCATCATCAAATTTATAGCTAGCATTATTGTACAATCAATATAATTTAAGGCAAAACCTTCTTGACAATTAATTTCCCATTGTCAGACGAGCATTCTAAAAGTATTTCCCTCTACTTAATTTAGGAAATTTAGGAGCCACAGACCATCCACTTTATGAAGCAACACAAAAAAAAGAAACAAGCACAAGACTTTCATTTTTACCCTGTAAAGCTATTAATGAAAAGTGAGTCATGTGTTGTCAGTCAGCAGAATTAATCAATGATGCTTGTTGGCACACGTTAGCGTACAAGCATGCAAATAAGCACTCCCCACACACACACACACACACACACACACAGGCACACAGGTATGGGGACAGCCCCACGCACCAGCAGGTCTCTTCTGCGAGAGGTGCTGGCACGACTCCGGTGAGAGCTGCTCGTGTCCCGCAGTGAGGAAGAGGAGGACGACTACCAGAACAGAACACGGGATGCATCAGAAGTGCAAAACAAACAACCCACCGCTTAAAGCACTTATATTCTTCCTCATTTTTTTAATACATTATGTTCTACACACACACGCCGTTGCTGCAGAAACAATACTAGTGTCACAGTAGAATGCTTGTGGGTCCCCACAATGCCCCAGTAGAAAGCGTGTGGGGCCCTGCATTGCCCCAGTAGAATGCTTGTGGGACCCTGCAATGCCCCAGTAGAATGCTTGTGGGGCCCTGCAATGCCCCAGTAGAATGCTTGTGGGGCCCTGCAATGCCCCAGTAGAATGCTTGTGGGACCCTGCAATGCCCCAGTAGAATGCTTGTGGGGCCCTGCATTGCCCAGTAAAGCACATGTAGGATGCTCCTGGATCCAGGAAATGTAATGCAGTCACGCTGACGTGCCACATGAATAATTTCCCAGAGGAAAAAAAAACTCTGCTAGAGTCCAAACAAAGTCCACAGATATGCTAGAACAAGCCAAGACTATTATAAATGGACTGTTACAGGAAAACACGATATGAACAGGCAGTGATTGTTTGAAAGGTACACACCCTATAATTCCCAACGCTACGAACTGATTTCACATCATCATCCAGCGCCTGAATGAACAAGAGAAGACACAAAGAGAGAGATGAGAAGAGCGATGGGGAAATGAGGAGGACAGGGAAAGCAGGAGATGAGGCGCACAAACCCGATGATGGTGGCTGCTGGACTTGTGGGAGTGTCGGGCCTTCTCCGTGTCGGCCTGGAGGGTGGGGCAGCAGGGAGAGGGGCAGCATGGGAAAAAGACAGGAAATGAGAGGAGAGGAGGCAGCTGGCATGGGAATGGCGAATGGACCGCCAACAACCGGAAGGGTGACCAAACTCGGAGCGGCCATTGCCAATGATCAAAGACGTGGAAAACAGCAGACCGCATGCTCCAACTCCATTCCAACCGCTCAACATCTGCCCACACAAACGCATGCACATGTGAGCGACGGCACCGTGTCCCGGATTTACAAAAACGAGGGAATTCTATCCATGTATCTTTCTCTCAACTCACCCAGCAAACAGCCTTTAAGACTGCCCTTCGAGAAGGCCTTAATTTTTATGATGGACGTACTTTTGAACAGCATGCCGCAAATGCATGACCTACAGCCACAATTTATAACTCGCTTAAAAGTGAAGGTCAGATTCCTTTGTCGTTTCCAAATGAAAAGCCCTTGCTATGAGCGCTATGCTAAAGAAGATGATTTTTCCGCTGCGCAACATGCTCATTCTCATTCCAGAGATCTGTGTGATAAGGAGAGGGAAGCACTCCAAAGTCCAGAGTCAAACTCAGGGCCTAACACTCTTAACACGGGGCAAGCCTGTCCACCCACCTACAGATTAACACAACGCCTTTAACACGACACAGGTGCGTTCAGTGTAAAACAGGCATTTAGGTTAAACCACGGTGTGCTACAGAGCAGCTGGCCCGCGGTGGAAGGTTACAGGTTTACAGTTTCCACACAGCGCCAAACCGCTAGCTTCTGCAAATCTCTCTATAAATCACTCTACAAGTGGCTGTGGGCAGAAGCTTCTCGATTAAACACACGACAGTAAAAACACGCTGTTATTGTGCAGAGAATAAAGAAAGTGCAGGGCTCTATGCTAACATTTTTATCAAGGAGCACATGCGCTCCTCAGTTGAAATTTTTAGGAGCATGCTGATGCATGCCAATTAGTGGACGAGCTCCTAAATGATATCTTCAGTTAGCACACGGCAAATGCTCCTAAAATGACTGCGGAGCCCTGAAGAGCATTAGTAGGGCGGGAACACAGAGGGCTGGGCATGCGGTCTCTCATACCATCCACTGGTGGATCTGCCCCCATTTCCTCCCAGAGGAGGAGGAGGAGGAGTGGTGGTGGGAGTGCTATAGGGGGGAAAAACACGTCCAAACAGTTATTCCCTGACTGCGAATGCTTCACGCATACCGTCAGCGCCTCCTCAGAACACACACTACACCTTTCCGCACATCTTTGAACAGAACGTGTCACAGCCTGAATCCTGGCCTACCTAGGGCAGACCCTGCGCGTTTAAAAATGCATAAAAACACTTCCGCGTTATTCGACTAACCCTGTGCTGTTCACCAGTGATGCAAGCTCAGATTAAGGAACCAAGCCCCAGCGATACAGGACCCATACTGCAGGCTTCTTTTTGTTTCCCACTTCTGTCACCATCTCACAAGCTTTATCAGAAGACCATGTATGACAGGCAGGTAAGACCTAAGTCCATAAATATGGAGCCATTTCCAAGGCCATTATCACACATGCACATTCCTCAGGCTAATGTGAGGTCTACACATACAAATGAAGGACTGCAATATCGCACAAAACTGAAATGTGTGTTCAAGTGAATATACAGATCATAGTTGTATTACTGACACAGAGCCATTTTTTCACGATAATCTTACAGCACAAAGGAAAGCAGGGTTCAGATTGGCACAATGCTGCAGGATGAATTTTAACTGGAATAAGACATGGGTTTGAATCTGTTGGCTATCAGGCTGTGCATCAACAGAGCTAAGCTGCAAGGCCAACATGTCACGTGAGTTCCAGCGTTCATTTTTTCTTATGTGCACCAAGCATGCACAGCACTGATTGGTCCAGGTATCCGATGTTACACTTGGACAAATCAAGCAAGTGCAGCTGAAAATAGCCACATGCCTCTGTATGTTTCTCCTAACGTCACCAATGTTTTCAGTTATCATACAAATAACATAAGCAGAGCCTTCCAGTTATCGTTCAGAAAACAATGTGCACAAGTCCAAGCAATGCCTTTGCGTCATCTTTCAGATAACATAATCTATGCCTTTTAGTCATAGCTAAACTGCACAATATTGGTTCAGTTATCCACACCTTCTTAGTGACAAAGAGCAAAGGCCAGCAATATAAAAAGGAGTGTACTTTACAGTCTTGATTATTTATTTCAGAATGATACGTTGGTTTGTAGGCTGTACACAGCAGAAAGTACCTTTTGCAAAACAAAGATAAACCTACAGAAGGAAACAGCACATGGAGAAAAACAGATATTCTGGGAGTCACGTTCAGTTCAAAATTCCTTTAGCTGGTGCTCAGAGTTAGCAAAACACAAGTTTGTGTTAAAAACCTGAATCTCTGTTTCATACAACCCATGCCTAGTTCTCACTGTACAGGTGGGCGCAATGCTTTGCGAGCTGAAGACACACCAGTGTGGATGACACCGCTTCTCCAGAGGCCGTCCACTCCCATCCCAACACAATCCCCACAAGCACAGCAATCAGACAATATGGAAAACGGCAATATGGCACAGTCAGGACCGAACTGAGCCAGCAAACAGCCTTTCCCAGGTGAACATGATGATGTCATTGAGCGCCATGTGTGATTTCCCCTCAAAAGGAGAACGCTGACTCTCAGCAGAGGGGAACCTGCAAGGACGGGCACGGACGCTTCAGCTGCCGTACCTCTTTCTGCTGTCGCTCCAGTTCTCTCATCCGGATATCCCTCGCTTCTGCCCGGGCCGCCCGCTTCGCAGCAAGTCTTGCCTCAGCCTGCAAGATAAAGGTGAAAAGTACATCGCCATGGTTACTACTATCTCTGTCAATACAAACTTTCAGCACCAATTTCCGATTTTTCCCCAACACCAATCCATAGCAGTGTGCAAAAGCATCAAGACTGAGCAAATCACTATGTTTATACAGACATAGCCTACATACAAAATAAGCGAACCAAAATCAAAGTCAAATGTGCAGGACCTTAGGAGAGGAACGAGTGTTTCTCCATGTAGAGTGCAGGCCTGCTCCATTTATCATTACAGTGCATGTGGTGGGAAGGGCCTGTGCCAAACCTGCCCGTCAATCAGGAAATTGACTACATTTTTCTCCACAAAACATTTCTCTCTCCATAACTCCCATGCTCTACTGGCATAAGAAAGAAAGAGAAATGATGCATATTATCCTTAGTCAAAATGCAAACTGGGTTATTAACATAATTTACATAAAGTATTTGGCATAAACTGCACAGAAATACCAGAAATTAAACCTGCATTCTCTTTTTCCAATTAGCATTTTCTTCAGCGTCACGGATGACGCAAAAGAGCGAAAATTGCACTCGGGCTGGAACCCGGCCAAGCTGTGAGGAGAGCGCGCGGGACGGAGCCGCTCCATGGTATCTGGGTCGGTAAGCGATAGCATCGGAAGGTTACCAGCTGAAGGTAGCCAGGTGCAGTTTGAATAGATGAGTCACGCGGCACCGCGCCGTTGCCATGGCTTTTATTTCTGATAAACAGCAGGTCGCTCCAGGCTGCTCCAGAGCCTTGTTTGAACCGAGCGCCTTGATCATCCCTGTGACAAATATTCCAGCATGCACTTTGCACCACTGGACCTGTCCTTTCATTTCTTGAACAATAAGTGCACCCACATCCTGGGTAAGTCCCACAAATTCCTGTTTAAACATTACCCAAATGACCCATCTGATAGGATGTAAGGAAGCAAGCTACTAGCCTATCAAGTCAGATTAAATACCTTTACTAAAGTTTCCAGCAGTGATGTGACTGCCGACATCAGTATCCTTGGAAAGTCACAGGGTGTGCTGGTGCTGTTGTTATTCAGCACTTGACTGATTACAGCAGTTGCTAACACAGTTAACTCACCTCACCTGGTTTATACAGCAGACAAGGCCTGCTCCTTCATACCCGGCTTAACAGCATGTGATTTTTCAGTAGGGAACATTGGTACCAGAGGGGCTTACATCTCATAAAAGCAAACGTATTTTCCAATCATCCGTGCCAGTTAACTAACATGGTAGGAATCACGGTGTGTGTGCGTGCGTATCATGTACAACCAGCATACGCCTGCCTGTACTTCACACTCCACACTTCCATATGTTGAACCAGACTGGAGTTTTGAGATTTCTTCAACATGTTCCTCAGTAGAGATGAAAATCAGCTTTAACAATTTAGCACTCACTGTTTCAGCCTGGCTCCACACCACTACACAATTTAGAAAAATGTGTCCTGAGACGGGCGGTGTACATTACATTACATTCATTTGGCAGACGCTTTTATCCAAAGCGACGTACAAAAAGTGCATTTTCATGGTCATAGACAACTGCTGAACACGGGTTCAGTAAGGTACAATTACTTATTTTGAACAGCTATTTCTAGCCAAGAACAATGAACACTATCCTGGTCTAACATCTGCAAAGCCAAACTAGGCAGAAGAATAAGCTACAGTATTAGGACGAATACAATTTACCAAGAAGTGCAGGGATGGGGCAACATGTAACAAGTGACAGGAAAAAGGTTTTTTTTTATTTTTTATTTATTTTTTTTTTTAATTATATACAGCGTGGTGGTGGTTATTCTAGGTATAGTCTGAAGAGATGAGTCTTCAGGCCACGGCGGAAGATGGATAGTGAGGGGATTAGGTGTAGGTGTAGGTGAGTCCATCTCATTTGCATAAAGTATTCTATATACAAAGAAATTTGTATAGCTTTGCTGCGCCTCACTCATAAAACTCGGATCAAACTGTCAAACTAGACGTTGCAGATCAAATATGAATAAAGATTCAGCAATTACATGGCCCATTTCTCACCTCAAATATTTCCAGAAACATACTTTAGTGGACTGCTTAGGTGGAATAAAAGACATTTTATGAACAGGACGCCATGTTTCTCTGAACCTAATCTAGTCAAATAGGAGCTGTCACAGTTCTGTCATATTAAAAAGTTAACTGACAAATTTGCGGTCGTCATTTTCTGACTGGATATCTAGATTGACATTTACATGACGTAGTAGTATCTCCAAAGAGGTATTCTCATATCACGGGGCCAGAGTGGAATGCAGAAAGCATTTTTCAAATGTTAGAGGGCAGCACCAAGATGTTTCATATCAGTTTTTTCTGCAAAATGATATTTCAGAAATGTTTAAATAACAGCATTGATTAATATACTTAATTATAAAGTAGGCCTTTAAGTGACATATGGCATGCTCCAGAGTATGGCGCACATGCATGCAAGCCCCTGCTCACAGACAGTAAATGGGCCTTCAGGTCTGTGCGCTCTCCATACTGTCCTCTTATAACTGCAGCTGGGAGGGAAGCTAATTTTACAAGCACCTCAGCAGCAATGGCTAATTAAAGCCTCTCCTGTTCAGGGAAGCCCCAGCTCTAATTACACTTTACCCTTCACTCCACACTGTACTCTTAACACTTTACCCTTCAACACTTTACATTAACACACTTTACCCTTCACTCTCCACACTTTACACTAACACACTTTACCCTTCACTCTCCACACGCTTTACCCAACACTCTCCACACACTTTACAATAACACACTTTACCCTTCACTCTCCACACACTTTACATTAACACACTTTACCCTTCACTCTCCACACACTTTACATTAACACACTTTACCTAACACTCTCCACACACTTTACACTAACACACTTTACCCTTCACTCTCCACACGCTTTACATTAACACACTTTACCCTTCACTCTCCACACACTTTACACTAACACACTTTACCCTACACTCTCCACACACTTTACACTAACACACTTTACCCTTCACTCTCCACACACTTTACACTAACACACTTTACCCAACACTCCATGCACTTTACCCTTACATTCACTACACACTGTACTCTTCACTTCACACACTGTACCCTTTTCTGCACACACTTCTGAAAAATTGTACCAGAGCATTCGGTTTTGGATTCAAGCTTAAAAGCATAATTTACACAGATCCAAAAATATGTTTTAAAAAGAATCATTGGTTTTATTTTGATGCAAAGCAAAGGCAACTATGCAAAGAACAAAATGTTCTTTCCATGATTTAAACTTTTACAAACAACACAGAACATAAAGATACAACTGCACAGCTTGTCTTAGCCATAATCTCAGAAAAGATAGCGTGCTGCAAAAGAAAAATGAAGAAAAACAGAGTAAATGGAGGAGAAGGGGAGGGAGGGAGAGAGGGAAAGAGAGAGAGAGAGAGAGAGAGAAGAGCTGACAAATGTTTATAACAATCAAGTGAAGAAGCTATGCAGGGGCAGCTCAGGATAGTAATAAAAAAAGCACAAGGGAAAGCATGCTGCTGTGGTAGTACTGGCTCAGGAGGCAGTCTTTACCAGGTAGCCTACTATAAATACATTTTTGGATCTCAGGCTATATTTCTCTCTGATCACCCACAATAGTGACATTTCCAATGACAACACATTCTACGCCCTGACATCACTGACTTTCTAACCAGTAACCTCAATAGCTTGCTTGATAATAGACTTTGATGTCCTATCTATGTGCTGTCCTATCTATTACCAGCCCAGTGCACCAACACAGTACAGTCTCACTATGCTGTCCAATCTATGACCTGCCCACTGCACCAACACAGCTAAGCCTCACTGTGCTGTCCAATCTATGACCTGCCCACTGCACCAACACAGCTAACCCTCACTGTGCTGTCCTATCTATATGACCCACCCAGTACACTAACAGAGCTCAGCCTCACTGTGCTGTCCTATCTTTATGACCTGCCCAGTACACCAACACAGCTAAGCCTCACTGTGCTGTCCTATCTATATGACCCACCCAGTACACTAACAGAGCTCAGCCTCACTGTGCTGTCCTATCTTTATGACCTGCCCAGTACACCAACACAGCTAAGCCTCACTGTGATGACATTTCTATATGACCTGCCCAGTGCACCAACACAGCTGAGCCTCACTATGATGACATTTCTATATGACCTGCCCAGTGCACCAACACAGCTGAGCCTCACTATGATGACATTTCTATAGGACCTGCCCAGTGCACCAACACAGCTGAGCCTCACTATGATGACATTTCTACATGACCTGCCCAGTGCACCAACACAGCTGAGCCTAGTCATGCTTTCCTATCTATAGCATGCCACCTGCTCCCGGGTGCACAGAGCAACTGCTCACCATCTGCTTTAATTACCCTTGCATGCATTTGCAATTCACCGTTCTATTTTCCTGCACAGAGAGATCAGATTAAAGCTAGGATGGGATACAGACATACACTTTAAAAAACTATGGTTTCATTCCCCCCTCCCCTCCACAAAAACCTCATGCTTAAATAAAAAATAAATAAAATGGCTTCAATAGGCTATTGCATTGAAAAGACAAACATTCACAGAAGTTGTTCAAGTAAAATAAAACCAGTTTGGAATGGAGAGCTATTTTAGAGCTGCCGTAGACCTAAAAATGACCACTGAACATTCCACGAAAACTGGTAGGAAAATGGAAGTAGCACATGCAATTATGACTCGTCTAGCTCCTTACTGTGACTGAAGCAAGAAGGTGAAAATTATGTCACACTTCTCATTCATAAAAATTCTACGCTAACAAAATTAGACAAAGGGCATGTCTTGGCATTATAGCTAATAACACAATGTGGAAAAGTCAACAGTGCTAATAAAGAAATGGCAGAAAAAATAAAGTAGTTTGCTAAAGAGGCTATAGTTAGCTGGGCTCTGAAAAGGGATGTCATTCAGAAAACTGAACTTCAAAAAGAATCACTGATGTTCTCAGAACCCCATTACTGCTAGATTAATCATGAGAAAATGTAAAAATAATTGTTTAAACAATTAGGCTATAATAATTAATGCAATGATTCAAATCTATAAAGGATTCAAAGTCTTAAAATTGGTTTATATTGACTTCAGTGTCTAAATCTAAGAACATTATAAATCTTTGAACATTACAGAGGTCCAAACAAACTCCACTCCTGTTAAGTGTTTATATACATAAATTTGCTCTAAAATCCTGGGTATGTAACCTGATTCATATTACATCATATTACTGTGAGCTTTAACTAACAATGGACTTGATCCCTTTTTAGGCAAATGCAACTTTTTAAAATCAAAACTTAGGCTAATGAGACACCACAACCTAAAAGTAAGCTGAACAACAAAGTGTAGGCCTATCTGGGAGAAGAATCGATGCACTTATGGAAATACAGGAGACTGTATGACTGCAGACTTTGGCCAATAATTGCTCTCAGCCTGCTATTTTGACAATGTACGGATGTTATAATCTGCACAGCATTAAACAGTAGATTCTAATTACTGACGGGGAAAAAAAAAACATTTCCACTAGCATTACCACAGAAAATTAGTTTTAAGTGTTGACGCTAATGGGAGATGTATCCATTGAAATGGATCTTTGTCATGACTCTTTGTCATGAACTGATTTTACTAAATCAAACTTATCAACTAACCCGTGTTATTATTTCACATAGAGAGCGCACTATAACGTGAGACAATAGGCTATTTCCAGTGACAGGATCATTCAGAAAGTTGATTACAGATTCTTCTACTTCCTACAAATTCTACTACAGAATGTCAAGTTCGTTAATCAAGCAAAAGACAGTCAGACAGCACTGCAAAATAATAGTTTAGCCTCCACTATTTCAAGAGCTAATGCCAACACTGTGGATGAGCTGCATTAACAGCTCCCGTAACCCCAGTCCGGTGTGAATAGTATTTTCCCTTCAGTTTCAGCCATTAAAAATACATCCCTTTCCAGTGACTGGGGCTAAGAATTACTGGGGCCATTTCACTGTCAGACTCAGAACTACAATCAGCAACCTGAAATTAGAGCAGTGCATTCCTGGTTCAGTTGGATTTCTCATTCCTTTCAGTCATAACATTCAGCTGCAACCTGCTACTTTAGCCCCAGAGCTGGCTACAGCTAACAGTAGCTGGGAACGACAGGTGGGCTTGTAATTAGCTCTGCTGGGAACACCTAACACAGTCAGGGTGAGCTCCACCGCTTCCATTAAAAATTATAATAAATACATATCAACATTTTCAGAGTGAATACCTTATAATTCATTCATAATGCATTGAGAAACTAGATTAAACACAGTAACCTAACATGTTCAGATACTGACAATAAATCTACTGCTGGAAGATTGTGCGCAACCTAGTTCAAAGGAATTTAACCTCCCAATCTCTCCTGATTGGCTGGGCTTGGTGGCGGCTGGAGCTATTCTGTAAAAAGAAACACGTTGGAAACAAGAGCAGGATCCCTGCCAGCCTGTTGGTTTATAGTTCTTAGGTTCCCACCATTTTAGATTCCGTGGACAAGCTGTAAGGATGGTCACTTGCCAAGCCGTTGATGGGGTTTTGACATTGAGGGGTAAAATTCTGGGCCCTGAGGTCTCTTGACTGGTCTGTACTTAGAAGCCACTGGCAGGAAATCTAATCTTCTTCTCCCAGTTGCCTGAGCTGGCAACAGAGGAAGAGGCCACCATGATTTAACTGCTTGGCTGCTTCTGATCATCAGGGAGGGTGACACCGCAAAAGGATAGGCTCGCAGGCCCATAATGTCACAGACAATGTTGAGGGCTGGCCGGCAGGACTGCTCTGCCTGTGCATTAGGTCATACGGGCCTGCCCGCAGTGCTTCTGATGACTCATCCGTAAGAACGGTTGACATGTTTGCTTTGACGACAGTCTGGACTCGGCAGCCATTTTAGGACTGCAGGCCCTGAGTGAGTACTACTGAAAGTACTCCAAAAGTAGCAAGCTTTTCACAAAAAGCCCTTCAGTTCTTCCAGTGTCTGCACTGATCACGTTAGCTGGCAGAACTATGATTCAGCTCCATTTCTATTGAGCCAGATGAGACTCAAACTGGCAACTATCAGGTAGCGGGCCATCTAAGGTGGCTCTTGTGTGTGACCAAAGGAGTTTTAATTTTAACATAAGTGGTGAAGTTCCGTTTCATCTCTATTGTTCTGAAACCTGGCTCTGAAAAGAGCAACAGAACAGTACTCACATTAGTTTTTTAAATATACACTGAGTTGGGCCAGCACACGTTTTCCAATAAACAAAACACACAGGCCTACTTATTTATACATTCCTCTTAATAATACAAATGTCAAGACCCCCACCTTACTCTTGACCAAGAAACTTAACTCCTGTTTATCAACTTGTCTCTACCCCATTTTCTGTCTTGTTATTAAAACTGTTGTTTCATTCATTATTTTAGTGTCAGAACATCATTGGAAATGAGAGCTTGTTCTGAACTGACAACCGAGAAACTCCTGCATATCCAACCTCAGTGGGACCAGAGGGGAAGCCATGCAGAAAAGGCTGGATAAACCAGCAGAAATGCATGGTAGCTGGCACATTTTGAAAATGCCAACGTGCAAAAATCATTCAACAAACTGTTTTTTTTCCCTTTGTTTTTGGGACGGACAATATTGAGCTTGCACCAAGACTGCAAGTATGGATGCACCATTAGAGTTCTGCACATGCGTACAAGTTGGCAGTTCACTAGGCTGACAATGTGAATTACAAAGGAATATTAATTTAACACTGAATGAGGGTATAGGATAATCTAGTGGGTAACTTTTGCAGGAGGCAGTTAGGTCTACTGTACATATCACAAGAATCTAAAGGAGGTAGTGAAAGAGAGAAGGGAAACACTGGGCGTGTGAAAATGTGGAAACACTTCATTGGTGTCCATGTGCCATATTTGTGAAGCAAACACTGAAGGATATGGATTCATTATTGCAATAATGACCCAATCTTTCATTTTGTGCTTTTCACTGTTCACAATGATGGTGCGAGTGAGTCCAGGAGAGGCTATTTACAGGCAGTATCTATGGGAAACAGCATACTTTAACTTCCTCTAATAACATCCCACACTTATATCAGTTACTCTGTCCGTCCTAAAATTATCCATCTGCAAACACTCACTGTCATTTGCTATACTGTATTCCTGGAAGAAAAACAGTAACTTGTCTTTGAGACAACAAGGGTTTCCAGCCAAGGGTCTTTTTTTTGCTGTTGCAAAGATCATGGACAACAATTTACCATAAATTAAGAGACTCTCAGATTATTTACAACCTGTGTGTGGGATGCCGAGTTCAGTAACCATTAAAAAATGAGAAAATTTGACAGCCAGGGCTCTCCCACAGTGCAGCAGAGCACAGCACAGGCGTGGGAGGGGCGGGCGGTGCCCGATGAGAGATTTACATGCGACTCATATCCCTTCAGACAAACAAAGCTGGGGCTGCATCACATGCACTACAGCTTTGCACCAATGATACGTGCACTACATTCATGGCAGCCGAAGCACACATATTAAAACGGACGTGGACGAGTTTGGGCACACCAGAAGCAAGCACAGAGTGGACCACAAACCTGGTACAGCACAGCTGAACTGAATCGCCACTGGTGGCAGAATTAGTCTTTTATATTCAGAAATGTGCTATAAAATACTGGGTTTAGGCCTATATGATCCGATTTATATTACAGCATTAGATTATCGCGCATTCTCCAGTTTCCTCCAGCTTGAGGGGGGAGCTACAACAGAAGATTTTTATTTTAATAAGCAGCTATTAATACTGAAGCTTTTTCATTCTCACATTGGCCTTTTCAGAAAATAAATATAAAACACAAATCTCAAAACTGATTTTGTGCTGGGGACAGGTTGACTATTAAAGGTCAAGAAATGCAAGAAATTCAAGAAATACGTTCAAGAAATGCAAAACAAGCACAACTAGTGTAAACATGAAAACAGCTTGCTATGCAGCTTGTGCATGCTGCTTGCCTGGTCTTTGCGCAACCTGTGTGGTGTAGCCACGAGCTGCACGGTACTTTACAAAACATATGCAATTTATGGCACTGTAAAAAACATAAACAGTGTCAGGCAGAGCCGACTCCCCCAACAAAACACCAATATAAATGTCAGCCCAGTCTGCCCTGCTTGCAAGAATTTATTGGGTATTTCATCTTCCAAAAACTTGAGGCAAACAGCAAGTGTGGAAGCAAGAGAGGAACATACTGACGGATTCTTGGGAGGAGATTCTGATTTAACACAGATTTAAAATATCTTGACTTTTAATGTCTTTACAAGCTATCATCCCAATAAAAACATGGAGGAATCAGGACTCCAGAGTGGCTCAGTCACCACAAGCACAGACAGAGCCCTATAACCATGATTATAACCATGTCATCAGCCAACTGTGCCTGGGAGTCCAGAGCAGTCCTTCCAGTCTCAGAATCAGCACACTCTCCAATCTGCCAAGAACCTGGGGGTCCCAAGGTTTCAAAAAGCTAAATTTGAGACATCTAGTGCACTAGGTTCTAAAGTGGGTTAAAATCATGCTGTTAAAGTGGGCTAAGTAAAAAGCAATGACCAGTCTTTTTTTGTAATTCTTTAGCAGAAACATTTGAAAGTTAATTCTGAGTCCAACAAAGGGCATAACACAAGCAGGTAAAAGCAGCCAGGGTTAGAGCTGGAGCACAGTACATGAGCTACATAAATAAAGGAAACTTGGAAACAAATCTCATTTAAAGTACAAGGCATCTTTTTCCCCCTCTTTTTTATAACCCAGCCACCACCCAATCACCATGAGGGAGCGTAACGTGGAAAGCATCTTAAATGCATTTCTTACACCTTTCCCCACACCTTCAGCTCATTACACACCGAAACACAGCCTTGAAGCCCCATGTGCTGCGTGTATTAGTGTTGAAATGCCAGAGCTAACTCAGGCCTTCAGATCTGTTGCCAGTGCTTGCCCTCAGATTTGCAAACTGCCCCAAAATAGAGCCCACAAACTTAACAAAGCAATAAACTGTTAAGTCAGTATGGTACAAGCACAATGAAAAACAATGGTTCAAAAGTTCTTTGTTTGTATGCTGTATTCTTTGAATGCATTAACCATTTCCCAGAATAAATTTTTGAGTATATCAAAATGTATATTACTAAAATACATCTTGCGAATCACCAGCCAAACAAAATAAAACATCCAGTGAATTACGGAACCAAATCCGCTATTGGAGTCATAATCGGTGATTATTCAATTATCAATGAAGCAAATTAGGAAGCACTGGCACAGATCAAAATACGAAATTCCACAATAAAAAAAATTAATAATGTCCAAAACACTTGCATGATGTCCTAAGCAAAGACAAATGGTAAACAATACAAAAATATTACAACTCAGCTTTTTAAGCAAATAAAAATACACATCAATGCAGTGATTTCACTCTAGATCTTTGCCATTACATTTCAAACTACGCAAAACAAAAAAAGCCCATGAAATCTAAAGAAAAGTGTACTTTTCATACACCGCTGCAAAGCAACTTGTCAGCATCACTTGAGCGGTCAAATATGATAACGCATTAGCTAAAAACTAGGCTCTAGCCGGCTAGCAGCATTTGTCAAGAAAAGGGATGACCCAGTTAAAATAAAGTCAAGTGGCCAAGTAATAAAATGCAACAGTGCGTTTTTCTCACAGAATTACCGAGTCACACCTACACTGGGACCACATGAGCCGTGTTTACATTCTCTCTGTGCATGCCAGGCTGCCATAGGCCACACAGGCCCACACAGACCTCCTGGATTCTTTTTATTTTCATCTTTTCTTTGTGCTAGACGTGCAAGCTTGGTCCTCACGAGATTAGGAAGAAAAGATATAAATAACTTAATAACCTAATAACTAAGATCAGAACTGTGATACTCTCATCAGTGTTAAAATCCCTATTGTGCGTATCATGACAATTACTGCTATCCTCTTATCACACTCAGCTGTGCCTTGCAGAATTCAATTTCATGTTACAGGTCATGCTAACATAACTCGGTTTTTTTCTGCAGCGACACAAATAGCCTAATGTTAGACAGACATAGCAACGCGGCGCTAAAATGACGAAGGCTAAAATGGAATGCGGGAGAGCCGCGGCAAGGCCCTGCAGGTAAATGACGGCCCGCGTTCGGAGAACACGCAAAAACACGACTCCCCTCCTGCGAGCAACTGCGACAGCAAGTCTGTACTGGTCCCCCCAAAATCACTTTCAGTCCATCTGCAAGCCAGCCAAACAAACAGACTTCATTCTCTATAGCAGTGACACGCCGACAGAGACCCATGGAACCTGTATTTCCACATAACAAGCCAGTCTCAGACAAAATACAGTTATGTCTACCCTATACTGTACCCAAATGGCCCCCTGAAGTATTTTTGTTGTCTTCTTTCTAATAATTCACATACCTCTGAGCATGTATGTATATATAACATATACACATATTAATCATTTACTCATAAATAATACATAGTTTTTAACGAGTTTTTCTGTCTATCATGAGATTCAGCTTTTCCCCTGTATAACTCCCTTAAACATTTCTCCTGTGAAAAGTCCTTTCCGGGCAGAATATGTACAGTGTAATGATCACACTGTAGCATGCTCTGGGTACAAGTTTCTGTACACTTCTTTACTATTACTAGGAATTTCTCCTATCTATATACATGATAATTATACACAGAGGAAATCACATCTGAAAATTTCATTCTCCCAGAGAACTTCTCCCAGCATAAAACAACGTATAGCCTAAACAACTATCATGTGTACTAAGTACTACCAGTAATATTAACAAGCTTGATGTTAATTAAGAAATGGTAGTGTGCCATCTCTGTCCATTTAGGCCAGCAAGGTTCAATGTGTCTACCTGTCCTTTTAAGCCCATACTACACATGCAGCTTTAAGTTCACTTGTATACTTAACAGTTTCAGGGTATGTAGTCTTCCTGCTTCCTCCTAAAGACCCATTTAAATTCACTCTTACCAAAAACTTCTAAAAACACGACCTTGACACGAGCCCCTCATCCCACGCTACGCACATTCCTGCTATCAGCAGGCCTATATGAGAAATGAAATTACCCACACAGAGAAACACCAAGAGGCCTCAAGATCCAGACCATCAACGCATGCGCATCCTTGCCTCGCACAGCACGACCGCGACCGTGCGAGTGGTGCCGTCTGTCATTTTGAACAGGGTCGTTCGCAACGAATGCGATGCGTGAGGACACGCGCGTCTGACAGGCCTCTGTACGCGCCTGAACGGCTGTCAGCGTTCAGGCTTTGACTGAAGTCAGCGAAAGGCAACACTCACCTCCCTGGCGATGCTGCTCAAGGCCTCATCTTCGGCGGAAAACCTGTCCTTCACAGGAGCGCGCTTCCTGCCAGACCCCGGCGTGCCCATGTCCTCCGCTCCTCACCCTTCGGATCCAGGCGCTGTACCAACAAATCTTCAGTCCGCAAGGCTCTGCGAAAACACAAGAGTCCCCACTAGGCCTTCGCAGACTGGCAAGTACATTTAGCAATGTGACTCCCCCCACACATTAGGAATAATAGCCATCAAAGCTGTTATTTTTATCAATGAGTTTGGTTATATTACATGGATCCCAAGTTCACCTGTTACAGCAATAATTCTGTTAATGTCAGCCATTTTGTTTTGGATCCATACTGAATGGCAGATTTACACACCTGCACATTTGTACAAGTTTGAATGTAAGGGCGAAATTTTATTTTTGCTATTGGGGGGATCCCACATTAAGCAAATGGGGAGAGGGATCTCAAGATATAGTTAGTTAATTAAAATAAATAACAGGACTTGAATGTTAATAACCACTGCAAAAATATCTAGCATGATTTCTGCTAACTAAGTTTAACCTTTGATGTATTGCTTCCTGTGTACTCACACAATGATATATGCTATTGTACTGTTCACTCTTCAAGAATTAACCCAACCACAGGGCAGCCTTTCAAAGACACATCTACGTCATTCATTACCACCTCTTTCTTATGGACGTATGAGCTTCTGCAGTTTTCTTTACTGTTAAGATGTTACTAAAAGGGCCATTGCACATGCTTCAGGTTGCAAGAAATTGACATTCGTTCTTTGCATTTAAGTTAAGCAATTTTATGGGCACTATTAGCCATTTATTGTTACGGAGCCTTACTGATTTCAATAAAACATTGCAGCAAACTTCTTTGTTACTGAACTCCAACACAATGAATAACGTCACTATTTTGACTGAAACTACTTACTTATGGCTAATAATGGTGAATTCAGCCAAGCCTAAGGTTTAAGGCAGAGGTGTCAAACTCAAATCCTGGAGGGACGCAGCGTCTGCTGGTTTTCGGTGTGTTTCAGTGCGAATGATTCATTAAAGTCATAGGCTGACTAAAGAGTCCACACACCTTGTTCTCAAGACCTTAACTGGCTGCTGACTGAAAAGAAACCACAAATAACAGCTGATACTGGAGCCCACCAGGACTGGACCTTGACACCCATGGTTAAGGCGAAGGCACCGATTCAGTGACACAGACAAACTATGAGACATGAAGCGCTCGAACAGGGAGAGGCAGTGTGAGTCAAATACAACACGTTTCCCTGAACTACCCTCTGAGAACTTGACCAGCGTCTAAGCTGGCACGTCTTTGGCATGCCTACTGCTACTGTAGTCAGTCAGTGCCAGTCCCATGTGGTAAGGCAAGAATTGTTTTTTGAGATCTCAAGACCTGAGCATCTGGTTTCTGAGACTACCCAAATCAACTTGTCGTTATAGTAAAAATCCTCTTCATTATTTTCTCATCCTATTGTTTGACAAGCCCTTTCAAATGCAAACACCAGACACAAATGAGGAGACAACTTGCCTAGAGGGCTCTGAAGATGCAGACCCCCGGTCTACTTATTGTTTAACCTAGATCACTGCATACAGATCTGGAGATTATACTTTAATACTGTGCCAACTGCGAGAGGAATGCATGAATGTTGCCAAAGTTTACTGAATATTAATTCACTCAACTCCACCTTTATGTGACTCCCAGTATGACAAAAATATTCAAAGGCTGTTCTTTGCTGCACTGTTGTGCATCTGAAAAAACGGTGGCCACAGCAAGTATCACATTTTAGCTGAATGTGTGCTAGTGTAAACCACAGCATGTGTGAGGCATGACTGAATCTGTGCTAGTGTAAACCACAGCATGTGTGAGGCATGACTGAATCTGTGCTAGTGTAAACCACAGCATGTGTGAGGTATGACTGAATCTGTGCTAGTGTAAACCATAGCATGTGTGAGGTATGACTGAATCAGTGCTAGTGTAAACCACAGCATGTGTGAGGTATGACTGAATCAGTGCTAGTGTAAACCACAGCATGTGCGAGGTATGACTGAATCTGTGCTTTTTGTCAGCAAAGCAACAGGATTGCAGTTTACCTCCAATAAGCAATCAGCGGTCCCATTCCTGTCATAAATATCCCGAGACCTTCCATTTAGTGAACAGACAGAGTGGACAAGACTGAATAGGCTTGAAAATGAGCAGAACTTAAAACAGCACAAATGCCATGTGTACATTTTACTGTTAGACCTTGTAAATGTCAGACAGTAAAATGTATGCAGGTGGCCAGCTTTACCTACTATTAGTATTAGCCCACAATGGCACCATAATTCTCACAGCATTTAATGTGGTAAATCACTTTTTTTTTATATCAGTTTGGAATTCTGAATTACGCTGAGAGTTCCACCAATGTTAAAACATCGGAGAACGGTATGAAAACTTTGAAGACTGAGCAATACAGTATAGAAAAAAACAAGCAAATATGGAAGCTTATGATAGAGAGGTTTGCTATGTCTATCTTAAAAACTTCAGGACATATGAATGCAAGAAAGCGAATAACAACAACAACAACTTCTTAGCAGTTAACAGGTTAAAGCCATGTGTGATTTGTGCAGTTTATTTTGGTCAGTTGTTATTTGTAATGCCTGCATTCATCTCTGGCACTCTTTGCCAATAGATAAGAGAGACTTGTGAAAAAGGCTGGAGGACAAAACAGGAGGGGACAGATTTAAGAGCCTGTATGAAGGTGGGGGTAAAGGGGCCTTCAGCGCAGGACATGGACTACTAGAGAGCACTGAAAATGTAACAACCCACAGCACATTTTGTGTAAAAAGAAGTGGCAGGATGTGCTGTAATGTAAACATTTGCATTTATGCCTTGGCAAAGATACCTACTGGTTTTCTACTACTGTTATACTATTTATTACTAGAAATAGCATAGCGTGTGTTCAATAAAAGTGTTGTACTAACTACACTGGAATGTCGTTTGTCATGTAGAGATGAAACCCCCCTCACCCCATTCTCCATCTGCCACAAGGAAGGGGAAACACTGTTGTTCCGAATTCAAACTTTACCTCACTGCTCCTCAATTGGACACTTCTTCAAACAGAGTGTAAAAAAAAATCAGTACTATCAGTAACTATCTGAGAACCACAAAAAATAATTAAAAAATTTTTTTTAAAATGTTTCTACTCATTTCAAAACATTAAAATTATTTATGGGATCCCTACTTGAATGCTGAAACAAATGTTTGTTCATATTTATAACGAACAAATAATACATATTTTATAAAGACTAATTGAGAAGTTTGGCAAAACAAAATATGAAATACAACTATTTTTGGCACAGGCCTGAATAATAGCAACACGTTCTAGGCTACATGTTCCATCACTTCTTCACAACAGAACTAAGAATAAACCGCTAGAGACATGAAAATGTAGCAGGATAACTAACAACTTATTACCTGAAAGATAATATCTTGAAACCGGAGGATCAGTCTCCAATGGAGGTTATCATTGTAAAGATCAGTGAGTATTTCTCAAAGCTGTTTTAACAAATTCAGGCTTACTCTAAGTTAGTAAACTTCGATTAACAAGATATGCCAAGTCGATCTTATTTGTTTCCAGGACCACATGATCCAGTTTACTGGAGTCGGCTTTTTCAAACGAGCTAAATGAGTGCTTATGTCAAACCAATAAATGTGGCCTACCGATGCCGATCGCCGATTTTAAAAAATGGCTAAAGGATGGATAACTAATAGAGTGCTGCTTATGCCAACATACACAAGTTAATTAGGGCTTCCAGAAAACGCGTTGGCTGCCAGTCAGAACATACCGTTAGCCTTCAAATTCATGAAATGTATAAAAAGATGACCACTGAGCGGTACATGATGGGTTATGTAGAGTTTCCAACTACTAAAATTACAGGGATTTTAATTTAGAACTTGCATTGTATCAAAAAACGGTTATTTTGATGGAGTATAACATGTTCTAAACACACGGCGATCTAAAAACTCATGCAACGTCACTACTCAAACAACAGTCCTCGATGGGCACAACTGTAATGTTAACAAACATAGTCACCTACTGCTGGACACACCTGTGGAAAATGCAAAAATATGAAAAAAGGTACTTGGGTATTAACTCCCCAGTTCCCAAGAAAGCAAAGCGCATTTTAAACATCAAAGACACCGGGCTTACCGCTACATTGCTACCGCTACATCATGTTGATGTCAACTACAGATATGCTTCCCTTAATTTAGAATTGTATTCACTTTAATAAGTCACTTTCGTGATATATGGTTCATTCCATCAGCATACTATGAATGTTTTCACATGCGCATGACTATTTTCTTTTACCTCCGTTGTGCCGTTAATTTTTAATAACACCCAATCACATCCCTAAAACAACCCAATGCGAACTTGGTCTCTATCAATAAGGCGCCCGGTTTCAAAATGACAAATATCTGACTTAATTAGTTAAAGTTTCGTGAAATACCCCACTGTCTCTAAAATATAACTGGATATTATACTCAGACAAGCGGATAAACACTACACAAATAATAAATATGACATGCAATATATTTAGGCTATATTGATCAACTTGTGCGTTTGTGAGAGATATAGACCTATATAACAAACCCTTCTGCTTGGTTGTAAACCAGTATTACCTAGTTAGTGTTACTTTATTCGGTGACTCTTTATCCCTTTCTCTGTACGCTGTATCTTCCCACGTTTTTGCTCTAACTACATGCCCTTACTGTTCGACATCACGTAAACACTAGCTTAAAGCAATGCTGATTTGATAGATCATTGTAAGTTTAGCCCTTTTTTCTTTGCGGCAATGTCGAAGCGCGTTACTACATGTTATTTGCTTATTTTTGCGCATTTTCAGAACATGCCAGTTCAGTATTCAACTATGTAAGGTTGTTGTTGTGGTCACTCTTAGCATTCAATGTATCCTGCCATAATGTACTTGCTAGTCCCTCAGACTGAGCCTGTATTGAATATTAAATTTAGATAGAAATTCAAATGTATCTTGCTTGTACCTAAAAGACAGTGAACCCTAAATAAAAGCCCACAATTTTACTAGGACTATGACATTTTAATTTAATAACCGGACTTTGTAAAAACAAACAATCAAAATGTTGTAGTCTATTTTTATTTAGAAGTGTCAACTGTGAGTTGGCTATACCGAGCACCGCTGACTAGCCTGACAAGTTTTGTTCGCCAATTTAGCCAGCGTGTTGTTGGCAGAGACTGTATAAAAATAGGTTGTTGGTGGACGACCACGGGTAGTTATGCAGCTTGTTACTTATGATTGCAATGTTACGTTAGAAAATATAGAACATCGCGAATTCTGAATGGTTGTCTGTAACTAGTTGTATTCAACTGAAGTCCAGTAGCCTATATAATGGCAGCTAAAAAATAATGAACTCGTTCCACAACATTAAAAAACTAATTTTATCGACATCTAGCTATATCCTTCATAACGTTGTCTAGCATGTAAAAAAAAAGAACTGGCGAAGTTTTCTACCCAGAGATGCTGCAGTTTCGTTGTACAGCAAGCAACTGAGCTAGGCAGCTAAAAATAAGGTGAACATTGAAAACCACAAACGCTAGCCGGTAAGCTAATGTTGTAACTTCTCAACTGAAAGGCGTTGTGGGCGAGTGAGCAAAGATAGCGACATATTAGGTGATTAGACTAACTTCAGGTTAAGCCAATTATTATATAGATAGACAGACTAGATAAATAGATAGATAGGGAACACCAGCTAGCGAGCTAACTTTGCAATCATCCGAGCTGGTTGGCTAAAACCTGTCGAACGTTATTTAATGGTTTAGCTACTCTTTCCATTCAACAAACTAGCGTCAGCTAGCAAATGTACGATGTTATGTTACTACCAAAATGTCATTAACTACATAGATAGCTAAACCCAATACACTTGAAAACGGAGAAACGTAGTGACAAAAACAAGGTGGCAAGTTTTGGGTTGACATGTTGGTTTAGCTAGACTAACGTTAGCTATGTGTGGAATTTTCCGCTCTGGATAGCTAACAGTTAGCTAACGAGTTTGTACTTTTGTGATATTTTCAAAGAGCTTACCTTCTCCGAAATCCAATCAGCAACAACCTACATGAAATATTACCAACTGACGTCCTTTCCAGAAAGAGTAAAATGATCCCAGTTAATGAAGAAGGCCAGTCCTTTTGGACAGTATTAATTTAACCGGATTCTAGTGTGACAGCGCAAACTGACACTGCCCGTCAAGTCAGTATTCCCGAAAGGAATCAGTTCTTTCGTCGAAGCTTCACTTGAACTTTATTTTCTAATGTCTTGCAAGGTGTTCAATGACCCTTGTCCAGTTTTTCAGAGCTGATCGGAATTGGTACTACTCCAAAATACAACGTTAACAAGCGTCGCTTTTCTACTACTAACTAGCTAGCATTTCTAGTCCATTAGCATTGTGCCCGTCCTTCTCCCAAGCCTGTTTCTCGAAGTGACCCGGTGACGTTGGGATGCCCGGATGTGTGCATTTTGGGTGGAGGCATTGGGCGGACTATTTTTTATTTCAACGTTTAACCACATTTTGGCCTATGACTAGCCTAGACGATTGCTCTCAAACGGCTAAACCAACCAGATTAAAATGCGCTGTTTTCGATTAATACGAAATTTCAGTCCATAAGTTTTATATCTATGTTTTACACCCCCGTAATATGTAGAACTAATTTGCTAATAATTTAACAAATTGTAATTTATTTATTTATTTTGGCAGATTCTGTATTCAGGTGGCCGTAAAATTAATGTGATTATTCGTTAAACACGTCATAGGAGAAACAACTACAAAACAGGCGTAGAGCAGACAGGATAGCCTACAGTATGTAGCTCACGGTAGCCCATCAACGTCTTGGAATGTAGGCCAACTTTCTCGTTTCAGAACTCCAGCTCCTACAAAAATTGATTGCTTGTAAAGCGTAACCACGTCCTCTGGTGGCACAATGAGGATATAGACCAGGTAATTACCTCGTCTCAGGATTCTCGAATGCTCGATTATGAACTTGCTTGGGCAACTCAATCTTCGATAGTTTGTTTTAGTCGTTGCATTCATTGTTGGTTTAGTTGCTTTTTCTTGGCAATTAATAAGCCCTGTTTTTTCACCGCGGCATTATGTATTAGCAGCCATATCTAACGTGTATTTACAGCATTTGAACAACTTTCAATTATTTCTGTTGCATGAAACAGTGTGTGAAGTGACAGTTTACAATGTACAGCTGGGGGGTGGCTTGTCAAGGACCAAGGAACAAGAGGAACCAGATTCAAGACGGATCCCACCCAACATGAAACAGGAGGGCAGTGGCACTATTATAAAATAATAAAAAAAATACTATGAAATAAATAAAATGGATTATGGAAAGTTAAAGGATGAACATAAAATTTCAGCATACATATTGCCATTTAATTCCTGGGAATTTCCATCTATCCATACAGGATATGGGACAACTTCCTTGGCTGTACAGTCCTGTTGGTCCTGTCCTGAAATGTCATATCTCTCCCTTTACTGCAGCCTACTTGCTCCCAGTAGAAATGTGTGTGTGTGTGTGTGTGTGTGCATGTGTGTGTTTAATTGAAAAACATGACACACAAGTTTATTGGTAATAATCATGAAGTTGCCTCTCAATTTACGTTGAGAAGCAACTTCATGATTTTTAGAAGGAAAGAAAAAAAACGAATTAAGTGCAATCAAAATAACCAGGGGTTAAATTAAAATATTTAAGTAATGGAACTGTCAGTTTTGTGCTTTAAAAATGTGACTATGAACAGCTAGCAAGTTTAAAGTGTTTGCCCTGCATTTGGTGCAGAGATTGGTGCTGTTTCTCCACAAGGATGTCAAAATGAACAAAATAATAAAATGCAGTTTTTAGCACTTAAGTTGTTTATTAATATTAGCAGAAATTTAAGTACTGTACACACTGCTGAGCTTACATGACTTCAGATCTGTATTGTCACATGCAAACAGATGTTCAAACAAATGGACAAGTTAGACATGGTGAAAACTAGCTAATAGCTTCGATAAGGCATAACCTCTATCAATCACTGAACAGTGGAAGGCTCCAGCAGGCCATCACCTAAGACAGGAGTTCTTAACCTCAGTACAGGGGGGACCTCTATGCATGCTGATATTTGTAAGAGTCAAATCTCTTGATCAATTAATGTCCTTTAATAATGAATAAATCAATAAATCGATCAATGAGTGCCATCAAATGCAATAAGTTCTTTCAAAATATTTTATTTTTATATCTTAACTCTATGCAGGTTTGGCTTAGTGATTTAGTTTCAATGACCACTTGTCAGTCAAATTCTAAACTATGGGCCATGTTTAGTGGGATATTGGACCATTCTTCAAGAATGGAAAGCCTCCAGTTCTTTGAGGGATCAAGGAGCTAGGAATCCTCTTTGCAATCTATGCTTCAGAACTTCCCTTAAAGTATCAATGATGTTTAGATCAAGTGATTATGGAGGCCATGGAAGGTGTTTGACTTTATCCTGAAACCAATGTGGGGCTGCATATATTAAATTCCCTCCTTCATTTGGAATACCCAATTATCTGTACGGCTTTAACATGCAGTCTACAGATGCCCTGACTGACATTGGCATGGACTGGATTTGATTTGAGGCCGTGAGGCTCATCCATGCACCGTAGAGTGGTACATTAACCAAATGAGCCATCCAGCAGCATGAAACCCCTTTTGAATTTGCTAAGCTGTGTGTATGTGGGCATTATCCTTTTTGAAATTGTGGGGATATCATGAGGAAAAACTGCTTGCGCCATTGGGTGCACCTCCACTTATAAAATGGCTTGGTTATTATATGAATGTTTAGAGCAATAATTGGATGTAATGACTCCCATGAGATGACTGACCACACCCATTACAAATCCATCACCATGTTTAATGGTTGGCAAGAGACATTGTGAGTTGAAGGCTCCATTTGGCTTTCTCCGAACATAAACCTCTCCAGATGTAGGAAAAACAATGAAAGATGACTCATCAGCCCATATTCTTCTCTCCATTTCTCAGGGGTCCAGTTTTTGTGTGCCTTACACCGGGTTATGTGTTTTGTGCATTGGCCTTGGATATGCGGTTTTCAAATGCAGCCATGTCATAAATACCAACTTTGTGAAGCAACATATGTTTTTACTGAGTTTGGGTCACATAGGTGTTTTTTTTTTAGGTAATTTAGGTTATTTTTGAGGCTATAGTTTGGTGTTCAGAAAATCTTGTGTCCGTCTGTGCCTGTCTGTGAGCTTAGACTTGAAGCCACTATTCTTTTTTGCCGATGCCATTTATATGTGTTTGGCATGTGTTGTCATCATTTTCCACCCTGTTCTTCTTGTCACATTATATAATTTTTTGGCTGGACCGCAATAGCGGGGCCAGCCCTAGAGACGCGAATGTCTGTGACTGACTGAGTGAGTGGTGTTACACCATTGGTTGGCCACATCACGTGTGTTAGGTCCAGCCATATACTAGGTTTTAACCTGCTCATGTTTTTCCCAATTCCCGTCCAGTTTGAACACTGGTCATTTGGCCTCTGGAATTCTGTTAGCTGCCTCATGTTGCTTTGAAAACTCACATATCAAAGAGCTGATAGTCAGACTCTTTTATAGCCGACATAATTAAGTATTTATCCATGACTCTGTTTCACTGGGATCTAAATACGAAGTGACATACATGCCAAACTCCCTCAGTCATCCATCAACATGAGGAAGGTCAGAGAACAAACAGATTGAATGAGACAAAAGGTTGCTGTCCTTCATAATTCAGGCAATAGGTATACAAAATAGCCAAACACTTGAAAATACAATTTTCACTATTCAGGCAATGATTAAGAAGTGTAAACAAGTGCAGCTGATGAAGCTACCAGGAAGAGTGTATTTCGTCCTTGTGAATAGTGAGAGGAGTGGTTGGACAGGGAAACAATTAAATGAAAATCAATTTTCCATGGATCACAGGCAAATTATAGAAGTTGGTGATACCTTGGGGTCAGCAAGTCTTTAAGACAACAATTAGATGCCACTTCCATGCCAACAGTTTGGAAGGCTTGCCTCTTATCTCATCGAACAGTAAACATAAGCGTCTGGACTGAATGTCATTTGAGTTTTAATTGGAACCGGATTCTATGATCAGATGAGACAAACATATAACTTTTTTTTGCCACAAACAACAGAGGTGGGTTTGGTCTAAAAACAGATGAAACTATACAGAAAAGAACCTAATCCCTACTGTGAAGTATGGGATTGGATATGTAATATTGTGGGGCTGTTTTTCTATAGAATGCCTTGAGAACCTAGGATGCATGCATTGCATCATGGACTCCATCAAGTGCCAGGAGATTTTAGACAAAAATCTGGTTGCTTCAGCCAGGAGGCCAAAACTGAGTCTTGGTTGGATCTCCTAGTTGGACAATGATTCAAAGCCATTCCTCCAAATCCACAGAAAAAAATGTTAAAAAACAGAACCACGTTTTTGCAATGTCCATCCCAGTCCACTGGCCTAACCCCACTGAAAACCAGTGGGGTTAGCTGAAGAGGAAGTCCACAACCAAAGACCTTAAGAACTGTGATGGTTCTAGAGCGATTCTGCTTGGAGGAATGGTTTCAGTTCTCTGGTTATGTGTTTTCCCACTTCATCAAACATTATAAGACAAATCTCAGGGCTGTTATCTTGGCAAATAGAGGGTGCACCAAGTACTAAATGCAGGGGTGCCAATAACTGTGACACAAATCTTTTTCAGGATAAAGATGTTTCATGTTATACAATGTTTGTTCTCTGAACATGTAACAAAGTACCATGGTGGGCAGTTGACCCCTGGCTGCATGGGTCATTGTAGCTTCAGAAGAAAATATGCCACAAGGTCTCCCAAATTAATCTTTGTTCTGCATGTTTATTTTTTTTGTATTTTTTGGTTTGGAAACTGCTGCAAACTGCTGGAACTGCTGAGATGAGTTGTGGAAAGGAGAGAACAAGGAGGTGTGAAGAAAATTGGGACAGCTCGGCTGCATCCCAATACTCAAAAAATGTATCCTTGTTTTCTCCACTACCACCTCATTTCCTCAATGCCTCAGAAACCAATCTTTGTGTCTAACCCTAACCCTAACCTTCCCTCCAATGTCCCAATATTGGAGATGAGCAAAGCAACTTCAAACTTGGCTCCTTGCCTCCTCCCTGATGTATGCTACCGTAGAAGTCTTTTCACATTTCTGGGTGACATCGTTGTGCTCACCCACAGAGACTGAAAGACCATTCCACTGAGTCTGACATCCAACCAAACCAGAAAGTGGATATGGCGAAACACTTTAATGTGTATTTATTTGCTTGTACATGAAGGTTGCTTACACAAATATGACCCAACTTAAATAAGCATGGCAGCTACCATTATTTAAATATGTGAAAATATATTACTTAATTTATTCAACCAGTCATATACAAAGGATATATTTATTATTAACAGATTTAATTTTAGATATAAATAGGAAAATAATATTTTTTCAATGTGAACACTGAACAATAACTCCGATAATATGAAGTGACATACTATTTCACTAACCCACAAAAATGTTTCTGAATTAGTGTATGGTATAGTATAAGTACATTAGGCCTATATGAGGTGAAGCATTCTGTATATTCAGACATTGCACACATTGGGACTCTGCAGTTAAAGTTAATTGTTATGTTTGTATTGTGATGAGATGTTTACTCTGATCTAATGTTGCTGATTACATATTAATCAGTGTCTTGACATGAACTGCAGTGTCAGGTTCATGTTTACACAGGCTACTGCACATGCAGCTATTTGTACTTGAAACCTGCAAGCTATTTTGCAGCTTTAAATGGGCTTACCACGTATAAGATTTGTGACTGGCTTCGGGACTATTTGTGGGCTGGGCAAAAAGAAAAAAGCCTGATGGTGCGCACCTGCTTACACAGGCACACCCACGCATGAATGCGTATGAGGCTGTGATTGACTCATCAAGTAAAAATGGTTGAACTGAGACAATTGCCTGCACAAAACAGATGTATCAGAATATGTTGAATATTGAACCTTGACCTATGATTACATGAATCCACCGCTATTATTGTTTCAATTATATTGTTTTTTTGATATGATTACTATTAATGTTACTGATATGTTGCCTGCCATGATGTCCATTGTTCATGGTGATGACTCATGATGAATAAATAATAATAAATAAGCAATAAAGCTGGCATATGTTGTACTTAACCCTCCTGTTCTGTTCATTTTTTAGGTAGAGCAAAAATGTTCCCGGGTGATATAAACATACAGGGGGGTTTTGCAAATACATGAAATGAACCATTTTCATTTAGAATGTTGATTACACTAATTAAGGCCAGTAGAAGAAGTTTCATACTGAAAAAATAATTTTAAGTATTTTTCCTAGATTTTCAAACTTTAAAAAGGGTCAATTTGACCCGCAACATAACAGGAGGGTTAAATAAGATGCTATTATGCTGATTTCACCATAGTATTATTTTGACTACGTTTGTTATTTTAATATTGCTACTAATTGCCTACTTATGTTATTAGTTGTAATATTTCTTTGCATGATGATGGTGCTGATGATACCAAAGAGTAATCACATATGAAAGATAAATAAGCCAAAATAAACAAATAATGAGAATGGCATAATATATTTAATTTGCTCTTAAATGATTTTTGAGATGATGCTATGGTGATGATTAAGGTGAAGTGGTTATGATGAAGATGATAAACATGACTGTATATAAAATAATACATATTAATAATACTCACACTAATTTATCAACAGATTTCATCAACAGTAATTTTTGCATTTTATTTATCTTTTTATTGGCTACTCTCATACTTCAATGTGCCTAGTAAGTGCAAAAAAAAATGTGCCTGTGTGCTGTGATAGGTCAAACATCACATCAGTGGCTACAATTTGTAGAATAATGCTGCATTTAAGTTATTTTTGTGTTAATTTGTTTCAGTTAATTTCAGATAGTGACAATGCCATCTTGTCCAGTTTTAAAATATACTACTGTCTGTACTTTTCAAAGTGTAGGAATGTAAAAATTATTTTGGTGAGTTTGCAATCTATGTGTAATATTGTGTAATTTGCTGTGTCAGGTTGCACATGCAAATTACACTATATGACCAAAAGTATCTGGACACCCCTTGGTATGGGGCTGTTTTTCATGGTTTGGGCTAGGCCCCTTAGTTCTAGTGAATGCAAATCTTAATGCTACAGCATACAATCACATTCTAGACAATTCTGTGCTTCCCCAACAGTTTGGGGAAGGCCCTTTCCTCTTTCAGCATCACAATGCCCCCAGGCACACAGCAAGGTCCATATAGAATGGCTTTGTCAAGATCAAAACCATTTGATCCTTTCTAGCTGAATGGAAGCAAATTCCTGCAGCAACGCTCCAACATCTACAGTAGCATAAAGCCTTCCCAGAAGAGGAGGTTTTTATAGCGACGAAGGGTGGACCAACTCCATATTAATGCCCATAATTTAAGATGAGATGTTGGACGTCAGGTGTCCACATACTTTTGGCCACGTAGTGTATATCACACTGGTGATTTGTAGCTAACTCACCCATGTTAGCTTTGAGCTCATTTTCTGCGCGCTTTTCATGAAGTCATGATATAGTTTTCACCGGAGATTTGGACGAATCATCTATTCGACACACTGACAAAGTACAATTGACCGGAACTGTTTATAAGGGATAGGGTACATTTATCAGCACCAGGCAATGATGTATGCTCTTGAATAATTTTCATCTTGTAGCCGATTACATAGGTTATCTTAGACTCAAGAATTCAGGATGACAACATTGCAGAACAGAAAATAGATTGCCTGTTCCCATAATTGTACTTTTTCCTGTAAATAATGAAAAAGAGCCAATATTGCGTTTAGGTGACAAGCTCTTATTTAATTACTAGGCTACGCATTGTTTATATACATGAACAATAATATAAAGCAGATTATATTTTTCCATGTGAATAAAAAATAATAGTTTATATTGATGAAACCCTTTGCTTTCCTTAAAGCATCGAGCAGGCTTTCAAGACAAAACTAATACTGCATATGAATCCAACCTTAGTGAATTATACGAACTGCTATCGTAGCTGTTGATGTAGGCTGTTTTGCTTAAAATCAGTGTAGCCTACCGTTAACTAAAGTCCCTTCACCACAGGCTAAAATGTCTAGCAACCTTAGCATGGTCCTTTACAGTTTGTATACCGCTATTGTCAAGACACGGCATACTTCATGCCTGTCTTTCATTATTTACTTCTTGCATTGGTGTGATCTTATTGGTCCATTTTCTTGACATATCAGCGGACGTACAGTATGTATTGTTCACATGTGGAGTGTTAGTGGGTAGAGTAGTCGGGCAGCGGAAAGGAGGTGAGGAGTGAAAAGTAATGGGACGCACCCAGGGTGTGTTTTGACGTCCAAATTATAAGTCAGAGCTGGTAAGATTTGCAAAAATCGGAAACCCAGGCCGTTCCAAACGTGCATTTGAAATCTTAAGATTAGTGTCCAACTATAAAAATGTACTAAACTGGTGTACATGCACTGCTTCCATTTCTGTCGTAAAAGTGTTGGCTTTTTGGCACACAGATTACGTCACATCGGGTTCAATTTTGAATTCGTTAGGCTGGTAAAATTGCTATAAATTGGAAAAAAAAACAAGTCATAAGCATGTAACTCCATCTTCATCGTAAGTTTGCATTGCGCTGACTATATCACCCGTGCCCTTTTGTCCCTCTCTATTCGCCGTAATTTTCTGTGTTGCTCGTTTTGCTCCACGTCGGCTGCACAGGCGCAGTCACATATTTCACCTGCTGGGAGATGAAATACGCCGATCAGAGACACAGACACCAAGGATTAGGTTAAAGGCATTTCTCATAAAAGCATAATTGGTCTGGACCTTGCTTTCTGAAAACATGTTCAAGAAATTAAAGCAAAAAATAAACGAGGAACAGTCACCCCAAAGGAATGCGCAGGCAGTACAACAACAGGCCCAGGTTGGTAGCGATAGCTAGCTAGCTTATTAGGAGTTTTTAATCTCTCTCTCTCTCTGTCTGTCTCTCTCTGTCGCTCTCTCTCCCTTTCTGTTTCTCTCTCTCTCTCTCGCTCTATCTGTCGTGGGTGGGGGTGTTTAGTGGTTGGGGTCATTTGATGGGTTATAACATATGAATAACATGTCAGATGTATCGTTATCTTTACTGACACCAACACACAATTATTGACTGCATAAACTACTTCAGGTTGTCATCTGGTGGCTAGCTAATGTGTTGGTTAGACAACGTGGCAGCTTCGAAGTTACTTTAGTTGGTTAGCAAGCCAGCTAGCTAACTTATACAGCGTTACAAGTACAAACATTTGTTGTTGCTTCTAGCTGTATAGTCTATAGCCGATGAAGCTGTTTCTGTCCATTATGTTAGCTAGCTTATTTGTGCTGGTACTGACAACTTTGTCTTGTAAATATACGACTCAGCTAGCAAGATACATTTTCTAACATCGAACTACCTAGATTGCTGACTATGTCAATCAATGTCACTGGAAAAGGTGACGTATAAAGGAAGTCGCTGCCAGCTAAGTTCGACTTCCTATTTATTAGGTCAGGAGCAAGGGGCACCTGTCTTGAACGCACAGTCTTGCTGGACCGGTTCACTGAAGACATTCCGCGCTCATTATGTCTCTGTAAAATATGAATAATTAGCGAGCTAGCTTTAAAAAACAAAACAAAAAAAAGAACAAATTTCTTAACTATGTTTGGAAACGAATTGGATTGTTGTCCACATCGAAGGCCGCGCCAACACGTAGTAACATGAAGGTGGCTAACCTGAGTGCAGAGATGAAGACGCACAGTCAATCTGGCAGCTATTTATCTAATATAAATATTTTAAAAAATGAAAATAACGAGCGTTGTGATACCTCCTGTTTTTTGTGGTATTGGGACATAAGTTAGCCGAAACAAAGCTGCTATTCTGTATCATTGTTTATTACGGACTGATATGACCCTACCACCATTTTTGCTTCAAGACTAATTTCCTGTTTAGTCTTTCTATAAAATAGTTCAGATTGGTACCAAAGTACAAAGATGGCTGGCTTGATGGGCAAAAGCCAACTGGCTAGATGGTTGAATCTCATTGCAAATGTTTACTCTTAGAACATTAACCTTGGAGGTAGCTGGATTTGGAGATTGGTGAACTGAAATGTTCTGCATGCTGTATTAAATGAACACTAGCTTGCTAACTAGCTGTGGGATACTGCTGGCAGAACAGAACATATGCGCTTGCATAATATGTTAATGTTTGGGAATACATTGACAGTTATTCTTTTAGTTTTGACCATGTAATTCAATTCATGCTATTGTGTATCCTGCATTGTATACAAGGTGTTGACAGCATTGGCAACTGCTTGTATGCTAATTATTACGAAGGTTACTGCACAGTTTAACCCAGGAATTACAGCCTCCTGATCTGAATTTAGCATACGGTAGCCTTCATTCCAACATATTTGTGCCGAAAATAGTTTACTACAGCATTGTTAGTTTTACACTATAAACATGTACTACAGCTTGCCCAATATTTTGTCGTAATTTGTTAAAAAAATGACATGCTAAATGGTGAAAGTTACTCTAAGATGTAGTGTAGGGCTATCCTGAAAAAGGTTTCTCCGCTGTTGTTGGCTCTGGCATTTACAGGCTGCTTGTGCCAGCTGTGGCCTGACTACCTGCTCATCTGTGACTGAAGATTACATTACATTACATTATAGGCATTTAGCAGACGCTCTTATCCAGAGCGACTTACACAACTTTTTACATAGCACTTTACATTGTATCCATTTATACAGCTGGATATCTGAGCATGCGGTTTAGTACTTGCTCAAGGTACAACGGCAGTGTCCTTACCGGATTCGACCTGCGACCTTCGGTAAAACGCAGTTCCTACCCACTGTGCCACACTCCGTCCTAGACAAGACAATCTGCTAATTGTCTCAGGAATGAAGGAAACATGGAAATGCTTTGCAAATTACAGTATGAAAAACTGTTTTATAGCCTATAATAAAATTTAAGAAATTGTGTTTTCACGGTGTTGCTTGTATCACTTGTAATTTGTAGCCAATTATTGAATAATGAGTATTATCAAGTCCATATGGAATCACTTTAATAATTTAAAAAGAAAAAGATTTCCTATTACAAACATTTATACTTGCATTCTAGATAGGGCATGGAGAAAATCTCAAGCATCTTAATCACCATTTTAGCTGTTGACTAGATTAAAACAGTGTCCTACTGGCACATTGCATACTGATGTTATTTATTTTGTGCATAGTGCAACTTAACTTGAGGTCAAAAGACAAAGATTATAATGGACCAGCAGTTAAAGACAAAAAATTATTTAAATAAATATATATATTGCTGGATGCAGTGATTCCTGGGGTCCAAGCAGAATAACAAGGGGGCAAGCACAGAGACTCTATTAAAGAGGACACAAACTAGGGACATGTCTGACACATCAGTGATTCTTTAGTGAATATTTAAATATCTTTTATATTTTGACCTTTATATCACCACTATTTGGTTGGATTGGGCTAAAATGTTACGGATGGAGTCTTGATCTAACTGTCATTGTACATGCCAAACTTTGACTTCATCTAAAATGGATTTGGAATTAGGCCTATTAGCATTTTTTTGAGAAGCCATGTCCACTGCACTTACTTTGGTTCATCATTTGGCCATATTTTGGCCTAAGTGCCAGAAAAGTGATACCTGTATAAAGGTATGTGAGATGAGCCAAACAGGTGCATTTTTGTCGGTGGAGAAGCATTGTAAGTGTTTTTTCAAAAAATTTGAAATGGCAAAAAATCCAGTTTGGTGGACTTCATGGGTCCTTGATGCAAATTTTTTAATCGTGAGGAGAGGTACCTGTTGACCAAATTTGTGACTAGGCCAAACGTGGCTTGGGGGCTGGGCTCGTGAATTACAGAATTTTGTCATGTGCGCTACAGCACTGCCAGGTGTTCAGTCTGCGCCATCATTTAATGGATCCAAGAGTTCTGTGATCTAAACAATTTGAGTGAGCCAGTGGCCCACAGCTCACAGTTATTTGAGGTGAAAGGGGAGAAAATAGAAAACTATAGCCGCAAGTGGCGATTGGGTGGTTCAAGTCCTCTTATTTTCAGTGTTGTCATAGATTATGTTATGTATAGATAGATTATGTATGTGTTTTGCGGTGCACAAAACACACATGAGTTGTGAAACACATGTATGTAAATAAAATTGGCACAAAATTGTCCCCGTACCCTTCTATTATTTTGTTTGAAAGACTATAATAGATTGCTCATCTTAAATCAACATTTCCCATCTGAAAGAATATCTAATTTATGTATTCTTCGTGGACATTTTATTGTCTTGCTGCACTGTATATTATTCTATCTGAAGATACAACGTACAAAAATGCCCTTACTCACACATACAAAGCACTATAAGTCATTAACTCTTGCAAAATCTAAGCCTACCATTAAAAATACTGATATCAAAATTACGCGATGTTACAATAAACAATATTGGCTACCTTTGCTAACACAAATTAACCATGCTGTATTCCAAAGCAATGCTACCCAATGCTTCCTAAAGTCTTTCAAATAACTAAGAATCGCTTCTGGATATGGCTTTGCTGTACATGGCAGTGATTTTCTTTCGAATACACAGCATTATAACCAAGTGGCTTTCTTACTTGGCTCAAAAAATATGCTTGAAATAACTTAACTATATGCTGGAGTCCTGTAGATATAGCTACTAGGGTTGTGCAGAGATAATGCTATCTGTGTCGGTATCTGTTCTACCAGGAAAATGTTCTCTATCTGTAGGCTTTGACCAGAAGATGTGTAAACAAGAGAAAATGCCAGTTTGCTTGCCTGATGTAGGCTACATTGATGTTGCAATATTTGTGCTTTCAGAGCACTAAACTCATAATTTTCCAGTGGCATATGATTAATCATAGAAGTATAATGACCAATCATTTCTTTTTAAAGATGTATTTTATAAACCACACTAACCTAGATGTTATGAATGATTACATACAACTACATTTTATAGTAGTCCTTGTCTGAACAACACTAGCTCTAGCTGCACTAGACGATGTAGGTGCTGTATAGGAGCCGCCACCTCTGCCAAATCTTTACCAACCTCAGCCATTTCAGCTGTCCATTCAAACTGTTGGCTTGATTGCTGGTTATTTCTGTCTCCCTCCTCAATTTGTTACATATAGGCTATTGTTTGTATGCATTTCACACACACATACTCAGGGGATGAACTAAACAATGGAAATGCCTACCATTATATAAATATCAAGTAGCTAATAAGGAGTCGGGCCACCTTGATCTAAGCACTTCCATGAGATGGCTGCCCATACCATTACTTCAGCAGGGTATGCCTCTTTGTACATTAGCCTTTGATACACGCTTTTTCAGAATGGAGGCCTTGCCATAAATGCCAGCTTTGTGAAGCTCACAATGTACAGTTGTTGACTGGGTCACAGAGGTGTTGATTCATTTCTGTGGTCATTTTTGTGGCCATAGTTTGAGTATCCACCTGTCAATGTCAGCGAGCTTCCAGTATTCCTCTCTGCTGATGCAGTTTGTTTGTGTTTTGCTTATGTTGCCATCGCATGTGAAAGTACTGATTTAATATTTTAATTTTATTGTGATTTCTTTGCTTCAAAATGAGTCCTTTTTCACACGGTGTTTCCATTGTTTTGTTCGTTGTTTAACGCCTGTATACGTGCCTGTATTTGTGTGTATATCAGTGTTTCTGCCTCATTCATCTAGCAGCGGTGCTTAAGGATTTCTTTCACAGACGATCTCCTGTTAGGTTGTTAGAGAAATATTTCAAGCCGATGGTTTCTCAGAACCTACCCACAGTGGTCAGAAACAGGCCGCCAGATTAAATTGTCAACTGGGGGCTGTGGAGAGGAAGAGAGGGGGCGCACAATTTCATGCGCCATGCACTATGTCTGACTGTGCCCAGGATACATTTTAAAACCAGCCCAAAAAACTACAATGTGCGCTTTTGATTTTTTCACCTGTGTTTTCATCTTCAAACTATCTAATTTTGGTGGGAAATCCACAGACTTGGCAACACTGGTGGGGAGACAAGTTTTCTAGCGAGGGGTTGGCCTCTGGGTGATGGAAATATCATGGGAAAACACTACCAAACAACACTATTTTGGCGTGCAGTGGAAAAAACGCTTTTGGGAATTATTTCCTCAAATAGGGACAGGAAACTGTATTCTTCTGCAGAGGGCACCATGGACATATGTATTATAAGGTAGGGCACAAAATGGCCATACTGTTCCCTACGTTTGAAAGGGTATAAGAGTCAAAATAGAGGGCATCCACGTGACTGACCATATGGGCACTGTGTAATTTGAACCCTGGTGATGTCCTGGCCCAATCTTGATCGTCTCGGACTAAAAATGTACCTAGATGTGCTGGAACGCATTCACAGCTTGAAGCTCAGCTACTCAGATGCTTCCTGGCAAACAGTGAGAACAGAGGCTTTGTTGCTTTGTTCTTCGCCAAGCAAGCAGATCCTCTTCAGCTTTGAGTCCTGGCATTTTGCTGTAGATTAGACCTCACTTCCTGTGGTCCAGTTCTTCCTGTGGGGAGAGATGTGGTCCTCTCCCCCCTGTGTTTGTTCACCATTTCTCACTTGTGATTCTTAACAGCAGGCCTTTCACATCAGTTTATCTTTTCTGCCTTTCTTGCCCTGCCTTTTTCATAGTAGATTGCTGAAGCGCATGTTCCCGCTGGGAAATGACTGTTTGCCCCAGAAGCCTTTGCATGACCTCTCCTTCCATGGTCATGAAATCATCCTGAACTATGAGATAAAGGGAAGTTGAAGTGATTGGGGTGATCAGTGCTCATATCGGTGCTTCAGATCATTCCTTGTCCTGTACAAAAACGTTTCATGAAAGGTTAAACCATCTTCCATGTCACATGCTGTAGGCAGGACAGAAGGATAAGGGGTGTGTTTCTCAACTTGGTGCATAAGTGAATGCACTCAGATGGGCATCCTACTGTTTCAAGATTAGTTGGGATTTCTAAAGAAAGGCAGGAAATTCAATCCCAGTTATTGCAGTGGCCAAACAAAAAAAAAAAAAACCCCAAAACTTACCAAAGAAGTTCTTTTCAAAGCTGAATCAAAAAATAACATTCAAAATGCAAAAAGGGTAGAAATAGGTCCTCAAAAACATTGGAAACCAACATTGTTAAATAACATGTCTTCCCTCCTCCAGCATCCTTCAGTGGAGCTTTAATCAGCATTGACGTGCTGTCAGAGTAAGGCAAGGCATGTAGCACATGACAGGCTCTAAATTTAACATTCATGGATTATAGCCTAACATACGTACATTTGTCAGGTGGTAGTATTGTGCTGTTTAATATAGCTACAACTGTACGCTGTCCCATTTAAACTAATTTCTTTCTGTTCACTGTCGTATTTGAGTGATAAAAATTACTGCTCACTCATTGAGGAGAAACAGACAAAAAAAAAACTTGTTTTCCTGAGATGAACACTGATGTTCTCCACTTTTGTAAATTTCTCTGGATAAGTATGGAAGCAGAAACTAGGCAAAATGTAAATGCTATTTGACAGTTGGAGTGGCACCCACAGAGAAAATGAAATTACTAGTCTAAATTGAATTTTTATTTTAATTTTCACTTTTTGCAGCATGGTACAACAAAGGTAAAGAAAATGTACTCAACCTGAATAATGTATTGTAATGTATTCAGTCCATTCATGTGTCAAATTAACATTTTCATTTTCATTATGGCAGCCTTGTTCCATTAAAAAAACCATTTTGATATAGACAGTGTGTACAAAAACAAGTAATTGTAAATGCTATCTGAAAGAATGTGTTTTCAATTATTTTCTGGCACAGTATATGTTCATACGATAAGTAAATGAAGTGAATATAGTTATATTTATATAGTTACCAGTTAACATTTACATATACATTTTGGCAGGTTTATGCTTCCATTGATAAGAACCTCTGCAAAGTGATTGTTATCTGTTGGTCTTTTTAGTTTGAAGGTCTTTTTCAGGAAAAGGGTTTCTCAGCTAAAAGGGTTGCTCTCTGTGCTGTAATAGTATCATCTGCTGTTGGAATTTTTTTGATTAACCATCTTAGAGAAAGGAAACCAGTATTGCCAGCGGTTAGCATCCATTTCCAATCAAAGCTAAGCTTTGGAAGTTCGGTTAGAAGTCCCGGTTTCAATGCTTCCAATTGGAACCGGGTGTTGTGGTCGGATGAGACGAAACTTGAGCTTTTTAGCTGCCCTCACCATTGGTGGGTTTGGCATCAGAAGGATTCTTTTGCTGAAAAGAACATCATACCTACACTATGGTAAAATATTTTGGTGGGTCTTTATTATGAGGCTGTTTTGGGCAGGGAGGCTGCAAGTATTGTAAACAAGGGAATAATTATGACACCAGTTTTTTGGGAAAGAAAATTATTACTTTTCAAAACCTTTATCCTGAACAATTATATTAATGTGAAAGAATGGCGTGGGCAGCCTCATTTTTGAGCGTGCATTATAACACATTACCTGTGTTAACTTTTTTGCTCATTTTTGTCAAGGGTGGCAATAATTCTAGACCTGATGGTGATTAAGCCTGCTGGGGAGTCTCAATGAATTAATTTTAATTTGTTTAGTTGATTGATCTCCACATCCGGTGATAAAATTTTTTAAATTAAGATTTGATTTCATCGCTTAGTTCTGTTCGTTTTGCAAAAGGAAAAAAAAATAGTGGTAGTACACTTCAGACTTACGCTATTATTAGTAAATTGAGAAATTATTACTTAGAAAATGTTTTAAAGAATTTTGATCTTAAGCAGTATGTACAGGTACTTTACATGTAGTACTGTAGCTTCGCCAAGTGTAGCTCACATAGTTCCAAAGCTGGAGAACAGATGGAATTTAATCATTAATTAGGAAAGTGTGATATAACCATAACAACAGCCAAGGCAATGTGTATTACTCATACTGACAATGGTATTCTTCCTTTTTGTAACGTGCAGGCTAAAAACCTGAAAAGTGTCAATGGGCCGATTTAGACAGCCAGTGATACATTGTTGTGATTGTTTGCTTTACAGGTGGGCCCTGGTGACCAGCGCAGTCGAGCCTCGTCCTTGCACCAAGACGATGGGCAAGCCTCAGCAACCACGAGCGATAGGGAGGTGAGCTAAGGCTGTGTTTCTCCTCCCTCCCCTTTAGCATGCCTGCTCTCTCTGAGCAATGACAGACCTATTCCAGCTGCACTAGGATAATGCTAGCATTGACTGTGGTATTCAGTTAACTAGTTTATGGCTGCAGTGAAAAATCTTAATCTGCAAAACTGCTGGAAAAGGCTGCATGTTTTTATTCCGGAGAAGAATTTTATCATTTGAAAAACCTGAATAACCCCTTTTTCCATGAAGGATTGAGACATAAAGAGAACCTACAATAGCTGGATAGGGGCCATGCCATAGAGTAACATAGATTCTGTCATACCTGGGCAGGTAGTGTTATTAGTAGCCTATATCATCATAATACAAAATAGATACGGCACAGAATAGAAATGCTATATTGGGGATCCTCAGACTGAGCTAAACATATGGACACAATAATAAGTTTTGATGTTCAAAAGTTTGTACTTGCTTGTTGAATCCATGAATTCCATTGCCAGTCTTTGTGCTTTGTCAATTTAGGGCTACAAAGATAGTGAAAATCTTGCAATGTTGGCCGCAATATGGTTATTTCGGAGATTCATTTTTAAAAATATTTTGAAAAAAGCTAAACATTTCAGGTGGTTTCTCAAAATCAAATCATTTGTTGAGACCATGAATGTTGTGTACAGCAAGAATGATGCTGTTTCTGTGACATTTCTGGCAGATTATGGTGTTTTTTTTTCGTTTCTCTTTTTAAACTCTTACTTTAAAATAAAAAAATAAAAAACATGAAATTAGAGTTCAAAATCTTGCTGCATATATCCATCTCCTTCTGACTCTATATAATATAAACATGGAATATACCGTTTCCCATACGTGTTCACTAAATGACACTTAGTTGACCACAATAATGCATGTTCTATTGAAGTGCTTGACATTGTTACGTAATTGTAGTGCTGGTCCTGTTGCGGTTCAACATCATGACAACCAGCATTCTTGCTACCATTGGGGGAAAATACAAATTCTCAAATAATGGCTAATCTTCATTACCTACCTAAATACCCTTACTCCCATTTTAATCACTGGTAATGATAGCCTTACTCCAGTGTTAATCTCTGTTGCATGCAGCCTTGCTCCAATTTGAATCTCTAAGAAGTATAGCATTACTCCCTTGGCAATCACTGTTCCGTATGTCCTCATATGTCCTCACTCCTATTTTAATCACAAATAAATATAGCCTTTCATGCCTGTTGTATTATAAAGATGTTCAATGCCAAAACTTTCAAGTTGAATGGAAATTAGGGGTGGGACTGTGTACTTGAGTAAACTAGTTACAAGTGACTGGTTGAGTTTGCTCACTCAAAAACATTTGAACTGTGATAAGAAAACTGTTAATTACTGTTGTAAGAAAACTACAGGATAAAACATGGTTTCGTTGATTTCTTGGCCTAAAATGAAATACTGTTTCTGCATTTAGTGCTGCAATGACATTACATTACATTACATTACAGGCATTTGGCAGACGCTCTTATCCAGAGCGACGTACAACAAAGTGTATAACCATAACCAGGAACAAGTATGACGAAACCCCTAGAGAGAAGTACCGGTCCAAGTGCAGGGAACAACCGCATAGTTAAACTTGGACCCTGAAGGTTAAACTGATTAACACTAACAACGAGAACAGCAACAATGCTGTCTATGGAAAAAATACAAGTAGTAGTTAAGACAGTTAAGTCACCTATGAAACAGCTGCCTAGTTACAACCCCAATGAGTATTCTTTCAAAAGCACTTAAATCTTATGTTTGAGAGTTTTCCATATGATTCAGAAATATATTTCCTTTTAAAACAATGCATATTTTTTTCTGGTGGAAAATATACACCCAGGAAAAAATGCCAGACCAAGACAACTGAAGTGGTGACCTGGAATTAATAAGTTTCTTTAAAATCTCAAAATCCCAAACATAATGTGGGGTTAACATAGTTAGTGATCTAGGGCTAGCAGCTTGCATTTTGGGGACTTTTTACTTTCAGCATATGACTATAGTCTGTCTTCATTCATTTGTGTTTTATGATTCATTCATTTGCATTTTACAAATGAAACCTACTCAGGAGAAGCTGTGGGGTAACTGAGGTGACTGTGAGGTAACTTGGATAGGAGGGTGATGTCATGTTGCAAGAGTGGCTAAGGTAACTGCCACCACACCTCATCTGCTAATGGTACCATTGTCTCCTTTATTTGAGTTTATTGTGACCCTGGAGTATGTGTGAGCCATGCCCTTCAAAGATGTTCTTTTAACGAGTAAATTACAACACATGATATTACAATGTAAAAGATATTGCCGAATAAGATACACTGGAGATGTAAATATATTAAACATGTTGAAATAAAATATAGTGTGAGAATATCTGATTTTACCTTGAATTTGATTAAAGAATAAATGAAATTACCTTAAAGAAATAAAATTACCTTGGATTTGCTCCGCTATTGCTTTTCCAGTGTAGTGATGTGAGTACCTTCTGATGCACACAAATCATTAAAGTGCATTTAGAAATAATTCATGCAGAAATTCTCATTTTTAAAGAGTAAATAAGAACCATGATCTGTATCAGTCTAACCATGGTCGCTAGGTAGCTGGCTAACTTGTAGTTGGGGCCGTGGCCTTCCAACTGAAAAAAAACTGAGCATAAACAGGCGTTCACACTAAGGGTTCAAGGGCACTTATCCTTCGGGTATGAGCACTATCTATGTATATAATATGAATTTATGCAAGCATTTGATGTACCGATGGTAGTTATGAGGTAATCTTAAAGTTATATTCCGTCTCCTCAAAGCTAGCAAAGCTCTTTGACTGGTAAGCATAGGGAGACAATACAATAAGGAAAATGCCTTTTTTTGAGCAGGAATTTTACATCTACCTAATTATGGTCCTTGCATGTACACAGTGAAAAAAGAGCCACAAATTAACTAACATCTCTCAGGTGACATGTCGTCCTCTGTTTGTACACAGTAAAGCTTGTTTGACTTGTTGAACAGGAGGGGAATGCGATGGAGTCACAATATTTAATAAGCTGGCATTTAGCAGCTATCAAAATATATGACTTGACCCTACCCGTGGAAAAAAGAGCCACACCCTAACCAAAATCTCGTAAGTGTCACGTCATCCTCTTATGTCTGTGCACAGCAAAACATGTTTGACTAGTTTAAACAGGAAGAGAATGCTGTAGTGTCACAATGTTTGATAAGGCTGCATTTGGCAGCTATCAAAATGTGTAACTTGACTGCATCCATGGAAAAAAGGAGCCTATCCCAGCGTGCACTGGGCGAGAGATGCAGGAATACACCCTGGACAGATCACCAATCCATCGCAGGGCACACACTTTTGCCCTCTTCCCAGGCACTTGGCCTACTTTAGGAGGATTTTTAAAAATCATGTTGTGATCTTGATAGCCACGATGGGGGCTTCTTTCGCAATGCCAAGCTAATAGTGTGCTAGCCAAAATCACAATGCTACATGACAGCGATAGTGTGGAGTTCTACGTCTCACAAACACACGTAACGCTGGAGTTGCACTGACAGTGTAGAGAAATGTGTAGCCTCACCTGTATCCAGCTGCGGCAGAGGATTGTAATCTTGAAATGGCATTTCATAACTAAATTTAAACTGTAGGGAGATGGACCGCTGTTTGAAATCTGAAACCGAAAAGAAGTAAAAAAGAAACAATTGCCTGATTACCATAAAGTAAAGCCAATTGCCTGATTACTTTCTTTTTGTATACCCCCCCCCCCCCCCATCCAATCGGGCAGTCATTAGTGTCAGTCCCTGATAAAGGACAGCCTGCTATGAATTTGGCTGACTACTGAATCACAGTCTGGATCTCATTGCCTGCCATCCCTTCCAAATGCACAGCTACAGATTGTACATGATGTTTCTTGCTTGTGACGACGGTTTCTTTGGAACCAAACGCAATGGAAAATTCCCATTTATGATATCTGTTTTATCATGTTTTGCTGGCATGTGCTGTGGTAAATCCTTTATTGGTGAAAAACATAACATCATCTTCCATTTTTCATATTATAGGGTGTGGCTGATATCACCACAGATCTGGATGTTGATGGGCCTGACAAGAGAGAGAAAATCATAGGACAGGCTTGATAGATTAAACTCTTCACATAAGTGGGAAGATGGGTGAATATGTCACATTTTGAAAGCAGCTTCTTTAATCAAAGCATTATATGGCTTTTACTGGAGAAATGGGGGCGTGAGCTGCATACTTATGACGGTACAGATAAACAAATCCGCTGCATTCTATGCTTTGTACTTTGCCAGAGGATATTGTTGGTTTGGGAACATAAACTTTAAGACACAAGAAAGTAGCTGATTAGCAAAAGGAGGCGAGCATCAAATCTTTCACACTTCTGTGAGCCTCATTCTGTGAGACCCTGTGTTTTCGCATCCCTGGTGTGCTGATAGCTGCTACAGCAAGTGCTGCTCACAGAAGGCAAGGCAAGAGTGTCCTGAAATCTTTATATAATTGATGTAATCAGTTGCATCATGACATAATTATTATGTGACCTTCTGGACCTCTGCTTGGTTTAGATCTCCTGGTGTAACCACATGTAAAGGTTACTTTGTATATAACTGTTGTCCTTTTTTTTGCCACATTAAACAAATAAATCTGTGTGCATTTTCTTAGGCTGAAATGTGAGTGTGAACAATGTAATGCCTGTATTTAAATATTAATGTGATCTGTGTAATCTATTTATCGAACTATGAATTATGAAATGAAATATGATTGTGTGACGTCATCATTATGCGTCTATGATTTCAGGTGCTTTGACACATACCTCTCTAGAGTTGAGTTCAGTGTGCTGTACTTGTAGTTACAGTTAGTGTGTGGTCTGTAGTCACTGCAGAGACACCAGGGATTTTGGGTCCTATGGAAAGACCTCACCTTGGGCCCAGCACTTCAGGCCACCCCATCCCTGCACAATTACAGCACAATTTGTTGAGGGCCCCTTAGTCATGGCCCATGGCCTTACCCCCCATATGGTGCCCCTGGGCACCGGTTTGGCACACACAGTACTCTTTATTCCCCAGTGTGGCACAGGGAAAGCTTTGTGTTCGCCACGAAAGATGTGGCTTTTGTGGCCATAGTTGGAAGTGTATATAAGGATACCATAAGTAAGGACAGATGTGAGTAATATTCTGCTCTGTTGCTGTTTTCCAAAAAAGAGTGTAAAGTACCATACGTGTCATAGAAACACCTGTAAAAGGATGGGAATTCAGGGACAGTGAAGCTGGTGGACATCCAGGCAAGCTGAAAATGTATGTTTGATGACATACATGTAGCCCTGCTCTATAGTGTTGAATAAGGAAATACACCCCACTTTACCTTTTTAGTGCTGTGGTCTGAAACAGTGCTTTTATTTTTGTTTTTTCAATTACAAGCACAGTATTAACTTTCCTAAAAATCTGCAATAAAATGTTGACAGCGGTGATCTAAAGTAGAGTCCATTGGAAGAGAAAAGGACAAAAGAAGACTTAATCAAAGAAAACACATAAAGGTGTGTATTACACTGACTATTCCTGCCCATAGACTGCTGACCTAATAAAGATGTGCACTCGAGTGATCATTCCTTCACACACACCGCTAAGCTAACGGATACACACATTACAGTGAGTTCTTTCACACACACCGCTAAGCTAACGGATACGCACATTACAGTGAGTATTCTTTCACACACACTGCTAAGCTAACGGAAATACACATTACAGTGAGTATTCTTTCACACACACTGCCAAGCTAACGGAAATACACATTACAGTGAGTATTCTTTCACACGCGCTACTGAGCTAACAAGTGCCCATTATAGTGAATATTTGGAATTTGCTGCTGAGTTAAAGTGCACATTACAGCAACTGTTCCTTTACATACACCGCTGAGTTCATGTATAAGTGCACATTACTGCGAATATTGATGTGCATACACCACTGAGCTAATAAACTGCTCATTAGTGACTCCTCCTTCACATACACTTCTGAATTATGTTCATCTACCGCATTTCATTCCCCCTCAGTCAAGAAGTCTCATATCCACTCTGTAAATTATATTACATTAAGTTAGCAGACACTCTTATCCAGTGTACAGTATCAAACTTATTTATTCTGATTGATAAAACTGAAATGCCCAGTCTGTGTAATTATCATGGATGTTTCATGATAAAATGAACGTCAGACTCAGACATAGTTCTGACTGAGAAGACTGTCCTTTTCAGGCCTCTCCACTTTCATCAATGGAGAGCTGCAAAAATGGATGACGTAAAAATGGAAAAGCCAAGAAGAGTGTTTTGTTGGCTGTGCTCACTGGCCACGCCAGGGTGTCTTGTTCATCCCACTAAACATGAGTCCTGAATTTCAGGATCGTTTTGATTGTTTAGAATTTATTTATTTATTTATTTATTTATTTATTTTAAGAAAGTGGTACCACATAACCCTTTAGAACTCCCCATCTTCATTTTTCACAGATCCTTTTTCTAAAGGTGCACACAGGTCTCACTTGATCAGTTGGTGATGGTTACTTGTTTGACGTCATTGCCTCTGTGCTTTGTGAGGATGTGCTTTTGTTTTGATTTGGGACTATGCAGAGGAACCATAGTTTGTTGTGTGTGGTGTGCGCATATGAAAAAGCCTCCCCGCTAAATTTATGTGAAGAGGGCTCAAAAATAGCCAGAGAATGTAGTGTCTGCGGTCCTTTGCTTTGTTCCCACAGTCCTCATCAAATACAGAGGGTGATTTCAAAGGGCAAAATTTGCAGCCTTGCTATTGGGTGCCTCTCATTCTTTATCTTCTGTTTATTTTTCTTTGAAGTCTCCTAACGTCTATCCAGCTGGCATCGTTTTGTGCAGTTTCATTTCCAGAATCAACAGTCATCTTATTTTATTCTCATTGCTCTCTGTCTCCTCCTCCCCCTCATCCCTCTTAATGCTCTGACGGGGTCAGCTGTTAGCCGGGATGATAGCTGAGCCTGCTTTTCTCTCTGAGTACACTATCTTTGCTCTGGACCATTCCAAAAGACCCAAAGGGGCCCAGGTGGCCAGTGCGGTGAGTCGCCCTTCACATCCCTCCACCCTCCAACTCCCACCCCTCCTCCTGCTCTTCCCCCCTCTTCCCAGCGATGCCTTTGGTGCCGTAGAAGAGGCCCCTGTAGAAAGAGTGAAGACTTCCTGCTTGCAACTTGCTCCTTCTCTCCATCTACTCCCTGGCTCTCTGTCTCAAAGGCATCTCACCTCTAACCCTGCACTACCCCTGGAGCAGCAGGACCGTATTCTTTTTATGGTTCTGTACTGAATGGCTTATGTGTCTTTTGCTGTTTGTTTGGGTTCTTTCTTATCCTTATTGTTTGGCATCTCAGAAGGAATGGATGTATTTTTGATGTTCCTGGGTTGCCCAGTTGCCCTTCCCCAATAACCCTGCCTCAAATATCCCACTCCTCCCCAAAAAGTCTGTAGAATGTATTTTTGGTTTCTTTTTTGTTGTAATTTGTGGAAATGTTTAGCAGCGCCTCTTCACACACGAGCTGGATGGAAGGCAGAGCGTGCCAGAGCTGGGGACTCAGGCTAGAGTTTAGTTTGGGCTAGTGCTGGGGACTCAGGCCAGAGTTTAGTTTGGGCTAGTGCTGGGGACTCAGGCCAGAGTTTAGTTTGGGCTAGTGCTGGGGACTCAGGCCAGAGTTTAGTTTGGGCTAGTGCTGGGGACTCAGAGCAGTTTGGGGCAGAGCAGGGGATTTAGGGCAGAATTTAGTTTTGACATATCCCACAGAGCACCACAAACTCACTGAAGTCGCTTTATTGCTAGTTGTTTAAAGGATGATTCAGTGAATAGCCTGTTGAATATGCCAGTGTACATGGTTTCCTGGGAAATGGACAATGGTAAATGTGCTTTCACAATGTGCTTTCAGCTCAACTAAAATATTATTTCGGGTTGGTAGCCAGGCTGGAAAACCCCTGACAGTATTTAGAAAATGATTTTGTATGATTTTTGAGGTTTTCCCTGGTTTCTTTGACAAGTAGACAATTTATTTGAAGTGGAGTTAGCCAGTCATTGATGGAGACTGTTCTTGACTGCACTGTGCTGCACCAGTGGTATTACGCTTCCTGGAAAATGGTACTTTTCTGGTACAAAAACAGCACAAGAACAAATGGAGCTTCCACATAGTCATTCATGACCATCAATCTTCTTTCAGCCTGGTCATATTCAAAGGGCAGTACAGGCCGGCCTGTCTGGCTGAAGGATTTGCTGCTCCAAAAAGATAATCCTCCATATTATCAACATTCACCCTGCCTCATCCAGCTCATAGACATGCCCCCATGCAGTCCTGCTCTAAGCTCCTCCCCATAATCCAGTTCATAGCCACACCCTCCACTCAGAGTTCTGCTCAATGCTCTATCCCCATGATCCACAGCCATAAGGTCATTTGAGCAATCTGCCCAAAACTAGAAAAAATTCCAGTGATGTTGTCAGTCCATATCCAAGGATGACTGAGGAATGGAAAGTACAGTAGACCTCAGCGTGGAAAGTACTTTTTAAGCCTGAACAACAAAGCTGTACGTCAACAATGTGAAATGTTACACTTTTGTAAAGGTCATCTCGACTAGCACAGCAGAGGATGCTGGGAGTGACTAATTTCTATGATTAAATTTATTTAATTGAATACCATAATAAATCATAGAAAAGTTTTTCAGTTTAACCTGTTGACTGCAGGTCCTTATTATCGTTCATAATAATGCAGTGTGTAGCTATAGGCCATAAGCTTGAAATTGCTAAGCAAGGTTCTCTAAACACAGATTTATTTAGCTTGCAAATTATTTACTTCTTACGTAATTGCTTGCCTGCTAGCTGTTTTTGCTTGAATGACAACCGGCTGTTATTTAGGTTGTATGTAGCTAGCTAGCTAGCTAGGTAGTTTCTTTATAATGAGAAGGACATATTAGTGAAGTAACACATCATGGTTACTCAGGAGTAGTTATACAGTGGCACAGTTAAAGTTGTGGTTGACAGTGGGCAACAGGTGTGCAGCAGGTCTCACTGTGGTCACCAGCCCCACTTTTTTGTGAATCCAAGGAAAGAAATGTGGACAAACCCCAGCTGTACACCTGTGAGAGTTAACAAATTCTCCTCAGACAGGTTCCTAATACTTCCCCAAACTCACTGCAGACTTATCCATTAATAGTGGACTGGGTGTTTGGCCATTCATATTTGCAGCAGGGCCATGCTGAAGTAGCTTAAGCCTCATGATGCTAGCTGCTCTGTCTTCAGTAACTTGCTCTACTAATGGACTTGTTTGGATTGCTTGTGTTTTACCCAATGGCTGCGTAGTGGAAGCAGTGTCTGTGTAGTCTTTAACCCCTCCGTTCTTTCCCAGTTGCATGAGGGTGCTTGAGGTCGTCCGAGTGCCCGGTGGTCTGCCACGCAGTACTAATTCCACCCCCAAACGGCGTTTGGGCGCAGGAGGTCGTGGCTGTGGGCGACTAACCGGCCCCACCTAGAAACCCCGGCTGTTCTTTTATACTTCTCCTTCTTTGTCCTCCTGTAGAACGCCGCTAAAAGCATCACAGCGTCACCCAAACTCGGAGGAAACGTGAACGGCAACGAAAATGCTTCTCCACAGGCAAGTCTGCCCGTCTTGGCCGAGTCTTTAAGCCTTAGCCTTAGTTAAGCCGGTCTTGTTCATCTCCTTACGCGTCCTCCTCCTCCTCCTTCTCTTCCTCCTTCAGTCTTTCGCCCAGAAGCTGCAGCTGAAGGTGCCTTCCATGGAGTCTCTGTTTCGCTCTCCTGTGCGAGGGGAGGGGCTGTTCCGTGCCTCTTCCCGGGAGAACCTGACCCGCGTCTCTTCCCGGGAGAACCTGACCCGCAGCTCTTCCCGTGAATCGCTTACTGCCCTGGGGGAGAACGAGCCCCTGGGAACCCCTGCCTACGACCCCCCCTCGGACATCGAGAGCGAAGCGGAAGACATGTACAGCAGCGCAGATACCCTGTCAAAGGAACAGCTTCTGCATCGCCTGCACCAGATGGAGAGGAGCTTGGGAAACTACCGCGGGAAATACTCAGAGGTGAGTATCAGAGAGGCTGACAGTTGTGGGAAATACTCAGAGGTGAGTATCAGAGAGAGGCTGACAGCTGTGGGAAATACTCAGAGGTGAGTATGAGAGAGAGGCTGACAGCTGTGGGAAATACTCAGGGATGAGTATGAGAGAGAGGCTGACAGCTGTGGGAAATACTCAGAGGTGAGTATGAGAGAGGCTGACAGCTGTAGGAAATATTCAGAGGTGAGTATGAGAGAGAGGCTGACAGCTGTGGGAAATACTCAGAGGTGAGTATCAGAGAGAACTGAACTGAAATGCTAAGGGGATCCCTGATGTTTGTTCCCTGAAATTCCCTGAAGCTCCACTTTGGCTCCTGACAGTAAAGTAATAATTAAAGGGTCAGTACTCTAGAATAGAGAACAAGTTGATCAGTGAAGTTTCATTCTGATTTCAATTGCTGATTATGGGTATTATTTTCATAATACCCTCACTCTCTTTATATGTATTAATTATATGTGTAGGTAGATGCCCGCAAAGCTAAACTTTGCTCAGCCACTGCTCAATACTGTTTTCTCAGTTAAACATGCACTGCTCAATGCAGTTCATACAGTGTGTTTATGAGTCTGTTTTATGTGAGCGTGTGTGCTTTTGTGTGTACATGTCTCATCATTCTCCCTTCTTCCTCCCTACCTCTCAGCTGGTCACTGCTTATCGGACAGTACAGAGAGATAAAGAGAAAACGCAGGTAATTTGCTTGTGTACACTGCCTCTGACTTCAGTAGTGTCACTCCCACTGTGGGTGCTCATTCACTGTAGCCACCTTACCTGTCAGTAAGAGACTTTTAAATGCCACAGAATCACTCGTGCTGCCAAGGATGAGGCCAAAGGACCTTGCCTGTAACCCCCTAAACCCCCCCCCCCCCCCACTTTTACCTTCCTTGCAAATCCCTTTATCCCAGCTAATGCTCAGTTGCAAAACTCATGGTAAAAAGCACGATGTCCCATTCATATTTACTAAGAATTTGTAGGGCTTTTATCGACACTAACTAGACAAATAGTGTTTGTCTATATTTACTAAGGTGCTGCACCAGAGGTTCGCGCTGGTAAAATGAGAGAAAAGCGGCATCCCTAAAAATTTGCGGGTTTGAGTTAATATATGTGTTTTATGACGTTCTGATGTTGGACCACAAAAATATGGGAGGAGAGAATGGAAATGATGAATATGACCTGCTAAAGCTGATTTATAATGGCTGGTAGCCATTGTGGTAAAGGTAATTGCGTCTGTTATAAAAAGTCAGGGAAAAACAGGCTTTAACTTTTTCCCAGCACTGGCATGGCCATTCTTAGGAGACATGGTCAGCGTGGTAAGAGTGTGTTTGCGATGGGAGAGTGTCTTTCTGAATCGAATATTGCTTTTTGCCTGGTCAGAGGCGAATGTGAGAATAACCTACTGGCTTCCCAAGCCATGCTATACTCCAGTTACTGGATGAGCTTGGAGGTGATCTGGCCCAATAACAAAATGAAGCCACACCATCCCTGCAGTGACAAAACTCCTTTCCACGCTGCTTTTCCTGGCTTCAGGTTAATTTCAGTCACATAATATCGGACAACCCCCTCCTGGTCCGCGATGGCCCCTGCACTTCTGAAATGGTTCTGGCACACCCACAGAGAATATGGTGGTGTGGTGTGGGTGGTTTGTCAGCAATTAGCTTTGGTCAGAGTGTCTTATCCTAATAAAAAGGGAAAGTAGTAGGGCACATCACCTCCCGATCATCTCCACCCATATATCACCAGCCGTATTCCAGAATTATCACACCTCCACCCAGAGTACACCATCTTTTCCTTCTTCCACCTAGAGTACACCATCTTTTCCTACCACCACCCAGGGTACACCATCTTTTCCCACCTCCTCCCAGATTACACCATCTTTTCCCACCTCCTCCCAGAGTACACCATCTTTTCCCACCTCCTCCCAGATTACACCATCTTTTCCTACCTCCTCCCAGATTACACCATCTTTTCCCACCTCCTCCCAGAGTACACCATCTTTTCCCACCTCCTCCCATACACCAGCCCTGTAGTAGCAGTATTCTTATTTTACCCACTGACTTGGAAAGGTCACAAGAGGTGCTAGTGAAACTGTGTGCTACTCTCTTGGGTCATTTTCTTTCACTTCATCACAATATATCTACTGGCCATTTGAAAGCGCTGACCTAAAAGTAGGTTGACTCCATGCAACTGACACTAAGTGTGATGAAATTTTAATGCATCCCATGGTGTCCAACTTTTTCAAATATAGTCTATGTGGATGTGAGATATATAGAGATGATTAGCACTTACTTGAATGTCATGACAAAATGTTTGAAATAATGTGGGCTTGCCAGGATGTATTGAGGTGAACGGTTGATTAATTTTTAATTGTTTTGTGTTCTTCCTTCCAGGCCATTTTGAGTCAAAGCCAAGATAAAGCATTGCGCAGAATTGGAGAGCTGAGAGAGGTGTGTATTTGCTCCTCAGACACACACCTGATGCAGGTTAAGCTTGCGGCACACTCGATGGAGGTTGAGCTCACTGCAGACCTGATGGAGTTTAGTATATTCTGTTGTGCGCGTGAGGAGTGTGTTTGTGTGTTGTCATGTGTTTAAGTGAATTTTTGTGTTGCCATTTGTTAGGAGCTGCAGATGGACCAACAAGCAAAGAAACACCTGCAGGAGGAATTTGATGCAGCCCTGGAGGAGAAGGACCAGATGATCACAGTCTTACAGACACAGGTGAGACATTCATAACACAGTTACAGACACAGGTGAGAGATTCATAACACAGTTACAGACACAGGTGAGAGAATCATAACACAGTTACAGACACAGGTGAGACATTCATAACACAGTTACAGACACAGGTGAGAGATTCATAACACAGTTACAGACACAGGTGAGAGAATCATAACACAATTTATTATTTATTATTCACACCTAATTACACCACGGAAGCACTCAAATATACGCAACAAATAAAACCACAAATTGCCCCAGTGCTTATAAATACATTAAACCAAGCAGTGGGTGCATGTTTGACCTCAGTGGGTCTTCTGCAGCTGGAATTTTCAGTGAGGAGGGTGGGGCCGTTTGCCTGAAGTTGAAACACATTTGCCCTACTGTCCTTCATGTGTTTATACTTAAAACAGTATATGGCCAACATGTTATGTGTTTATATGCATCTGGGTATTATTTATTTGTGTTTTTTCTGTGCACATTTGAGCGTATCATGTACTCTATAATCCTGTTAGGTCATGTACCTTAAGACCGGGTATAATAACCAATCATTTGTTTTTAATCTGTATTTTAAAAGCAATACTAACATATATGTTGTGAATGATTAGCCATTATGTAAAACTGCATTTTATAATAGTGTCTGTCAGAGCAACACTACTGCAAGCTCTAGCCCTGGACACTGCAGGTGCTATGTGAGTAGGCAGCAAGTCCACTGATGACAATCAGAAAAAACAGTATTGGGCTGTTGGTTGCTAGCTAGGAGGCCACTGTAAATAGGGGTTGTTCATGAATCTGAAAAGTTCATGCCTTTGAAAATGAATTGAAATTACACAAAATTGTTCATTTTAATAATTTAGTGGAATTGTCTTTCATTGCTTTTTTACATTGTTTTGTATTAACATAATTTTAAAAAGGCCGTCATCCTTAGCAATAAATCATTTAACAAATGAGTAATAATCAAACAAGCTGTTAGCCAGATCTGGCAAGAACAAGAAAAGAACCTTTGTTAGCTTTTTGAAAAATACAGCATTGTCTAATAAGTAACCGCTAATGATGTGATGTACTTGAATAGTAATATGCTGTGCAGTCTGTATGTGACGACTGTAAAGATGCTTCTTGAATTCTCAAAAATGAAAACATTAAAATCCGTACGCAGATTTCTTGTGACACTATATGAAACATTTTACTGTGCTCTAATCTACAAGTGAACTGGTGTTGGTGTTTACAGCCAATTAGCTCATTTATCCAGGGTAATGGAAACAAAAACCTGCGTTCATGCCGTTCCTCCAGGACCAGAATTGCCAACCCCTGATCTGTCGTGATGAAATACAGTCACAGAGTTTATTAGTGTAGCTCTGCACAAGCGCTGAGCCACATTGTTTTTACAGCTTGTCTTTCTTTCCCTCTATAAACTGTGTGAATGTGCAGCTAGACTGAAATTTATTGCTAAGTGCATGAGAGAACTACTAGAGTCCTTCTGTTGAGCCTACAGTGCACTGTGCTTTGTGCGACGCTCGCTTACCTTTGCCTGGTGTCCCTCCCACAGGTGGCCCTGATGAAGAAGCGGCTCCAGGTAATTCCTGGAGGCGGAGTCTCGTCCGAGTCTGCTCCCACACAGGAGACACAGGAGGCGGAGTCTGCCCCAACACAGGGGTCTCAGGGGGCGGAGGCTGCCATGCAAAGCCCCTCCAAAGACATAAGCAGTGAGCCAGCGGTTGTGAATGAGGGTATGTCTGCTTAGTATGTCAACATGCACATTCGGATTCTGCATTTTAGTTCTGTATACTTGTTAACAATGGGCCCTGTTTATACTTGGAAATTTTACGCGCCTGCTTGCACATTTGGCTAAGTTGGCTAATTGTGTGTGTTTACCTGCTAATTCTCAATATCAGAGTGCACTTCCTTGCTTACACTATAAAATGTAAATTTGCTTGTGTTAAATACATGCCCAAAATACTTTATTGCTAGTATCTGTGACTTCCAACCATCATTACCTGCTTCTTCTTGGTGAGGGTTGCGAGCAGGCTGGGGCCTATCCCAGCATTCATTGGGCGAGAGGCAGGAATACACCCTGGACAGGTCCCAATCCATCTATCACCTCACACACTCATACGTTTAGACTCCCTTACCCACCCCTGCATGTCTTTGGACTGTGGGAGGAAACTGGAGTACCTGGAGAATACCCACATGGACACAGGGAGAACATGCACACTCCGCACACAGACAGGCGCATTCACAAGAAATTATCTCCATATTTGTCACTATAAAGCTGAAAGTATCCCCTGCTATGTTAAAGACATGCTGTGATGGGAGTGTATTCTTTTGTCTCTCCCTGTAGAAAGGTTGTTGAGATGAGGGGCAAACTGATCATTTAAATAATGATGCTGCCAACTGATTCAGAAAAGGTCTCCATACAAATATAGAGCTATCATATGTATATCCATATAAACAAGAAGTTTTGTTGTACAAACGTTGTTTTTAAATTCCCAACTAAGTAATTGCTGATGGAAATCATTTTGAAAAATGACAATATAATGTGAATTCTCAGTCATAGTTAGAAATATATACAGTATATATCACTTATTAAACATTATATGTGGAATAAAAATGCTTATCACTGTCTGAGTACATACAGTAAAACTGAAATAATGTGCAGACAATCCAGAAAGTGAATGATCCCTTTAACTCTGAATGAGTTGCTGAATGTGCTTATTTCAGTCTAACATGGAGAAACACTCTCAATGCTCCATGTGCATATCTAGCATTCCTTCACTTACTCACCTTTTAAACACACAATTCTAAATTCTCATGAGGTGTGCAATTATAGCATTATGCTGACTGCGTGCTTATCTGAAGTCTGAATAAGCTCGAGTGTGCAGGACATGCAGCTAATCGCAGAATGATACATAAACAGCGTATAGCATTTGTTGGGACTTTTTGTTTTGAGTTCCTGAAATGACAACTTATGAATTTGAATTTGAAACCTGGAGAATGCTTGCTGCCTTTTCCATATTGATTGGGTCAATAGAATATTTTGTGTCAGAGGTGTGTAATTGTACTTTTTTAAAGACGAGTAGTCTGCCTTCAGTATGTATTTTTAATTTCAGTCAGATCGGGCGGTGGGGGGTGGGGGCAAGTGTGCCGAGGTCTACTTGCAGAGTTACAGGTAGACGTGGTTCCACAGTACAGAAGGTGCCATGGCATGGAATGTTCTTTTCATGAGTGAATTTGTATTTGGGTTTTTAGGATTGTGCCACACATTCTCATAATTGTTAAGGTTTTGTTTTCTAGTTGTTTTCTTTGTGTAGTTGTATGTTTTTCTGTGCTGTGCATTGTGTGTTTTCAAACTTTGACCTCAAGACTGCACTGCAGCTATCTTAACTAGGTTCGCCTTTAAAAAGAGATTTTTATGTCAACAAGCCTGTTTAAATAAGAGTATCAGTGTATAAAACAGGTTAACTGTGACTAACATGCTTTTCCATCTCTGACCAGCAGAGGGAGACACTGACCCTTCAAAGAAGATGGAGGCCCTGCAGCAGCGTGTGCGGCGGCAGGAGAATATTTTACAGAAGTGCAAGGAGCTCCTGCACACGCACAAGGAGCGCAGCACCCAGCTGAGCAGCGAGAACGAGACCCTGCACAACCAGCTGCAGGAGCGGCTCCAGGAGCTGGAGAAGATGAAGGTCAGCCATCCCACTACCCACAATGCACTTAGGCACTACAGTTTGCATACTTGGCTTGGGGTGTGTGGATTGTTGTCTACCAGATGTGGATTTTCTACCCGATTACGCTTGGAATTAAAACACCAGAATATTTCATGAATCTCTTTTAATCTCTTTTGTTCTAGATTGTTCTAATAAAGCTCGTAAAGGCAACACTCTGTAGTTACTGTACAGCTTTTCCACGGCTGCAGGATCAGGAGCAAACGTGAACAACCAGCCATCTGAGTGCACATTTTACAGTGGAGCCTCAGCGCTATTTATAATAGTGGAATGCACATTTCACACTGCGGCTTCAGTGTTGTTTGTAAAATGTTAATGTGGATTTTACAGTGAAGCTTCACTGCTGTTTATAATGAAATGTGCGGTAATATAAAGTGAATGTTCACAGATGTTTATAAATTTGCATTTTACAGTGAGCTATAATATCCAAATGCGCATCTTACTGAGTAGTTTCAGAACTGGTTATAGTATATAAAGTCATGTGTAAACAATTTCTCTCTCTCTCTGGGAGACGGTATGGTGGTGTGTGAACAGGCTGTCTCTGGGAGACGGTACGGTGGTGTGTGAACAGGCTGTCTCTGGGAGACGGTACGGTGGTGTGTGAACAGGCTGTCTCTGGGAGACGGTACGGTGGTGTGTGAACAGGCTGTCTCTCTGGGAGACGGTACGGTGGTGTGTGAACAGGCTGTCTCTCTGGGAGACGGTACGGTGGTGTGTGAACAGGCTGTCTCTGGGGTGAACGTGTCTCTCTGGAGACGGTACGGTGGTGTGTGAACAGGCTGTCTCTCTGGGAGACTGGTACGTGGTGTGTGACAGGCTGTCTGGAGACTGGTACGTGGTTGGAACAGCTGTCTCTCTGGGAGACGGTACGGTGGTGTGTGAACAGGCTGTCTCTCTGGGAGACGGTACGGTGGTGTGTGAACAGGCTGTCTCTCTGGGAGACGGTACGGTGGTGTGTGAACAGGCTGTCTCTCTGGGAGACGGTACGGTGGTGTGTGAACAGGCTGTCTCTCTGGGAGACGGTACGGTGGTGTGTGAACAGGCTGTCTCTCTGGGACACGGTGTGGTGGTGTGTGAACAGGCTGTCTCTCTCGGAGACGGTAGGTGGTGTGTGAACAGGCTGTCTCTCTGGGAGACGGTACGGTAGTGTGTGAACAGGCTGTCTCTCTGGGAGGCTGTACGGTGGTGTGTGAACAGGCTGTCTCTCTGGGAGGCTGTACGGTGGTGTGTGAACAGGCTGTCTCTCTGGGAGACGGTGTAATGGTGTGTGAACAGGCTGTCTCTCTGGGAGACGGTACGGTGGTGTATGAACAGGCTGTCTCTCTGGGAGACGGTGTAATGGTGTGTGAACAGGCTGTCTCTCTGGGTGACGGTGTAATGGTGTGTGAACAGGCTGTCTCTCTGGGAGACGGTACGGTGGTGTGTGAACAGGCTGTCTCTCTGGGAGACGGTACGGTGGCGTATGAACAGGCCGTCTCTCTGGGAGACGGTGTAATGGTGTGTGAACAGGCTGTCTCTCTGGGTGACGGTACGGTGATATTGGCCAGACGGTCTCGGGTTGATGGATGGCAGGAAGAGGAGAGGTCAAAAGGTGCTGAGCTTTCCTAACATGTGTGAAAGTGTGCAGGACCCACCACATTAGAGACGGCACATAAAAGCACCCATCTGCTCCCATCCATTTCTGCTGTTTGGGGGGATGGAGGCTTTATTTGCATTTAGGAGAGATACTCTGTTTTTATTTTTTTTACAGTGAATGTGTTTTTTCCTGAATCACTGCTGGAGATGCAATCACAGGGAATGTGTAGTCCAGGGTTGATGGATTTTCCCCACATTTTTTAAAAAGATACCCTATGTGTGTTAAATACATGTAAAAAGCAAGCACAATGTTTTTTTTCTGGCTAAAACATCCTCTCTCTTTTGCAGTTTAGATGAACCTGCAACTGGAAACATTTAATTACAGGATCATGTTTATATTGCATTGTAGCACCCGCAGTGTGTGAAGTAAGCTGCATATTGCACGTGCCCCCCTCCCCCTGCCCTTCATAATATGGGCTTTGTGGGTTGCCATGGCATATTTTCCTGAATCCCCCCACCTCTCATTTTTTATGTTTGAAATAATAGGCGGCGCGTACCCCACTCTCACTCACTGTTGCAATTGCAGCTGCGTGCATTCATGTGCAATCCTCACCGCCAGTTTTGGAGAGTGTTGACTTCTTTAAAACGCGCGGTGTCTCCTGCCTGCTTCTGTTCATGTCGCACAGTGCAGCTGTGCTCGTACGGAGCTGAGTCAGAGGAAGGCGTTTCATGTCCTGATTTGGCATGCAGTCCACAGGCACCGGGTCGATCAGCAGGGGTTGCTAGCGAGCTGTAAGATATACAGAGCCCTAACTGGCCAAACACTCCCATACCCTGGGCAACGCATTCGCCCGTTGCACGTTGCTTTATGCTACCGGCTACCTGGGGCTTATACATACAACACAGCATGATGCCTGAACTGGATTTTCCTGAAATTTACTACCAAGAATTTTTCTTTGGATGAAGGGTGTTTGGCACAGGTTTGAGGTTTGTGTCATAAATGCCTTTGAAGAAAAAGAATGCGTAGGAACCTGCTGAAGTTCATTTTTGAACCGTATACAGTAAAGACAACAGCCATCATAACAATAAGGGTTTTCTATAATGAGGATTAGTGCCATTTCAAAAGTATCGTTTTTGATTTCGCTCATATAAACTTTACTGCGTATGCACATAAAAATTCTGTTAGATCTAAGGTAAGTTTTTGAACTGCGGCCCGTGTTCTGGGCATTGCAGTATGCACCAAATAAAGCAGGCAACTAAAAATGTAAATAATGCTGTGAAGATTGTTCTTTCATAAAAGAACTGTAATCCAGTTCCATCCTCTGGACCCCTCAGGGGAATTGCCTCCCTTAAATTTTGGGATGGGATCACATTGACTCCTTATAAGGTATTCCTGGAGCTCTTTGTCTGAGTGATGTTGCTTGAATAACTGAAACGCATGCAAGCTTAATGCAAAACAGGACTATGCTTAGAAATATACGCTTTATGTATAACAGCAACGTGTATAGTAATGTATTTGTTTCCAGCTGCATTCCTGTGACAGGGAACGCGTTCCTGTGACCTGGAGGTGTTACTGTTTTGTGGCACTGCAAACTGGCCTGTTTTTTACACACATCAGCCCTGTTTACACAGCGGCTTCAGCTCCACGCGTTGTGTCTTTAATTTAGCTCTGCGCCGTGGCTTTGGGACCACTACTAAGCATTCTTTGTTGGTTAGAGGTTGAGGCCTGTGGTTGGCTTGAGTCAGGCACATGCAGTGGCAGCTTGTTGCACAAGGGGGCAGTGTAGCATGTTTGAGCCTGTGATACTAAGGGACTGTTGGCATTTGCTGCTGTGTTGGTCTATGAGAAGCAAAATATGAACATGTATTTAAGAGAAGTGTGATGTTCTAGGCTTGTGGATAATTGCCACTCCACCACCTCAGAGAAATACTGCTACACACGTCTACTTGTAATTGGCCTACCACTAAAAAGGCCCGATTCCCTGCTTTTTGGAACTTATACTTTTGTTTTTCCCCTGATGTTTAGAGTTTTTAATTTCAGATATGTAGCTGATTAGAATGATGAACAGTTCAGTAATGGGTTTAAGCCTAGCCCTAGCCTTCCCTTGATGTTTGTCTTCCCCCTCTCACACCCCCTCCTACCACCACTGCACCACTAGTCCCACTACATTTTCTGTATTTTTTTTGTATGATTCATTGTATGTATATATGTATCATTTTATTGTAAAGCGTCTTTGAGACCATGAAAAGCGCTATATAAAATGATTATTATTATTATTATTATTATTATTATTAAGGACAGGGCAACAGAGAAACGTGTTAAGAAGCTGTGGCAGTGGACCTTGTTGCTTCCAGGCTGGACAAGCAGGGTTGTGGCTGTGAACAGTTGACAAGTTTCGAGCATGAACATTGCTCAGGAGTTGTGAGAGTGAACAGTGCCCAGGAGTTGTGAGAGTGAACAGTGCCCATGAGTGGTGAGAGTGAACAGTGTGTTGAGACGTTGGACAGATAGAGTAGTATGACTGCTTGACCTGTCTGGCTGTGTCTGTCTGTTCTCAGGAACTTCACACTACAGAGAAAACAAAGCTCATCACACAGCTTCGCGACGCCAAAAACCTCATCGAGCAGCTGGAGCAGGACAAGGTGAGTGCTGGTGAAGACAGAAGGAGGATGCATTAAATGGCTTCTTGGCTAGCTTTTCTGAGCTCAATTAAGCAACATTTCCTATTGTGGCAGAGAATTTACAGAATGTTCTGCTTTTTCCCGTAAATTTGGACAATTCACCACACATCTGTTCTTTATTTCTTTTATAAATCTCTGTAGTCCTCTGATGCTCTGACTCAGGGCCAGTGACTATTTTCAGTACTGCTAGCACACAGCACACTCCAGAAGAGCTTTCACTCATTAGAGTGGAGTTATGTCTCCATTGATGATTGGGGGTAGCCTGTCGATGCCTGGCATAGCTGGAGGGCACTCATGCTGTGGCAGCCTGTCGGTGCCTGGCATAGCTAGAGGGCACTCATGCTGTGGTAGCCTGTCGGTGCCTGGCATAGCCAGGGGGCACTCATGCTGTGGTAGTCTGTCGGTGCCTGGCATAGCTAGAGGGCACTCATGCTGTGGTAGCCTGTCGGTGCCTGGCATAGCTAGAGGGCACTCATGCTGTGGTAGGTGCGGTGTGGGCCTCGGTCGCCTGGCACTGTACGCTCAGAGGGCACTCATGCTGTGGTAGCCTGTCGGTGCCTGGCATAGCTAGAGGGCACTCATGCTGTGGTAGCCTGTCGGTGCCTGGCATAGCTAGAGGGCACTCATGCTGTGGTAGCCTGTCGGTGCCTGGCATAGCTAGAGGGCACTCATGCTGTGGTAGCCTGTCGGTGCCTGGCATAGCTAGAGGGTACTCGTGCTGTGGCAGCCTGTTTGTGCCTGGCATAGCTGGAGGGCACACATGCTGTGGTAGCCTGGGGCACCCTGGTTGAAACAGCCACCCTACCCTGGCAGGATGATGCAAGCTGTGTCCCGCTGCTGTGAACTCCCATTCATAGCCCACTAAGGACATCACTCAAGGTTGAAACAGCCAATGTTTAAGCTGTAAGGCTACACCTGCATTTGTGGTGAGAACCTTTACCAACTGTAGGTTTATTACGCACGTAAACCTAAGGGGTTCAATAGTCATGCTAGTCCACTTGTGGCCAGTAAAATCAGATGTTGGACTAGTAAAACTGCTCAGCCGCGTACCTAATCGTGCAAGTGACGATTCAGGGCTAATTCTAAATGTATGTTTGTTCAAATATCCCTCATAATGTGTATGGAAACAACTGGCTGGAGGCAAAAGTATACATTTAGTGGCGCCTCGTGTTAGTTCATATGACATCGCATCACTTTAAAGGATGAGCTAAAACTACAGCAGCAAAGCATACTTGGCATACTGCTTAGGCAGTGTCAGTGCTTTCATGCAGCTTCTTTTTCACGTCAAAAATGGCATCTGTCGCTGTTTTTATTGACTATTAACTGCGGTAATATTAGTGAAGCATCAGTAGAATACTTTTCCATGAAATTAGATTTTTATACTTAGCGAGGTATTTAGTACATTGAAAAATGATGATGATACCAGATTGCTAATAAACAATAAGTTAAATGTTACAATGTTACAACCCCTTAGAGAGGCTTTGTGTGTTTATCAGAAATGTGATCATATAATTATCACAGTTTGTGTATATGGGTTGCTCAACTAGTAAATTAGAGCTGTTTGACCACCATGAGCCAATGTAACTTATAGATAATTTATAGATATATATGTTGGTATGTATGCAAGGAAGCTTTTATCAGTTTCTTCCCTGTCCACTTTATCTACAAAATTTATTGTCCATCATGAGCACCGTACTAATACATGTTCAAAGATCACAAGAGTTTAAGTATACTATTTAAGGTGCTGTGTAAGTGTAGATAGATGTAAAAAACAGACTGTCTTGTGGTGCTCTGCTTGAAAGAGGGTGTAGATCATCAGTGATTAACCTTTGATCCCCTGGAGATAATGGACCATGAACTGCGTGCTCTGGAATGTGGGAGGAGAGATGCTCAGACGTCTCCAGTGTATGTTGGCCCTGCTGTTAACTGGGGAATGGCCACTCTTTTTGGTTTTAGTGTGAAACCAATCTGCTGCCTGGTAGTTGACTGATTTCAGTTATGCACCGGTATTGCTCTTGATGCAATAAGGCCTAAGTCCTCATTATCAATAAAGCCTGCTTAAGACCCCTGTCTTGCATACCAAATCATATTTAGAGTGAAAACCATTTACTGCAGTGTTCTCTGTGAGTTTTGTAAGTTTTAGAGTGCACAGGCTAGCACACGTGTACAGCACACATATCCACCAGAAAGCATGCACCCAGCCGCTGCTGCTGCTTTCTGGCTGAACTGTACAGTATCTGTGCTGGAGGACTGCACTCCACCTGCAGCTAGAGTAGGTAGATCAGAGGGTCCAGTCACCCAGAGGAGTGACTAATGCACCCTCCCTCTGTGGGTGATGCCTTAACCCCACAGGTCTTCTAAGCACAGTCTACGTTGGGACAGTCAGGACTGGTTACCATACCATGGGATTTGTCATTGCTCCAAGGGCTTAAGTCAAGCTTTAGCTGGACTTGGCTAGCGCCTTAGCTGAGCTCGGCTTGCGCCTTAACTGGACTTGGCTAGCCCCTTAGCTGGGCTCGGCTAACGCCTTAGCTGGACATGGCTAGCGACTTAGCTGAGCTCGGCTAGCGCCTTAGCTGGGCTCGACTAGCACCTTAGCTGGGCTCGGCTAGCGCCTTAGCTGGCCTCGGCTAGTGCCTTAGCTGGGCTCGGCTAGCGCCTTAGCTGGGCTCGGCTAGCGCCTTAGCTGGCCTCGGCTAGTGCCTTAGCTGGGCTCGGCTAGCGCCTTAGCTGGAGACATTAACTTTTTTGATCTGGAAAAAGGACATTTCCCAGTACTGAGCAGCGCAGCACACTGACACTCTCCCCTGTGCAGGGCATGGTGATCGCGGAGACCAAGCGGCAGATGCACGAGACGCTGGAGATGAAGGAGGAGGAGATCGCACAGCTGCGCTCACGGTTCCAGCAGGTGGCAGCACAGAAGGACGAGCTGCAGGAGCAGAAGGAGAAGTCTGAGAAAGCCGGTAGTCTGATCAACATTCCTCCTTATCCACTGTCCTATCAAATGTGTGATTCTCAGTTGCAACAATAGCCAGTTCTCTTCTATAACTGCCAACTGTTGCACGGAAGTGGCACATATCCTTATACATGCTATGATACTGTACCATATATTAAATAATTCTGTCTACCAAGCATTAGGGCTTGGAAGCCTATGGGAACAGTAGCAACCCACATCCATAGTCACGTCATATCCGGTGTATGAAACACAAAAACTACTTAGCTACCAATGAACGCTTATGTTACAGTGTGAAGTATCCTCATTGTAAAATACCACTATCCTATTTAAAGACACTCAATTTAAAAAACAACACATATAACCAATATATTTTCAGCAGTAACACTTACATATGGATGATGAAATCTTATCTGTGTTCAGTAGATAGATTAATTTTCCTGTTCAACTCAATGGAAAAAATATTCAGGAGAAACAATGCTTGTAGTATCTACTACATATCTGGCAGCAGCACAGTGGTTTGAGGCTCATTTGATACCTTGGACCCTTGATGACTTGAAGCCATTTAGCCAACAAATGTGTTCCATACGGTATCAGCATAATTTACAGCTGAATCTAGTCCCACCGCCCAATTATAAAGTGGGCTTTTCGTTGCTCTGTAACATACTGCTTTTTTATGTGCCTTAGCAGTGAACTTTTTAAAATAGCACAAAATCTTACTGTTATTGACTCTGAAATATGAAATATGGATAAATAAGGTCAGAGTTAGTCTCTTAAATAGCTTAATATTGAGAGAGCTCTTTAGCTGCTAATTACTGGTCTTCAGGGACATTGAAAATACTCAGTAACAATTAATGGTTTTCTCGGACTTTTGGATTCACGTAGACTTGAGCGCGGACGACGGACAACTTCTGCTCCACAGACATGCCGATGGGGGCCTCCTTTCAAGATTTTCTGAGCGTGGAAGATTGATGTACAGGCTGAACTTAGATGTCATCTTAAAAAAACTGAATAGCAGCCTCATAACCTTGAGTCTGAACTCATACATCCATTCATTTAGAATTTGACCACCTGTCACACCTCTTGAAGTCCTGCACAGATGTTCCTATATTAGGGTTAGGGTTAAGACTGGGTAGAGTGGGATGACCACTTTGACATAAGTCTCCTGTGTAAATGCTCATTTGTGGGTGCCTGAGACCCCATCAGGTTTAGGTCCAAAATGTAACTTGCAGTCTGAGTCTGTAACCAGGGAGAATGCCTCTGGACTCTCTATACGTTAATACCCAAGAGATCTGAAGCTCCCAGAAACTTTCTGTGTCACTCACTCTGCCCTGCTGCTTGTATTCACCTGATTGTGTTATGCTGCAGACACAAATGATCAACTCTTATTAACAGAAGGATGAGTTGAGGAGGAGGGTTGAAGATTGATTGTAGGTGTGGTGGACCTGTTCCATTACATTTCCTGTAGGCTAGCACCAATGTTTTAAACTTGATGTGAGCTGTAACTGGTAGCCAGTAACGTGTGGAGCAGCTGAGTGACATGAGAATGCGTTGGAAGGTTGCAGTAGTCCAGATCAGATTTCCAGGGCCTGGGCTTAGAGCTGTGTGGAGTCCGTGAAGAATCCACATGCCTGACTCACTGACAGTATGTGGAAGAATAAGGAACTTACTCAACATCTCACAATGATGCAAACCACTTTCATTGCTTTAACAACAAAACATGGCACATTTTAACAAAGATACAACATCACACAGAAAACCAACATAATTAGTTATGTCGCTTTTGTGGATGATTTTTTTTGTGAAGGCCTGGGTTTGGGGCAGTTTGTCTTCTGTATCTTTACAGCGCTGTAGCTCAAGGCTGTGCAGTAGAAGATCTAAGACTGTCCAGCAGTTTGAAAGATTGCATCAGTTCTTCACTGAATAGAGCTCTTATGCAAGGAGTTGGCACAGCTCTCGTTAAAACATCGACTGATTTTAATTGGGCATGATTATCATGCGGAATGGGTGGAGTGGGCTTAAAACAGGACTACACAATCATGCAGTTCATCCAGCCCTGTCTGAGAAAGGGAAATTTAATCTCTGTGATAAGATTCTGTTTAACGGTCATCTGATGGCTACTGTGTGGCCCTAAACGCGATATTTTATTTCCTGAAAACAATTAATTGTTCTTGATGAAATTACATCAGACCTAGCTAGGGATTCAAAATAAAAAAAGATTTCCTCCTTTTCCCCCCAATTTGATATTTTCCTAATCACATTCATGTTGGAAGTCTCATCGAATCATGCTTCATGTACAGCTTAACAGATTAACTTTTGGTTGGCCAGCGGGAGATGCTGGTGTGTCATGAAATGTGGGCAATACTAGAGCTAGTTTTGCGTCGACCTGTGAGGCTGTTGATTGCAGTCAGCAGCAGACCGGGCTTTGACTGGGACTCATCTGCATACTAAAACAGTGCCTTTACAGGATGAACCTCCCAGCAGCCCAGCTTAGAGACTTTTGAAAATTCTGCTGCATGCTGCAACAAATTCTCTGACAACTTGAACAAGGTTAAGTAGTATGGCAGTTATGGCCTGTAATACTTAAAACTCTGAATACCCTGACAATATACTTAATTTTAAACGGATTACCTGAAAATGTGTTCAGCTCTAAATAAAACAACAGAGATTTTGATATTTTGTATGATACTCTTGTGCTTAAATGATACTTGTGTATCCGGTTGTAGGACGTGGCACTGTTACTCCTGCTCTCTGTATTTATGTTCTGTATTATATGTGTTGTTCATTAGATACTCTGTAACCACATGTGATGTAATCATTGTGGGGAGTGACTGTGTGAAATCTTGTCCCCAGCATTTGAGGAGTTGGAAAGGGCTCTGGGCGTGGCTCAGCGGGCGGAGGAGGGGCGGAAGCAGCTGCAGGCACGGATGGAGGAGCAGGTGAAGGAGGTGGAGCGAGCCAGCGAGGAGGAGAGGAAGAACCTGCAGCAGGAGCTGTCCCGTGTCAAGCAGGAGGTCGTCAGCATCATGAAGGCGAGTCATCCTGCTGTATGCCAAAGATCAGGGTTGTTGATGCCGTTACCATTAAGCAATAACAATTTTGTAAGCGCTTGTAATATACTTTAGATGGGTAAACATTGGTCTTACAGGCATATGTAATTTTTCTCCTGCAACCTATTTTAAGGCTGTCTGGAAAATTCAACAAGTGTCGCCTTTCATTTCCACTTCATAGCTTTACACCCCACCTCCTGTCAGCTTCTTTGAATATATGCCTACTTTAGGTAGAACAGCTCCTTGAATAAGTCACTGGATCACATTGATTAGGTATTTTATTTAGTTCAGATTTTATCTTAAATTTTGCATTTCTTTTTCAATTATTTCCTTAATATGCTGCTATTTTTCATTTCTATTTTAAACGTTTAAAACGTTTTTTGTACTACATGGCTGTGGTAGTACATTTTTAATTGTTTCATTTAGAATGTTTTTCCTCAAATTGTTTAACAGGATTGTGGGAAATGACAATTCATGAATTTCAAGGAAGAGTGTGCATTTCAGAGGAAGCTGGGTATCACACAGCCTCTTGTCTCCAGACTCAATGCCAAAATATGAATGTTTTTGAGGTTAAGTGTATGTCATGATGTGGGTTAATTTGGCATGAAGGTACGGCTCATCTGAAGACTAACGTGGCATGCGTGTGAATGTGTGCTGCAGAAGTCGTCGGAGGACAGGGTGACGGAACTGGAGCGGCTGCATGCGGAGGCCCTGGCCAGTAAGGAGAAGGAGCTGCTGGCCAGGCTGCAGGACCAGGACTCCCGGGTTCAAGAGCAGATCAGCCAGGCTGTGGTGCGCATGACAGGCTGCCGCTGTGTTTGGTGGCGGTTGAGGGTGTAGGGGACACAATGTGTGCTGTGTGTTTTGGGATCTGGGAGGGTGCGTCGTGTGTTGTGTTTGAGGTGTCAGGGCGTAAATTGTGGACATAAGGTGGAGCGCATACTGTTTCTGAGGCGTAATGTTTAGTTTGTAGGGGGTGTAACATGCTCTGTTTTTAGGATGTGGAAGGCTATTAAGTGCTGTGTTTTGAGGCATAGCAGGTGTCATTTCTGCTTTGGTTTTTCAGTGTAGGAAACAGTGTGCTGTTTTTTAAAGATAAAGGAGGGTTTAATGCATGCAGTGTTTTTGGGTTTTGAGAGACTGAAGGTTCTCTGAGGTTTAGGAGGTTTAGGAGTGCCTGCAGTGTTTGGCAGTTTAGTTGGTCATAATAGATGCAGTGTTTTTGGGTAGTGGTAAACTAAATGCACTCTGAGGTATAGGAAGTGATGTGTGTGCAGCGTTTGAGGGTTTAGTTGGTTGTAATACATGCAGTGTTTTTTGGCTTTAGGAGGCGTCTCGGAAAGAGCTGACTCAGGCTCTTCAGGAGAAGGAGCAGCAGGCAGCTCTGGCTCTGGAGGAGGCGGAGCTGCAGAAGACTGCCCTCCAGAAGGAGGGGCATAGCCAGGCCCAAGGGCTGCAGCAGGATCTGGAGACTGCCAGGACTGTGAGTACATCATGGCAGCTTCCATTTCCAAATAAATTAATTTAATTACAAGTTAAATAAAAAAATGATTCTTTTAATTTTACCCTCACAGAATATTTGTACACACAGAAATGATTACTTCAATATCTGAAACTTGGGTGTTGAAAGACGACATTACATCTTTCTTAATAAATGGATTGTGTTCCCTTGTTTTATCACATGCTCTTGAGTCCTCAGTTTTCATGGAAGTAATTTCCTGCCAAAGGACCAAAGCAGAACCTTTTGTAGACAGTTTTCCTCTTCTTTGGCTCTCATTTCAAAACAATTATGAATGCTGGCTGACTGAGAAAAATGACCTCACTCTCCTGTGGTCAATCATCTGTCTGTCGGGGGAAAGCTTGTGATTGGCTGACATAAAAGGGGTTTGCTGTGCATGCAGAGAGCGAGAGTATCTGTGTGTAATCACATTGCAATACTGAAGGAAAAACTGCCCTCTACATGGAACTGGCTGCAGGATCACAAGCTACTTTTATTTTCATATGATAAATACATAAAACATAATAACATATATTTTAAAGCTAAATCTAAAATTGTGTGCTTCTCTCTGCTGTACTGCAGTGAAATTAATTCTATGTGCTTAGTACCTAAGAATGTTTCATCTCCCAAACTTCTGAAAAAGATTAATTTAAAAATTGTATGCTACTCTCTGCTGTCCGGCAGTGAAATTAGTTTTATGTGCCTAGTACCTAAGAACGTTTTTTTTCACAGTCAAACCTTTCTTTAATCTGTATTTTTCTCAAAACGAGCTAGCCCTGTGAACTAACCAGTACTTCATTCCTATTCATGTTTGGATGAAATTCTTTGCCTACATACTGTGTGGGTACACTGCTTGTAGCTGTAGTTAAGGAGGTCATATAAAATTAACATGTAAAATGATATTAATCTCCTGAAGTTAACAGTTTCACTTGAGTTACCTTTACTGTATCGCCTTAAGTAAGCCAATTTGCAGGAAATCCTGTTGATTATATCTGATACATTCCTGTTCTGCCTACAGTTTAAATGTACTATATTACAAAGACGAGGACAAGAGCAAGAATTTTTCACAGCTATGTGTTACAAGTTCTCCTGTTTTACTGTTTATCCATTTTCCATTTCAGAGAATTCTGGAACTTGAGAGCTTCTTGAAGAGTTCCCAGGACACAACGGCAGAGTCCAGCATGCTGTCAGAGCAGATAGAAGAGGAAAGGAGGAAACATGTGGAGGACATGTCTGCTCTGGGGCTGAAGCATAGTGGAGAGCTGGAGGCCTTGGGCCAGAGCCACCAGGTGGCTCTAAAAGAGCTGCAAGAGAAGCACCAAGCTGAGCTGGAGGCTGCCCTGAAGGAAAAAGAGCAGCAGTTCCAGGAACATGTGGAGGAAATGAATGTCAAGTGCATGGAGAAGTTGGACGTGAAACAGATGGAGCTGGAATCCCTGTCCGCGGAACTCTCTGAGTTGCTTAGAAGCAAGGAGCTGCTGGAGGAGCAGCTAGAGGCCTCCAGGAATGGTTCTGATGCGACCGGGAAGGAGTTGGAGATGCGGCTCCAGCAAGAACGCTCCCGGTACCAGGAGGAGATTCAGGGCATCAAATCTCAACATGAACAGTCTCTGGGAGGAGTGGAGAAGACCCTGAAGGAGGAACTCAACAAGCTGAAGATGGTCCTAGAAGATAAAGATAAAGCGTTGGAAGAGCTCTTAGCAAGAGAGAAAGACCTTAAAGAAGCAGAGGCAAGAGCTCTGGAGGAAGGGAAGGTTCAGTTGGAACAGCTGGCTGTTTCTCACCGTAAGAAGATGGAAGAATGGGAAGAACAGAGCAAGGTCATGAAGGAGACCGAGAAGACCCGTGAACTGGAATTGGAAGAGCTCAGGCAAAGTCTGCAGAAAGCCCAGACTGAAAAAGAGGTTTTGCTTGAAGCAAGCGCTCAGTTGAATGAGGCTACAGGTGAGCTGGAACGATGCAGGAGTCAAATCAAAGATCTAGATCAAAAGCTGGAAGAAACCCAGAGGGTTTGGGAGGAAAAGACAGAGTCGCTTCAGCAGAAATATTCAGCTGAGGAACAGGAGCTGAAACTTCAGGTAGAGCAAGCCAAAAATGAACTATCCGAACGTGAGAGGGCCTTTGCAGAAACACTAGACGCACACCGACAGGTGGAGGAGCAGTTAAAAAAGACGCTGCAGGAGGAGGCAGCTGCCGCTGAAAAGAGGCTGGAAACCACCAGGCAGCAGCTGGAGGAAAAAATAAAAGTGCAGGACACCAAGATGGAAAAACTCAAGCTCAAGTTCAGAGAGATACAGGAGAAGATGAAAAAGCGCCTGCAGGAGCAAGAAGAGAAGATGAAAGCGGAAATTGAGAAGAAAGACCAAGAGCTGAGTCTGAAGGATCTGCAGGTGAAGGAGAAGATCCTGGAGATGGGTCAAGCGAGCTCGGCCGGCATCAGCAATGCGATCTCTCAGCTGGAAGCTGGTCATCAGGAGCAGCTGGAGAAGCTGCAGTCGGCGCACAGAAAAGAGCAGGAAGAGCAGGCACAGAGCTGGCAGGCTAAACTGAGCCAGCAAGAGGAGGAGGGACAGGAGAAGGCTCAGGAGCTGGTGGAGGTCACCCAACAGCTGGAAACCACCAGGGCAGAGAAGGAGCAGGTCATGCAGGAAATAAAAGACCTCAGGGAGGAGCTTGCGATGCGGGAAACCACTGTGCAGAAGCTGCAGGCAGAGCTGAAGGAAGCTGCCCTCTCGCTGGAGAGCTTGTCTCAAGGAGAAACGATGCTGAAGGCACAAGTGGAGACTGTGGAGAAGAACCTCAACCAGGCTCTCAGCGATAGGAATGCTCTTCAGGACCAAATGAATAAAGCTGAAGAGGCCCATGTAGGAAAAGTTCTGGATCTGTCAAGGCAGCTTGAAGACACCCAAAACAAGTTAAATTTTCTGGAAACTTCCAACTCTAAAGAAGGTGAGGATCTTCACAAGAGACTGGAACAGAGTGTCCTACAAATCAAAGCCATGGAAGATGCCTTTCACAGCCAAATCAGTATGATCAAGGAACAGTTAGTCTGTAAAAGTACAGAAGTACAGATGATAATGGAGGGCAGGTATAATGAACTGCATGAGACAGTAGAGGGCAGGGTCATGACATTGAAAGACAGAGTCATTTGCAGCCAGAAGTCAGTAGCACAGCTTAAAAATGCCATCCTTATCAGGACTGACAGGATCCGTTCTTTGGAAGAACAGATTCAGAAAAAGACTATGGAGAACAGTGACTTAATAAGTTCACTTGAACAAATGACGTTACAGGTAAATTCAAAGGCAGAACACATTGAAGCATTAAGAATTGAAAAAGAATCTCTACAAAGAAATGGTAGTGGCACCTTGCACGCTCTTTCTGAGAAAGACCTTTGCATTGAGCAGCTGAGGAAGGACAATGTCGCCCTTTCAGAAGATCTGAAAGCTAATGCTTTGCATATCAGCAGCTTGGAAGGCATAATAAATGACTTGAAAATCCAGGTAGATAGTACCATAGCAGGGAAAGAAGAGGTCGTATCATCGCTCAATGAGGAGCAGCGGAAGCTTTTAAACCAAATGGAGGAACTGTCAAAGACTGTAGAGATGCTAAACAAGGAGAAATCCTCTGCTCTGGAGCAGGCGGAGCAGTTTAAGAACAAACTGTCAGAGTTCAAAAAGAAAGCTGAATCGAAGTTGTCCCAAAACCACAACACCATCAAGGCCTTGCAGACCAAACTGGAGGAATCGGAGAAGCAAGTAGCAGAGAGAGATGCGCGCCTAGAAACGTCGACCAGCCATGTGGACAGTCAGGCCACCAGCAAGTCGGAGGCAGACCAGGCACTGAGCGAGAAAGAGCAGAGTGTTCTCGCGCTGACCGCGGAGCTGACGAGCAGTGCCGGCAGAATAGCGGAGCTGGAGGAAAAGCTGGCGGAACAGGCGAAGGAGTGCGAGCGGCTGAGATCGGAGACCCAAACGGCTCATCAGGACCTGGAGCAACAGAAGGAAGATTTCAACAAAGTGAAGGCTGAACTTCTGATGGCCAAAGATGAGGCTCTTAGGGAAGCTGACGAAAGGCTCTCGTCGGAGGGTGCAGGCAAACTGGCCGAGCTGAAGAAGAAGGCTGAGCAGAAAATCGGCCTTGTTCGGAAGCAGCTGACTGCGCAGCTAGAAGAGAAAGAGCAGTGTGTGAGAGCTTTGGAGGGGCAGCTGGAGGAAATCAAACAGGACATAAACACAAGGGAGGAGTGCATCAAAACACTGAAAGAGCAGGTACAGTCCCTGGAAGATTCCCTGGCTCAGAAGGGCGAGCTGGAAACGCAGGTGAAGGACACTATGGCTGAGGGTGAACTAGAGACAGAGAGATCTCTGCAGAGCTTGAGGGAGATGTATGAAGAGAAACTAAGTGCACTCCAGAGAGAAGTGGCCAGCCACGAGAACACAATAGCAGCAATTCAAGAGAGTGAAAAGGAAAAGCTGTCCTCTCAACAGGAAACACACGCCAGGCTTGAAGAGGCCCTGAATAAACTGAAGCAGGCAGAGGAGGAGAACATCAGACATCAAGCCGAGATTAACAGGCTGAATGCACACGTCCTTCAGCAGACCTCACAGCCCCAGGAGCAGCTGACAGAGACTTCTGCGGATCCTCAGGGGCAAAGACAACCAAAAGCAGAAAAGCAGGAAGAAAAGGAATGCTGTCTGGAGGAAGAGAAGAACAGTGTGGGCGAGATTGAGGCCTGTCTGGTTGCCCAACAGGACAGTCTGAAACAGGAGCGGGACTCCTTAGTGGAAACCTATGAGCTGAGGCTCCAGAACATGCAGAAACAGCTGGAGGTGAGCGAGAGCTTGCTGAGGGCTTATGAGGAAGATTCTCCTCAGAGGGCAGCCGTCAACTCCGAGGGTCTGTTGAGTGAGATGAGGGCCGAGCAGAAACGCCTACTCGGTCAACTGTCTGAGGCAGAAACTGAGAAGCAGAAGCTGCGCAAGTCCTTCAGCAGCCTGCAGAAAGACCTGCGCTCTCTGCGCAAAGAGCACCAGGTGGAACTGGAGTATCTGAAGAAAGAGATGGCTGAAGAGTATGACAAGAAATTGAAGTAGGTGCTCCTCATATTAATTTGGTAGTGTGGTAGTCATTTCATAAGCCAGGTTGTAATTAATGGAAAAATACAGAGAACACTGTAATAAATTTCACCCTAATGAACATTTGTTTGAATAAGCAATTTGATAAGATGAACGGCTTTGAAATATTTCAAATGTTTGTTGAAATTAGTTTTTAATTCAGTTGGCTGAACTTGCATAGTGCCAGGCTGCCATTTTGTAATCCATTTTTATGATTTTATGTGATCACTGTCCATTTATATATTCCATATTCCAGTGCAAGCTTGCTGCACATTTATATATTCTGACATGATCATGCCATCCCTTTGGTAGGCTGGAAATGGAGGATGTGGAGATGAAGCACAGTTCAGGACTGAAGCAGTTAATGAGGGAATTCAACACACAGATTGCTAAGAAGGAACAGGAGCTGGAGGCTTCTGTCAGAGAGGCTGTTGGTGAGAATCTCTTCTGGGAACTTTGAGGGGTTTCTTTCTTTGCCATTTGTGACTTGTAAGTGAGATTGCAGGCATGTCATCTGTTGAGCTGCTGTTTGGTGGTATGTAACCTATACCAATACAGCACAGAGAGTTTGGTGCATTTCAGGGAACAGAAATGACCAGAATGACAACTGAATCTTCCTCCTTACAAACATGAAGTTCTATTTACATCATGTAAATGCAGTAATTTACATAGAGCTGTATACATCCATGTATACAAAACACACACACCATTTAAATTAATATTATTGCTGGCTAGGTAGGTTCACTTCTAGCATTTCATTAAAACCTTGCAGTTGCTAGCTGGCTTCAGTGCTCCTGAAGCTGCTTAAGTGAACTAGTTAGCCAGGGGCATGTTACAGTCCATGTTTCTTTCGGTCATTGAGCTGGCTAGCTATGCTTCAGGCATTTCATTTGAAAAGTATGCTGATTAACTGTCCTGCACATTATTAACATGGACGAAACTAGCTAACCAATGACATGAGTTTTCATTACATACCGTATTTCGTTGATAAAAGTAGGTAAGGTTATTTAGCTGGCCATGCTTCTATGTGACATTATGGCAGGATGGCTAGCCATACACGTGTGCCTATATTATGCACTATGTTTATGCAGTTGAAGTGTTAACTAGTTGGAAACATTTTGACATTTCATTGGAACTGCGCTGTAATGAGTTCACTGTAGCAAGTTCTATAGCTCATTCACTGGTTAACTAGTCAATGGAGCAGTACAGGTGTACTTCAGCAGTTGCAAAGTTTCTACTTGATTGCAACTCCATACCCTTAGCTAGCTATAGCCATTTAATTCTGTACTTTGAGTGATGTCGTTGTAATGACATTGTCCTCCTCAGGAAAAGCTCAGGAGGTGGAAGTTGAACTGTTGGATAACCACAGAGAAGAAGCAAATCAACTGCAGAAGATCATCACTCAAAAAGATGCCGATCTCAAGAGAACTGTGCAGAGATATGAGGAAATCCTGCAGGTAAAGTCCTTTATGTGGTGCAGTGATCAAGAGATCATTTGTAATAGATCTGTGTGTGATGCAGTGATATCCTGTGATCCTGTGCTATAGCTCTGTGTGATGCAAGCGTACCAAGAGATCATGTGCTATAGCTCTGTGTCTGGTGAAGTTCTTTATAGGACATTTTTGAACCTTGCTTAGGAAATAGTTTGGATATGAGTTTCTGTGAAAAGCATATTTCAAAAGCTCATCACTGTAGGGTAAATACGTGCACAGACCATTAGAAAGCTGCTCTTTTTTATCCCCTCAGTTTCCTCTTTGTTCATTCTACACATAAACCGCAAGCTTTTGTTTTGCTTAGCTAGCTGCCAATATGTCTTACATTATTCTGGCTAGCTAGTTAAGTGATTTAGTAAGCTAGCTTCGTATTGGGTGTAACAGTACAGGCGTGATTTAGCTAAAATGTATAAACAACTCACATGCAGTAATGGCTAGCTTGGGAGGGTTTGTGTGTGTGTGTGTGTGTGAGAGGATGTGTTTGTGTGTGCGAGAGAGGGAGAAACCACCCCCCATCAGTGGTTCTCATATTGCTGACTCAAGTGGCGTGCCGAATACTTGGCTTCAGGTCTACTGTTAACGTTGCTTGTTTGCATTAGACTTATTGCCTGTTGAGACTTGTGAATTTTAAGTCAATTTAAATATGTAAATTGTGTTAAAAAAAAACCTTTGAATATCATAAACCTACAGTGAGAGTAGAATCTTTAGTATGTAATTAGTATGGACAGTACAAAAAATAAAAAAATCTGTGCTTTTCCTTGAAAGGCACTTCTACCACACTGTTCTTATCTATTCTTTTCTCTGTGGATCATTTGTGTTTTCCAACAGCTTTATGGTTTAAACAGATGAAGAAGTTTACTCCAAAATGAAATTTTCAGGTTCTTCTTGGCTCAAAGAATTTCACTTGGCTTTAGCAGCTCTATAGGGCTACAGCCCGTGAGTCGCTGGAGAGAGTACAGCCATCTAAGCTTGTACTTCTATTTCTCTGTGGAATATCAAAAATAATAAATCAATCAATTAATAAAAATAGTAATTTGTCTGTTGTTAAAGTCTGTGAAGTATGATACTGCATATTCAATTCTGCTGGGACAGGTTTGCCAAATACATGAAAAATCAGTCAAACAGTTGAAAGTAAGCATGGCAGCTTGAGGTAGTATTGAAGTATTGAATTTATTCTTTGATGAATACTGTGAGAATTTTTAAAAACATTTTGTAAAACCGGCTTATAGATTTATAAATGTAGAAATAAATAACCTTCTCTTCAACTTTTTCAATCTTAATCCAATTTGGGTAAATACAACAATGTGGAATTTCAGTCTTTCCCCAATTGTATTTGCAGTTTTCTTCTCACCATTTGCAGTGTTCAGTGTTCTGTGCCTCCCATCACATGATGTTTTTGTTTAGTCTGTGCATGATTATGTTCATAAATATTGTTGTCCCTCTGACTTGTTTTGTAACTGTGGGGTTGGTTTATGGCAGAACCTGCTAGATGATTTGGTTATGAAAAATGTGGGCTTGGATATTTTGTGCAGTAGCTTACTGAATTTGAAGTCATCTTATAATCTTTAAGAAGCACGTCATCATTATGCAGGGATTACCGTTTGGGTTAATGTAACACTCTTTCCACTCTCTGTTGTCAATTTGGGAAAATGTAGACGGTCATGTGCTCTCCTCTGAGGCTTGCCAGCCTCTGCTGACGAGCAGTGGTCACTGGTGCGCTATGAGATCTGCCATCCTGGCCAAGTGAAGCCTTCAACGCTACCTAGTTCTTGGGGCCCATTCACACACTAGAAGCGTGCCGTATCAGGATGAGCTGCTTAGAAGCCCTTGAGCTGCTAATCTATAGAAGGGAGAATGCATTGACATCCGAGTGATGTTAGATAATCTTATATGTCGAATGTCATGAAGTAAAGATACCGTGCCTTCAGAATACAGTCACCCCCTTGAATCTTTTCAGATTTTGTGCTGTTACATGTTATAAAATCTTAATGTATTGTGATGCATTTATATTAATTTCAATGCAATGCATTGTAATATCTTACCCCTACACCACCACAATAAATTCAGCACATTCATGATGCAAAAAGAATATTTATTATCCAACATTTTTTCTCATTTGCAAAAGTATTCACTGCCCCCCGGAGTCAATGCTTTGTAGACAAGCCTTTGGCAGCAATTGCGAGCCTGAGTCTTCTGAGGTATATCTGGATGAGCTTTGCACATTTAGATTTTGGAATTTTTGCCCAGTCCTCCAAGTAAATTTGCTCCAACTCTGCAATGTTAGACAGAGAGCATGAGAGGGCAGCCAATTTTCAGGTCATACCACAGACTTTCAATTTGATTTGGCTGGGCCATTCTAGAATACTGACCTTCTTGTTTTCAAAACATTCTTTGTGTAGATTATGTAGATATTTTTTTGCTGTGGACTTATAGCAATTACACTCTTGGTGGACCTCGTTTCAGTGTGATCTCTGGGGAAAATGGACTACACCTGGCCCAGTTTAGGTTTTTAACCCATTAATGCCCAGATTTTTCCCAGAGATTTCTTACATAAGCATCTATAGTCATCCAAAAAATATTCACAGATGGAAAAAGAGACTTCCACAACTTACTTGCCCACAGCCTTAAATGGGTTAATATAAAGAGGTGAATACTTTCCAGATTTTAAAAATATAATTCTGAAGACATCAACATACTGTACTTTATTTCATTTTGATTTCATAGTTACTAAAATAAGAGAAGAAATGTTACCGCAAAAGGAGAATAATCAGTGGGGGTGAGAACTTACTGAAGGCTCTGTATAACGCAGGTAATGGTTTGCAGACCAGTTCCCAAAACTCACTGGATAACAGTGCATAACTTTGTTTATTTTTTATTTTTTAAAATAACTGTAGCACCCAACTTGGGGCTAAGCCTGTCCAATTCACTCCCTAATTTGTAATGGCAAAGTGTCTGCAAATGTGGCCGTGTTTGTGCACGAATCCCACTGTTAATTTGGGAGAAGGTAGACCTATGTGGTTTTACTCTGAAACATATGATTTTACCACCTTCTTTTCACACAGTAGACTAGAGCTAAACTCAAATAGAGCGAAGTCGGAGGAAGCACTTTCATTTGTGGCTTTTGTATGCAGTTTTTTTGGGCGACCGATGGACCAGCAGGGATCGCTAGATAGTGATAAATGCTGACCCCTAACTGACTAAACACTCCCGTACCCTGGGTGATGCAGTGGCATAACCCTATGGAGCTCCAAGATCTAAGATCCAAGACCATGGGCCATCCAGCAGCCCATAACTTTTCACATTTAGGTGCAGTTAAATTGGAATGCCATGACTATTCCGTGTCCCTCAATACTAGCTAGACTGTTCAAACAATTGGCCCTCAAACCACCCTGTTATCTGTCTCATGAGGAAATAAGTTGTGGGGTTGAATATGTGATGTTGTAAATATTGCTCTCACTAACAAAAGTCTGTTCAAGCTCCCTCTGAGTTAATTTCTGTGTAACATGATATAACCTTGCTTTATCAGGGGTAGACCTGGGACTAGCATTGTTTTATGTGAACTCATTTTAATGAAAAACAAGACTAAATAATGTGCGTCACTCACTCACATACACACGCACACGGATTTGTGATTTGTCTACCTCAGTTTCTCGATAGGTGTTACAACTGCTTGGTTCTAGGCCATTTAAAGATTGGTCAAAGATTTATTTGTGAAATATACACCGAATACTGTACGTGCACATGTATACTGTAACACAACAGATTCTTTATGTCGAATGATTTTGCTGAAATAAAGCATGCTTTTCTGAAGATGTTCTGGCAGTTCAGATGTCCTCTGTCATGCTCAGACAGGAAATAACACTGTTAAGTTCACTCCAAGGTCTACAGAGAGGAAATGACAGGATTACTAGTACTCAGCAGGTGTGTTGTGTTTCCTCAGAAAAGAGAGGAAGAGATGGGGGCGCGAGTCTGGGAGGTGCAGAAGGAGCTGGAGGAGCTACAGCAAAGGACTCAGAACATCCCACAGGTACTGCAGATAGAGAACAGCAGACAAGTGCCACTCACAATACTGCAGCGGTAGTTATCTTAGTTACTGTGGTCATTACAGTAACTGTGGTCATCACAGATACTGTGGTCATCAGAGTTACTTTGGTTATCACAGTAACAATGGTCATCACAGTTGTATGCCATGAGTTTCTGTGGTCACTTTTACCCATCTTTTGTTTTCATTGGTACATCTTTGGGATTCTCAGGACATCATATTTATGACAGCGGTGGAACAGTGGATCCCATGTACAGTTGCTTGTAGTATATGCTCCATCTATATGCTGCAACTGGTGAATGTATTGCTGGTTATCAAACTAAGCTTATGCTTTATCTTTTCAGGGGTCTCTACCAGAGCTGCAGGTGAGTAAGCTATCATATGAGAGCTATTGGATTTAACCAATGCAAGACAGTTAAAATATGTGACGTGGATCAGAAACTGATGTGTCAAATAACATTCCTTTATTACTCTTCACCAGACCAACGCACAAAGCAGTTCAAGCTTTGAGATTGACTGTAGAGGAGCTCTTCAGTTCACAGGCTGTAACTGCTTACTGTGGGGAAAGTTTCACCACTGGTCTCTCATAGGTTTTAATGCTCATGGGGTTATATATTTTGCATACACGCACAGGCTTTGTCACATTCCCTGTCAAACAAAAATAATGGAACAAAATTGTCTTTGGTGAACCGTGGTACTTGAGTGATGTCACTAAGGCTCCAAGCTTGCTTGATTACGCATCATTTTTTATTTGCCTTTCTGAGTAAATAGCTTGCAAGGCATGGTTCTTGCATGTCACGTCACAGAAGACATGGCATCAGTGATAAAATAGTGAAAGAGGAGTAGTGCTTTGCTAAAAAGCAGCTGGGTTCTGATTACCCTGCTTGACTAAACTGGCTGCTAGCACTGCTAATGAGTAAAAGCATCCATTAATGTTACAGCAAATTAAATCACTTACAATATTATACAAGTAGGTTCTGTAGTTTTTGCTACTGTGTTATGAGGGGTATGAATTCCGAGGTTCTGTTTGTGATTATCTCTGAATAAAAAGGTGAGCACGACAGAATGAAGTGTTTCAAGACTTTGGTATAACCCACATTCCCAAAGGGTTCTCCTGTAGTCTGTATGCATAATATTTGGGAGATGGTAAGATCATTATGGAATCCATAGATGGTATTTTGATACTCCATAGAGGGAAGTTCTCTTCAATATGTGGGAATCAGAGTAGGAAGAATATCTCTGAAAGAAAAATATCTGTAAAAGAATGCATTCATCTCCTTCTCCTGACTCCCCTCTTTCTCTCTCCCCCTTCCTCCATCTTTTATCGCTCCCATTTTCTCTCTCTTGCTCTCTCTGTCATTCCTTCCTTCTTCCCTGTCTCGCTCACTGTCTCACTTCTTCCTCCATCTCCCTCTCTCTCTGTCACTCCTTACCTCCTCTCTCTTTCTCTCTCTCTCCCTTCCTCCATCCCTCCCTCCCTCCCTGCTGTGTTCAGGCTCAGCTCGCACAGAAGACCACCCTCCTGAGTGAGGCCAAGCTGAAAGAGCAGGAGTTCCAGGAAACGGTAAATGGACTGCATTTATATAGCGCTTTTATCCAATAACGGTGAGCATATGACCCCTTCTACTGTCACCCACTACACCCCACAATGTCCCCTTCATACAGCTCTACTGTCACCCACTACACCCCACAATGTCCCCTTCATACAGCTCTACTGTCACCCACTACACCCCACAATGTCCCCTTCATACAGCTCTACTGTCACCCACTACACCCCACAATGTCCACCTCCTCATCACCTACTGTCACCCACTACACCCTCTATGTCCCTTCATACAGCTACTTCACCCTACACCCCTCATGTCCCCTTCATACAGCTACTGTCACAGACACCCCACAATGTCCCCTTCATACAATACTGTCACCCAATACACCCACATGTCCTCATGACCAGCTTACTGTCACCCACTACACCCCTCATGTCCCCTTCATACAGCTCTACTGTCACCCACTACACCCCACAATGTCCCCTTCATACAGCTCTACTGTCACCCACTACACCCCACAATGTCCCCTTCATACAGCTACTGTCACCCACTACACCCCTCTATGTCCCCTTCATACAGCTACTGTCACCCACTACACCCCACAATGTCCCCTTCATACAGCATCCCTCTGTCCCTTCATACAGCCTTCACTACACCCCACAATGTCCCCTTCATATAGCTCTACTGTCACCACTACACCCCAAAATGTCCCCTTCATACAGCTCTACTGTCACCCACTACACCCCACAATGTCCCCTTCATACAGCTCTACTGTCACCAACTACACCCCAAAATGTCCCCTTCATACAGCTACTGTCACCCACTACACCCCACAATGTTCCCTTCATACAGCTACTGTCACTCATTACAACCCCAAATGTCCCCTTCATACAGCTATTCTCACCCACTACACCTCAAAATGTCCCCTTCATACAGCTCTACTGTCACCCAGTACACCCCACAATGTCCCCTTCATACAGTCACAATGTCCCTGCCGTTTGCCTTCACACACGCCTAACTGGTCACAACACACAAGACACTTCACATGCCCGGTCTGTCCCCCACCCAGTGCAGTGTTCCCAAAGCATTAATGAAGAATTGAGAGGCCGAACAAGGCTTATATTGTGCCACTGATTCTTATCCACCTTGAACTGTTTCACCCCACTCATCTGGAACACAGTTTTTTTCATGGCATTAACTTTATTGAAAATCACATCTGTTTACTCTTATTTAGCTACCACCACACAGCTTTCCCCTGCCTCGCATGAGCACACACTGTCTTGCGCGCACACACTTTCGCACATGCCCATGTACATGCTGTGCACACACACACAGACAAGCACACACAAAGATATTCTCTCTCGTATATTTATGCATATCCCATGAACTTAATTTGAAGCAGCAGTATCCATAATGCCAAACAGACAGTGTTAGACGCATGCAATATGTGGGTTTGTTCCATTCAGTCACCGTTGTTGTTTTGGTTGATAAGTTTCTCTGATAATGTCTTTCTTGTGAGATGCATATATGGAGAACGGTTCCATTAGTTGACATTTGGTTTTGCTGAATTTGGTTATCTAGATCCACACACTAGAGGACAAACTTCGATGTGTCCACAAGAATTCAGTGGTGACTCACCTAGGATCTGCATATGGAGGTAAGATTAGACCATAACCTGGGCCTGCCTACGAATACGGCCAATACATTTGCACTGGAAATATGACCAAACTAAATGTGTTGAAGCTCTACTTTTGCAAAAAGCTTCTGCCTTTTTAAGTGATGGACATTTCATTAAAGAAAATAAACAAAGATACTGCAGGTGGTATACGTTTCTGAAGTGAATGATGTCTGTCATCATAATCTGTAATGTCCAGTAAAATATTCATGCAGAATTTTTCCATTTTGATACAGAGATCTGTAAACCCAATGGCTGGTATATGGTGTGAGGCCGAGCTGCTATGCTCATGTGTCAGTGGTTGAGGAGTTTACTCTCTATCAAGGCTTATTTAAGGATTCAGGCAATTGGAAAAACTATCATCATTTTTGCTGCATTCATTTGCTACAGAAAACATCTGGAGGACACATAGGTTCAATAAGGGGCCATCAGCAGTAGTGCTGTGTTAAATAAATGATTTATTTGACGTGAGCATGAACTGGACAAATGAGCTGTCCAGCTGTTGAGCTGAATCTTCTGGCATTTTTCACAGCAAAAAATCCGCTGCTCCAAATACCCAGTCGTCAATCTGAGGCCTATCTTTAGTGCACATGCTCTGTTTAAATGGATCAAAAAGGCTGGGAGACGGGAAACGGGATTTTGAGGTCAGGGGGTAAGGCACGGTAGCCCTCTTATGTACCGTTCCAGTGTCATAAAGGAGGATCCCCTTTCAGAAGGGGGGTAGTAAAGGGAGTTAGAGGCTGGGGTGGGATGGAGGTGTAATGGGGTTGGGGACGGATGGGGGTTGGGGAGGAATAGGGGTGTAATGGGGGTTGGGGAGGGATGGGGGTGTAATGGGGGTTGGGGAGGGATGAGGGTGTAATGGGGGTTGGGGAGGGATGGGGTGTAATGGGGGCTGGGGTGGGATGGAGGTGTAATGGGGGTTGGGGACGGATGGGGGTTGGGAGGAATAGGGTGTAATGGGGGTTGGGGAGGGATGGGGTGTAATGGGGGTTGGGGAGGGATGGGGGTGTAATGGGGGTTGGGGAGGGATGGGGTGTAATGGGGGCTGGGGAGGGATGGGGTGTAATGGAGGCTGGGGTGTAATGGGGTTGGGGAGGGATGGGGTGTAATGGGGTTGGGGAGAGATGGGGTGTAATGGGGGTGTAATGGGGGTTGGGGAGGGATGGGGTATAATGGAGGTTGGGGAGGGATGGGGTGTAATGGGGGTGTATAGGGGTTGGGGATGGATGGGGTGTAATGGGGTTGGGGAGGGATGGAGACGTAATGGTGGTTGGGGAGGGATGGGGTGTAATGGGGGTTGGGGAGGGATGTGGTGTATTGGGGGTTTGGGAGGGGTGGGGTGTAATGGGGGTTGGGGAGGGGTGGGTGTAATGGGGGTTGGGGAGGGATGGGGTGTAATGGGGGTTGGGGAGGGATGGGGGTGTAATGGGGGTTGGGGAGGGATGGGGGTGTAATGGGGGTTGGGGAGGGATCGGGGTGTAATGGGGGTTGGGGAGGGATGGGGGTATAATGGGAGCTGGGGAAGAATGGAGGTATAATGGATACAGGTCTTTGTGTGCTTTGTTTTTCATTTTTCATTTAAACAAGACCAGGTCAAAACCTAGTATATGGCTGGACCTAACTGGACCAGTGGTGTAACTTCATCACTCACTCAATCACAGACATTCGTGTTTGTAGGGCTGGCCCCGCTGTTGTGGTCCAGCAAAAAATATGGAGCCTCTTTGATCAGTTATCAGTAATTAAAGTGTGTACCTTTCTGATAATTGCAGCTTATGTATCAACAGTAGAGCCAAGATCTAATGTCTGAGTGGCCAGTTATGAATCTATAAACTTGGCGCCCAGTGGTGCATCAAAAGTAACAGATTATTGAAATTTCAGTTTATGCCTTAATGTGACAATGGAGTAACATTTAAAAAAAATGAGTGGCCTTCAACTAAAACATTTTTTCATAGAAGTGCTGTCCTCTATCTCATTCATTTTATACTTTAAGTAGAATCAGCACCCTGTTTTATCCAACATCTTGAGTTGAGTGTGTTTCATTTCATAATTTCCTTTTCAGAGTTCTCCCAGTAAGGAGTATATGCTGAAATAACAATGACATGACACAGGAGGATTTACAGTATATTGAATGCAACAATGTGACGAATATCACTTTAAATAAATGTAAATAAATGACAGGCAGTAATTTACAACAAAATTAACAATATAATAGTTGATTCAAGAAATTATCTGAAATCCCTGAACCCTTTTAAATAAGCCTTTACACACTAGTAAAATCCCTACTGATTACTGAAAAGGGAGTTCTAACAGGGATGAAGTTCCGCAGAAGCGATGACTTTAAAGTCCACATAGAACATCATTGTACTGGTAATCCAAAAAGGAGAAAGCACTGTAGCTGGCATAAAACATGAACTTAAGGAGTTCCATCTATTCACAGCAGCCAGCTCTTATCCGAGCAATCAGGCGAGGTTGCGAGCTGGGCTGCCCAGCCTGTCTTCTATGTGTCAGCATCTGGCCAGCCTGAGACAGTCTTTCCTTTCCATCAAAGTTGTAAAGTTTAATGTTGAATTATCTAGGGATGCACAATTTGAAAATTCTGGGCAGATGACCATTGTGTTTGACATATTAGCACAAGAGAAAACTGCAACCAAGTTTCCACGTTCATGGAAGATGAGCACAGACGCTAACTTATGAAGGAAAAAGGAGGAGGAGGGCATGAGTCTGTAGAGCTATGGAGTCTCTGTGCTTTGTGAGTTTGGAAAACGATTAAATGAAAAATGAGTAAATGAGATTCAGATGACTAATGCACTTTTTGAGCGTGATGTTTTTGCTGAATTTACAGCGTCAGCTGTGCATCAGATGCATGCCCCTGCTGTGCACGTATGTTCCATCATGTCAGCTATTATCTTAGCATTGGGCCGCTACTGATAAGCTCATTTTAAGGTTATCAGTACTGATACAACCATTACTGATAGAGCCTCTGGGTTGTGGAGCGTCCCTGGAATTGTCCCTCGATCCTCAGATCATAGCGGCATCTATCTGACTGTTCCGTGCAGGTTAATGGCTTGGGCAGTTGGGTCAGTTGTTGGGCATGGATATTCACTGGCTTTACTTCACTGGCTTAATCAGGCGCATGGTGACTCCATCGCTGTGTATCAGTGCAGTCACATTTGCGGAAAGTTCATTCCGTGTGGGTACTTTACTGCTGAATGTTCCTTGCTTCCTGTTGAGTTTTTGGTCTTTCTGTAACACATACATACACGCACACATGAATTCACACACACACACACGCAGCACATACTGTTCCTATAAAATACGAATGGAAAGAGCTTCACATTTCTATAATTTGGTGAGATATTTGGCAGGAAGCTGGGGGTTAACAGTTAGCCCCCTGCTGACAAACGACTGTACATCCATTAGACGTGTCTCTCACACATCCTTTCATCCTTCTTGCCCTAAATCAACAACTGAGGGTGTTGCCAAGTTTGGTGTGTTCTGTCCCCAAACTTTCAAGTCTAGTATAGATTAATCCAGTACGGGAGTATAAGAAATATGTGTGTGAGGCATACACCATCGGGATGGACAGAACAGTATACACTGTACACCACAGTACTGTTCAGTACAATATACACCACAGGGATGTACAGAACAGTATACACTGTACACCACAGTACTGTTCAGTACAATATACACCACAGGGATGTACAGAACAGTATACGCTGTACACCTCAGTACTCTTCAGTGTAACATACACCACAGGGATATACAGAACAGTATACACTGTACACCACAGTACTGTTCAGTGTAACATACACCACAGGGATTACATTACATTATTACATTACAGGCATTTGGCAGACGCTCTTATCCAGAGCGACGTACAACAAAGTGTATAACCATAACCAGGAACAAGTATGACGAAACCCCTAGAGAGAAGTACCGGTCCAAGTGCAGGGAACAACCGCATAGTTCAACTTGGACCCTGAAGGTTAAACTGATTAACACTAACACAACGAGAACGGCAACAACGCAATCTATGGAAAAAATACAAACAGTAGTTAAGACAGTTAATGCACCTAAGTCACCTGGGATGTACACAACAGTATACACTGTAAGCCACAGTACTGTTCAGTACAATATACACCACAGGGATGTACAGAACAGTATACACTGTAAGCCACAGTACTGTTCAATATAACATACACCACAGGGCTGCTCAGGACAGAAAGAGGTGTGATGTGTCTTTGTCGAAGTGAAAAGGCCAGCATGCCAGCCCAGTCTAAAGGGCCTATGAATAGAACTTGATTACCCTATTTACCATGTTGATCTATCCCCAGGGGTTCCTGCGCATGTTTTAAAGGAAATAACTGCTCATGTAGAGAAGGCAGCAGTGTAGCTGTGGGAACTCAGCGCTGTCCTGGTTCCAATAACCCAGTGTAATGTGCTGCCGATTGTAGTGTGTGGTGCTGGGAGGGAGGGAACCAGCGTTCCTGAGGAATGGGATCACTCGGAATGGGTTTTTTTAAAAGCAAGCAAACCTATTAGCTGAGTGCTGCGCTGTTGACTTGGCGGAATGGCGGGACTCCAGCTGAAGCGGATTGGAACCCCTCTGTTTAATTTATGAAAGGCTTTCTGTTCTGCTGCATTGAAAGCAAGGAGAGGCCGGTTGCATAATGGCTTATCATGAGGTGCAGAGCTCCCTTCCTCTCTGTAATGGGAGTGCACTCCCTAAATGGTCATATTCGTAGAGAGCTTTTTATAGTTGTTCTATTTAGAAATTAATCTTCATTTTGGCTCTTCTTGGTCCAAATCCAAATATTTTGCAACGCCTGGTTCTGATTCAGAGTTCCTTACAATAAAGGCCTTGGAAGTTTCTGGACCATTATAGCAGCTTTCAGCTCACGCTGCAGACAAAAAAAAAGCAGTACACAAAGCAGTTGAAATGCGGTCTTCGTAGAAGCTGAGTAGGTCAGCATGTCTGCTTTTCAAGGCAGTCTCTGTAGGTGGATATCTATTTTGTATTATTTCCCTGAAGTGGTTGAAGAAAGGGTGAGTGTTCTCTTCAGACACTTCTCTGGCTGCACCTCACTCGCCAGCTAAGGAACTCCCTGTGATTGCTGGCAGTCAGCAGGTACTTCTGAATTTAGTTTTACTAATGGAGTTGCAGAAATCAACAATAATTGAATTATTGGTCATACTGTGAATTGTCTTGATGAGCACAGCATGGGTCAAGGATGAAATTTCAGGTGAGAACAGCAGTTCCAAAACAAAAAAAAAAAAAAAACCTGATTGCCCAATGCTATACACATTTAAATATAGGGTAATCGCTGTGTGGAGAACACATGCAAATGTGTTACATGAGTTCCATCCCGTTTAAACATTATGGGAGTGTATACAGTATAGCAATGGAGATTCAGAAAGTGTGTATTGGGTTAATCCATCTCTCTTCAGGAGTGCCAGTAACAGAGCAGGAAATGTTGAATAAGAAGAATGAGTTCTTGCTTGGCTGGATGACACATGTTGAATCACCCGTTATAAAATTAAGAAGGTCCATTGTGTAATGGTGTACTCGTAATGTGGGCATATTTCCTGTAGTTGAAAGAACAGCATACTATCAAAAATGGTTTAAGGGGGAGCCGCCCGTAGCTAATTCTGGCTAACTTGTCTTGTGCAGATGGTAGACACTACGAGGCCTTGACGGAACCCACCGAGTTTGAGTACCTGAGGAAGGTTCTGTTTGAGTACATGATGGGCCGAGAGACTAAGGTAAGACTGTATCACCTGCTCAGACCAATAAATGAGATAATTATGACGATTATGCTGCTATACATTATGCAAGATCTTCATTGTTATATGATTATTCAGATACAAGGGATGTCTTTTCACCCTGAAAGGTGTCTTTTCACTTTCATCTGCTGACTGACTGAATTTAATGTAGTCATCTAAAAATATGGAAACTTTAACTACAAAGACTACAATTCCTGTAGTCTGCACAATTAACAAAATATAATTCATAGTAGAATAGCACGTAACGGATGCAGTTGCAGAAGATATTCTAAAAACAATACCCATCCAGTTGTTTCAGAAGATCAGATTAATGTTACACTTTGCTTGAACTCAACCAAAAGTCTGGAGTGACACGATGTAGTTGAAGTACGGATAGTGTCTTTTTTTCTGCCCCATCTACTTCTTACTCTGTAATGTCATGATTCCACCAAGCAGTGCCTCAGTATGCACTAGTGATGCTTTTCCCATTTGGAACATGCTTTGCCAGTGTCCCTCAAACCAGTCCTAGAAAGGAGAACACTGTTCAGACTTTAAGTCCGATGGCAGATAATTCCTTAAACAAAACTTGGCTTAAGGGCTGTGTACAAGTACATGACAATTTCCCCATGGATCTATCCAAAAATACATGCTAAACTTTATCTGTCATTACTCAACAGTTATAGCTTTCACCTGGCTTCTTTCATGTGTAGACCAATATTTTAATGGGTATAAATTCAAATACAAAATATTGTGTGTGTGTGTGTGTGTGTGTGCATGGACACACCATCTTGCGTGTATATTTGCATTCGTCATTGTGTGTGTGAATTTGATTGTATTTTGATTGTCACACACATTTTAGCCTAAATACCCTACTCAGCAAAAACATCAGCAGCATCCCTGGTGTATATCTTTTAAAGAATTAAAGAATATATCTTTCCAAGCATTAAAATCAGCAGGTATCCTGAACTAGCACACTTCCCCAAGGCCCTTTTCAGTAAACCGCAGGACACCGTGACTTCATGAAGTGAGATTTCCTCCATGAGAGCTGTGGGAAGTTGCCCCAGCAGCCCAGCGGTGCATATTTATCACCTGAATCACGGCACACTGTCTGCAGCACAGCTGGTGCCTCTTACCGCGGCAGTGCTGAGGCCGATTGTCCGCCTTCGTCTGGGAAGCCTACTTACGCTGGCGGATTTATTGCTGTAAGTTAGTTTGCCCACCAGGAAGGTCAAGCCTGAAGGTGTGTTGAGGTCATTAATTTTTTCCGAGGCCTAATTGCTCCCAGACTGGGCCGATTCTACAGGGGAAATATTATTCAGGCCTTCCACTGACAACGGGATGGAATTGGTTGGGCCTGTACCCCTTGAGTATAAGACTGCACGGACGCTCCACGGGACAGCACGCGTTGAGTCTGGCAGGATTCGAGTGGGAAGCTGTGTTCGGCCCTCATGCGTTCAGGTGTACGCGTGTGAGAAATGTTCTGTCTTTTTGCTTTTCCCTAGACCATGGCCAAAGTCATCACATCTGTGCTCAAATTCCCCCCTGACCAGACTCAGACCATCCTGGAAAAGGAGGACTCCAGAACACTTGTAAGCGCCAAATTCCCACTTGTTTGCTCAAGCTTTGACCCCTTTAGGAAGAGTCAACGTTTCTATGCTCATCCCGGGTTAGTGGAGTGTGGGCCAGACGTTCTGCTGGTGCTGTCAGTTCTAAGAAGGTGCTGGCAGTCATATTCTCCCTATACCTCTCTATTATCCTCTGACTTGCACTGATTCACACTGACTCACGCCAACTCATGTTCGCCAGGAGTGAGAACTAGGAAGAAATATTCCATACCTGAATTTAATTTTCTCTATTTAATTTAGTCTTAAGGCCATAACATGTGAGCCTGTATGTTATTCAGTTTATTCTGTGGACATTAAGTTAAATTATGTAAAGGCTTAGAAGCTCTGCAATTATGAAATTCTTCAATAAAATAAACAGCTATGAATTCAACTGTAGCTGTGCTATTGCTTAAATTACTGCTTTTATTAACTTTTATTACTGAGAGTATCACATACACAGAGCCATACCTATTGTATTTCTTTATTATTTTTAGGAGAGTGGACAATGCGGCCTCCTTTTGTATTCTTTATTTGGCTCAGATAGGGGGAAAATCAGAGAGGGTTACAGATAGAGATAGAATCACAGTGTAGAAGGTGCCATGGCGGGGATCACGCCCTCAGCCACATGGGGGGGGGGGGGTTTCATATGGTTGTGTTGGCCACCCTGTGGCCACACACGTCTTACCCAGAGCCGTAACTATTTCATGGTGCCCTGCGTGAGAATGGTAAAACAGCATGGGATTGCTGCAGTACAAATTCTGAACTTAACCATGAACACACACACACACACACACACGCACACAAACATATACAGTAGCAATAAAGGAATGGAGTAGTTCAGATTTTTTTGTTCTTTTGACCCTCTATTTAATATTGTGGTGTGCAGTTACTTTATTTTCAACTGGACAGTTCTTCTCACTTACAAATCTTATAATTAATATTTATAGTAAAATATCATAAATCCTAAGATTTATTTTAAACACAAATTATTTTGTGTTTTTAAAAATGTTGAATGGGTTTTTACCATAAAGTGCTGGCATCTGTTTTGCCAGAACTTCATCAACTTCTGTCCTGTAAGAGAAAAAAATCTCACTCCACTGTATGTGAAGCACACATTGCGTGTGTAATTCTGCTGAATGTCTGTTGCTCTTTTAGACATGGCTGCGCTGAGATCTTACAGCGGTATCAATGATGGAGCTGGGGAAGGAACTGCTGCTGCAATATCAAGTTAATGTGGAGTTACACCGCTGACGACTTGAACTAAACTGACGTCTGTCCTCTTGTCTTGGGTGGGTGTGTGTGTGTGTGTGCGCGTGCATGCGTGTATTTGTATGTGTGTGTGTGTTCCCATGTGTGGTACATAGTGCAGGGGAATGGTTATAATATCCCAGGGAGTAAATAAGCAGAAGGTGTGGCCCATAGAGATTCTTCATATCTGCTTTGGGGCTAATAATAATGCTTTTTTTAAATAATGAATTTTCAGTTGGTCAAAGGTTTATGTGTTTTTCTGTTTTTTTTTCTTGGCTTGAGGTATTTTGAATGAATGAATAGTGCAATAAATTAGATTTTTTTTTCTGTTTTAGTTTTTTACTGTTTTCTGTTCCTTTTCTCTCGATGTGTAAGCTGAATCTACTTACCTATCTCCTCTTCCATCGGCTTTGAGCGATAATGACACTGGATCTAGTACCTCGTTTGTTTACCACGGCTTTTGTACTTTATATTTTATGGATAAATGCAGATTGATGAAAATGCTTATTCTATTGTAAATTGTAAATAAGGAATTTAAATCTGTATATTAAAATCTGGGCATATTGTGATTGTTGCTATATTAATACATTTACAGACAAGCTAATAAAATTTTATTTACAGTACATATATATTTGGTAAATTATTACTGGGTTATTTTCTGATGAACACGTAGAAAGAATAGGATCGTTTCTTTTGGGGTGTAATTATATCACTTAGGTTGTTGATAGATTTTCCCTCTTAAAGCCATCTTTAATATCCACTTGTGATAATCCACCAAATTACGTGTTAACAGTGAAATTATGATCAGATTAGTAAATTGGAGAAAGTGAAAGAAAGATGCGTATGAAAGCATGCTATATTCCAATATACAGTATATACGTACCTACTACAATAAGAACAAACTTGCTAAAACTGTATACACATCTGTGGGTGTATACAGTACACAGTATACAGTATTCAGTGGCACTATACTGCACATTGATTTTGAAATTAAACCACTGAAATGGGACCAAAAGTATTTGATAATTGGAAGCTCAGCTGTTTGTTTTTTGGCCAACTGTGTGTCATTGCATCAATTGTTCATGCACATGAAAGCTAACAAAAAGTCTAGAAATTATTCTAGGTTTGGTTTTGTATTTGTTTCTGCTGTCTCTCAACATGATGAGCACAGAAGTGTCAGTGCCAGTAAAGCAAGCCATCATGAGGCTGAAAATCAGAATAAGTCAATCCGAGACATAGCCAAACATTGGGTGTGTCAAAATCAACTGTTTGGTGTTAAGAAACAAGAATGCACTGGTGAGTTCTGCAATAGCAAACAACCTGATAGACCATGGAAGACCACTGTAGTGGATGATCAAAGAATATTTAGAATTGTGAAGAAATTTCAGTTGTCAAATAGATAAAAAACACTCCAGGATGTAGGCATAAATGTATCAAAGCCTACCATAAAGAGAAGACTACGCCGATATAAGTTTAGAGGTTTCACCGCAAGATGCAAACCAAGGTTTACGGTTTTCTAGAAAGTAAAAAAAACTACTTTTCTGGACCAGAGTCTTATGGACAGATGAGTATTAATCTATACTAAAATGATGGAAAGAGGGAAGTGTGGTGACATGAAGGAACTGCTCATGATACAAAGCATCCTGCCTCTGGTAGTGTTATGGCTTTGGCAAGAATGGCTGCCACTAGAACTGGCTCACTTGACTTCATTGATGATGCGGCTGCTGATGGCAGCAGGAGGATGAATTCTGAAGTGTACAGAAACATCTCATCTTAGATCCAACCAAATGCTTAGTAACTCATTGGATGGTGCTTCACCTTACAGCAGGACAGTTTCCTCAAATGTCCTGTTAAAGCACCCAAGGTGTTTTCAAGGCAAACTTGTATGTTCTTGGCTGGTCAAGTCAGTCACCTGAACCTGAATCCAATTGAATATGCGTTTCCCTTGCTGAAGACAAGACTGAAGCTCCTGAAACAAACAGGTATTGAAGATGGCTACATTACAGGCTTGGTAGAGCATCACCAGTGAAGATACCCAGCCACTGGTGATATCTATGTGTCACAGACAGTCATCAAATGCAAAGGATTTGCAACCAATTACTAAATATGGTTACTTTGTTTAATATTATGTTAATTTGTCCAATTACTTCTGGTCCCCTAAAATGTGGGAATTATGTATAAAAAAGGCTGTAATTCCTACATGGATCACCCAATATGGATGTAAATATCCTCAAATTTAAACTGTCAGTCTGCACTTGTCTTTAACCTCATATTCTTTGCTTCATTTCATATCCAAAGTGCTGGGAGTACAGAACCAAGGAAACAAACATTGTGTCACTGTCCAAATACTCACAGACTGCACTGCATATTAAAATCATGCTATATTCAAATGAGTAAATCATACAAAAATATGTTTCTGTGTATGCAGTACCGTGAAAAGCATTTGCCCCTTTCCTGATTTGCTGTAATATTGCATATTTTTCACATTAAATGGTTTCAGATCTTTAGACATTTTGTAATATTATACAAAAGGGGAATATATAAAGGGACCTGAGTAAACACAAAACACTTTTTAAAAATGATTTTATTTATTAATTCAAAAAAAGTTATCAAACACTCTTAAGGGGTTTGAGCTTTCATTTATGAAGAAAACTATTCGCTCAACATTTCTACAGCTTTACTGGGAAAAATTACCTTTCTTTTGTTACAGTTTAAAATTAAATAAAAGTGCTGTTGTAAGAGGAAAGCATATGATTCTGTACTAAATGCCCCTGTGTTGGAGTAGGCATATATGCACTTAATAGGATTGAAGGTAAGATTAATAATGGTGAAAAAATGACATTGATAAATATGATTGATTTAACAAATTACTAACTTTTTTTGATTGACGACAACCCTATACGGTAGTCAATGTATAAGTCGACACACATTCCCAGTGAACAGCTACTCGCTCAGGTGAAAAACCGGCTACATTTGGTGACGGTTTTCTAGCCGACCAGGACGTAGCCAGGCTTTATCCGGGTAAAACCTAAATTAATCCAGTCAAAGCGTCTCTCAACCACATTTCCACCCCTCTAGACGTCTAGTTTCCGGTTTTTGGTCACTAGAGCCGCCTTTCCACCGCAGGAACTTTACCCTGGAACTAGGAACCTTTTGAGGAACTCAGTGCGTTTCCACCGCAGGAACTAGGGTCTAAATTTAGTTCCTGGGGCTTTATTTTACCCCCCAAAAAGTTCCTGCTCGGGGGGTAGTACTTTCCGAAAGTACAGGAACCTTTTGGGTGGAGCTTGCAGCGCTGAACATTTCTGATTGGTCGAGTACTCGCAGCATTTTTTTGTATTTATTTTCAACCGCCATGTTTGAAAATATGCAGCCGCAAACCAATTTATTTTCATAATAACTTCAAATCAAACTTGTATGTTATGCGGCGCAGTAGCCTAGTTTTGGTTATAGTCTGCCAACGTCTTGGAATTTTAACTTGTGCTCTTCTGTTCTTTTCTTGCTTTAGTATTCGTTTTATAAAATGCTAAGCATTCGTGCTGGGACAGCATTGTACGTAGGCTACCAAAACATTCAAACGGATTAATTCGGTTGCTGAATATTTTCTTCCGGATTTTCTTTGTTAGCCCGTTGTAATTGACTCAAAACGTTTGATACAGTTATGTGAGGTATGCGGTAGTTCTGCGTAATTCACATTGGTGATACAGTAAAAGCAAACTGGAAATCACCTTCCGCACTTTTTGTCAGGGTAAAATAACAGGTTAATCTAGTAATCGTCCCTTTAGCTTTTTCAGACTGCTGTAATTTTACTTTATTTTACTGCCATTCTTCAATTCCACGAAAAGACCAGGAAGACTATGGACTAATTTATGGTGCATGGTTCGCATCTGGAGGGCACACTTCGCTGCTCGGCTAGCAGTAACTTCGAAGGAAAGCAAACGGTGGCTGTACCACTACTAATTAAAATTTTCATGCAAGTCCGAGTTTTCGTTCTATTCTTGTCATTTTGCGATTTGCGATATGGAACTGACGATGAGAAAGTAATCAAACAGCAAATTGTTTACAACGTGTGCATGTTTTCTGCTGTTGTTGCCAGTTATATTGGAAATGTGAATGCATTCTGTCACTTCGGATGTCAAGACATGAAAGCAAATGTTTACATAAAAACATAATGAATGTGTTTGAGAGGGTATATAAAACAGTTACAATCTGACTATTGGCCTGTTATATCCTATTTGTTGCATAACAACGGTCCAAGTTCAACTACCAACGACAGTTTTGCTTGACAACGGTAAAATGAACCCAAACGGCTGCAGAAGAATATTTCAATTCCAGTTGATTAAATCGATAAAAAACAAAAAAACAAAAGTAACCATATATAATCATTGTTGGTAACCCGTTGTATATAAGTGGAATAAACCCCTCTGGGCTGTCCCGGTTATTAGAAAATAATGTAGGCTACTTCGGTGGTAGTATGGGGTTACAGAAGAAATCATAGGACAGATGGACCGACGACAACGTCGTTTTTTTCATACTCAGTGGGCTAATTTCCCTAATCTTCGGGGGACTTTAGACCGCGGTGGAAACGCAGACAACCATGGGCTGAAGGAACCTTTTAGTTCCTTGAAAAGTAGTTCCTGGGACTAAAAGTTCCGTGTAATTTTGGTGGAAACGCGGCTGACACTGCACTGTGCTACTTCAATAATTCAGCATGCAGTTTAATTTAAACTTGGATGCAAACTACCGTCTTCTATAATTACAAGTTAATAAAGGGAAACACTATTAATATTTAGGCAAATCCCTCGGTCGTGGCTGTCTCTATTGCACAGACGCAATAGATGTTGTAGGATAACGTGTGTTTACACCTGTGTCTGGTCTCTCGTAATTTTGAACAATAAAAATAGCCTAAGTTAAATAAAGAAGCGTAACACCGGAAAGTTAATTCAATGTGGTAAGTGCGACATAGGCCTATAATGAACTTCCAAGTTCACGTGGAAGGCTTCCTAACTAGCCAGCGCATCGTTACATCTTCGCCCCATCTTCAACTTATCCCAGAGGTTTAGGGATATTCCCAAAATCGAGACGGACATGTCTGTTTTTCATGTGCAGCTGTTCATCTTTCATATTTGTATCTTTCATATTTTTTCACCTTTGCTGTACTCGTATTTCCGTCATCAAATTACATGCATGGTGATTTATTTGTTGTAACGAATAACTCGTAGAGATACAGCACGTTTTAAATCCTGTGCACAAATGTACTTCGCTGTTCATAGAGACATTCATGCGTTTCATTGCAGATAAGTGTACCCAAACTTACTGTGTCCTGTCCGTACCCTTCCCAGCCGTGATTGCCCCAAGCATAATTGCCCGGGTGCATGCCGCCCAGGGAGGGAGGGTATGAATAGACTTTGTTGTAGATGGGCCTCCTCCTGTCTCTGGTGAGGCAGCAGTCTAACTGCGTTTGAAGTGTAGCCCCACGACGCCGTGGGAAGCTCAGCAGGTTAATTTGAGTGAAAAAGAGGGCGTCTGGAAGACAGTGTGCTTTTTTGTTGGTTCCAGAATTAGTTGAATCAATTGCTTCTTGAGTAAACTGGCTAAAAACCACGATTAATTTAAAACAAGTACATAAGTAAGAAAAACTAAATAAACTAAGTATAAATAAATAAATTAATGAATGAATAAATGAATAAATGAATAAATATTTACTCCCCTAAGTAGGCTAGACTATAACATGAAAAAAAAAAACACCTTATGTCTAGGCTACTTATATAAATGCGCCTTATTTACAATGTATTTATATAATTAAGACCTTTAATTTGTTAATTATTTTCATGTGATTAGGCTACTGTAGGCCCGTATATGTCTTGTAAAAATATTAAGTGTCTTGTGCAGAAAGCTGTGAAGGATATCAGCAGATCCGCCTCTCTCCTCTCTAATACGTACAGCAGCGCAAGCCCGACCTTTCCTCCACAAACTTTAATCCCAAAAAGCCATCGTGTGTTATTGATTCTCCAGTTATGCAAAAACAGGACACGATCGTTCAGATTTAGTCATAATTGAACTGGCGCAAATGTCTTCTTGGGTAATTGTATATTTATTCTTTATTGAAGTGCGTAGGATAACGTTATGTAGATGCACATACATGTAAGAAATATTTAAATGAATTATAGTGACATAGCCTAACCTGGAAAACGATTATCAAAGCTTATTTAAATATTTAATTTAAGTGTTGCGATCCGCTCATCGGTCATTTCAGCTTGACTACAGTAGGTGGAGACAAAGCTTTCTTTCCTCCACTGCTTGCTCTTGCGATTTGAAATGTGATGCTTGTCTGCAAAACATACGCCTTACTATAGGGATAGTTACAGCCAAGATCAACTGCGTGCCACTAGTTTCACAGTTAAAAGACAGAAGAGATAGAACCCGGGCAGTTACTTAATGACCCCTCGTATCTGAGGTTATTTTCAAAATTTGTGTTATAAGATTTTAATCCAAGTTCATTTGGCTGAAGAATAGTTTTTGTAGTCTCCGAAACTACTTCAAAATTTCAGCACTAGATTTTTTGTGTGCTTTTAAAAAAATAGCCTATTTTCTCTCTTCGGAAGTGATGTACCAAGGAATGGCTTCAATTCCCGAAAGAAGGTGCACTTTGGATGTATGTTTCCTATTTTTCACAATTTCTTTGGTTTACTCTTATAACATTGATTTAGACCACCCCATAGTGTACCGCGGGCCAGATGGGACGTTCTTTGGATATTCTGTACTGGAACACTTCCACGACAATACACGTTGGTAAGTTAACTAATTGTTGCATAGGCTACTTTGAAAAGTTAATGAAGTACATGTGAACGTAACTGTCCGAATTTGCATCAAAGTGGTACAAGAACGAAAGTAGTTCCGTTATAGGCTACCTTAAATGTATAACATCTTACTTTTGCCCTCGTTGCGCAAGGGATTTAACTTGAAATGCGCCAGCTGTTTGGGTTAAAATTGAACAGTTTGGAATGTGAATCACTGCCTCCGAATCAGGCTTACGTGATAACAAACAAAATATATACACCAGGACAACAAAGAAAAAGAAATAAAAAACAACAACACATTAAAATAGTTCAGGACTAATCATATGAATAACCAAGAACATTGCGCCTTCTGCAGCTGCCAATGGGGCGTGCACACGCTCATCCGCAATTTCATAGCGACCTTGTGATTAGCCTGGCAGAAAGTGTTTAGATCTTCAAGGTATTATGTATTGCACTTATTTAAGTTGTTCGTGTGACGTGGCTGAGCCTTATGTGTGTGTGTGTGTGTGTGTCACTTTTATTACCGTGTCTATAACGGCGATGCCATATTGGCCATCACAGGGTCTCATAACTTTACTTTGGCGTATACATTAAATTTTTGCGCTTTTTACCCAGTGTGATACTTTAACTCAACACACAGAATATCGGTTGAGCTGACTTGGGTGAGGTCATAGTTGACATCACGAAAGGCAGTGACTTTGTCAGAAATTAATGTTCTCTACCTGAAGTATATTGAACAAAACACCCCGCCTATTTGCAAGCAACGTGGTTTTTAGTTGCAATCCAATAGGTCCTTTTGGTGGGAATAATCTAAAACAGAATATGAAGATAACCAAAAAATAAAAAATGAGTTTGAAAAAAACTGCAGCTTAATGGGTCTAAATTGAAAACATAAAATGTTGCTCAGCAGGGTACTCATCAATACTCAGAATACTTACTGCACTGGGACGGTGAAAAAACGATTATACCTTGTTTAATTTTCATTATCGATGCAACTGGAAAAGGTTAAACAGCCCGTATGTGCATGACTTAAATCTAAACAAGTCTTTCGCTTTATGTAAATATATCCAAACGCAGAATACTTTATGAGGTGAAATACGTTGTTTATTCGCCGTCACACACAGTAGGCCAACATTTCGTCCGATCAAGCTGTCACGTATTTTTGCTAGAGTTATTACTAAAATATTAAGTGCATTGTAAGGGCGGGATGCAGAACTACTAAACAGGCCAGAGTTATTTCTTTACAATCCACGAATCCATAAAAGATAAAAAATAAACTGTAAACATTATTGCTATGTGCATCTGCGAAAAAGGGCTGTTAACAAGAAGAAAAGCCTTTAGTGGTCCAAGCACTATCAGCACTGGACCAAAACGAGTGAGAAATGCAGAAGCACATCTTTTTAGACCAGCAGATAGTTGCCGTTTCCTGTTTTCAGTGGAACTGGTTTCTCTCTAACTACTCTGAGTTTTTCCTGTAGTTGTGGTGCAATTTTACAACAGTTACTTTTGCTAGACACCACAAGCTATTTGTCTACTGCCTCTTGATCTTCCTGGACCCTTCTGAGTATGTACCGAACACTACGCCTGGAAATCTTAAGATTCTTTGCAGTTTCTCACAGGGAATAACCTTGCCACAATATGTTTACTTGGCCTCACACATCTAAGACGGACACTGCCTTTTTTTAAACCATATTTCTTGCAGCTTTAGTTCCCGTTCTGCTTACACTGCATTTGCAAAATGATTTGATAGACTTCCAATAATTTGTTTAATTGTAACTAAAGTCAAAGGAGGTTTCTAATACGTACAATAAACACTTAAAGGCTTTTGGATGGTTTGTGCTGTTAAGAGACTGTTCCACTGTGTGGATGCACCTCATGTATGAATCTACGCCATACCACCACTAACTGTGGCTTGCCACAGGGCAGTGCATGCTTAACATCACTCAGTGAGGGAGGGTTTTGGTAGATGGATTTGTCCTAGTGTTATTGTGCACAAGAAAGCTGCCCTGGTCAGTCAGACACCTGCAGTCTGCCTTAACTTTTGGAACTTGTCAATATACAAGTTTGGAGAAGTGCTGCTATATCCAAAGAGAACAGTCTTCACATTCTTTATTAATTCAGTTCACTAAATGCTACATTCAGACACATTGTCACTATGACTTAATTTGCTAACAAAGCTAGGAACAGATGCCAACCAAACAGTCCCTGTCTTCAACTTCTTAATATGAGCTGTCACTGACTATACTGATTAGTGCATCACACTAAATTACTTGTTGACCCAGTAACTGTCAGCAATTTCACATATTTTCCAGTAATACAAGACTGCACCATTAAATCTGGCTCCACTATTAGCATATACCTCTTGCTCCGATGTAGACTAAAGAAATTAAATTCCGCCATATCCAATATGTTCCAAGAGTCATTTTTTTAACTTAAGTTTCATACACTGCACATTTTTTAAATTTGCTAAACCTTGAAAAACCTGATTTGGACGAATTATTCCACATGCTAATTATGTTCCATTATTTTTCTCACAATTCAAGGTAACATGGTAGTGTCTGTCCCTGCAACAAAGAGGCACAATGGTCTCCACCTGTTTCTTAAACAAAATCTGCTGCAGGTATCGCCATCACCTGACTCACAGTTTAGACCAGTAGCCATGCTCGACATTTAAATGTTCAGTGTTTGAGGAATTAACTCTGTCTTCTGCAAGTACAAGTTTGCTTGTAGCTAACAATAATGGAGTAAATACATTGCTAGCTAGATAGCTGACATTACAGGGTTCCTATTGGAGTTGGAATCAGGTGTGCCAGTGTCTAAAAAAAAAAATTGAACTGAACTGAAAAACTGTCTAGGTTACAGTGCTAACATCTTGGCTTTGTTATTTTTCACAGAATTAATTAATTAGAAGTTATGTTAGCTATCTAGGAGAATGATGAAGAAATGTTCCTGATAAATTGATACATTTCTTCTGTGATGCATGTTGGCACAGTATAAGGCTGTACTCATTGACTCTCAACATTGCTACAAGGTGCAGAAATGAACTTGTGTGTTGTAGAAGCTACCCAGGGAAATGGCACTTTGTTGAACCCCTTTAAATATTTTGGCATCGGAATCAGAACAATTACATTAAATTCTTCAATTCCTGATACAAGAAGTTAAAGACTGGATTAGTACAATACCAGTACCAACCAGTAGCATCATTACAACACTAAATGAGAGTCATTGGTGGGGGGAGGAAAGGATTTTGGAGATGCTGGAGTGTAATGGACCAGGAGGGCTGGTGTTGGTGTGTGAGTACGGTAGGAGGCTAGGCAGCTTATTTGAGCATGATGTCCTAAAAAAGGCTTATACGCCTTTGCCAAGATATCACACTGAATGATACACATTAGGGTTGTTCTGAGGGTCTGTTTTTTCCGTTCACACTTGCCCTTTTAAAAGTTATTAATAGCACATCTCCATGATTGTGGGAAGGGAGTGATTTAGTGAAATAATGTTTTGGTTTTTAGGCATAAATGACAAGCCTGAATGGTATTGGCTCATTCTTATCAAGCATATTGAAACATATTTTTATCAGTATGAAGCAATACTATCACCAGCTGTTTGTGAGGCCAGTGAGACATTTGGTTGCTTGTGGTTTGTGCTGGCTTCTGTCAGCATGGCCATTTGTTTTCCCTTTGTCAAACCCTAATGTAAGGACAACTCTAAATTTGCATGACTATGGATTGAAACATCTCACAACTCTGGGGGTGGGCCACTTCTGACTTCTAAAGTGAGGGCCTGGTTGGTTAAGGTCTGTTTCACAGCAATATGCTTGATTTTTTGATTTAAGCCAATGGCTCACAGATGGATAAGTGGCAAAACAAGGTTGTATATGGCATCTTTCAAAAATAGCTTACCTAAATTACCCAAAGTATGTCTCTGGGAGTTGTTTAAGCTGGAGACACACTTGATGATTCTTGAAAATCATCACCAGATTTTCAAGTGAATTTGACATGAGTGGACTACTGCATAACTGGGGTTACCCAGCTTGCAAGATTTCAAAAAAGGTTTCAAAAATCCTGTAAATGTAAAATCCGGCGCCCACTATACTGACTATACCATAGAAGGTTATTATTGGTTTTTCAATATTTCATATATGGTTGGATACATTGATAAACACAGATAAATGAGGTTTCAACAAAATTGAACCTACTCTAAATGAGAAAATAGCCTTTGATGAATGTCATAAATGAAGGTTCAATCAAATCTGTCCCACTTCTATCCCTCATTTGGATAGCACAGCGTAAACTGAGAATATTTAATCAGAATTTTGAGTGTTTCCTGTGGTTTAAATGACTCCTTTGTGGTGGCACTTTTGCTTTTGTACATTAAATGAAGAGTGTGGCTTGTGCATTGTGAGGTGAGCGAGTACACCAATCCCATAGATAGTCTGTGAGCTCAGACAAAAGGCCCAAGGCAGGGAAAAGGCCCTGGGACTGGGTAAGGCAACATAAAACAACAATGCGCTTTAAAAAAGAGGAAAAAGGAAATAATAAGAACAAATAAAACTTAAATAGGCACTAATGAGGCTAACTAAGGTCCTATGGGGCTGGAACTGCAGAGGCATCTGGGATAGTGCTGTTAATTTTAGTCAAGCCCTGGATTTAGAGGGCTGAGTGTCTCCTTGGGGCTTTTTCCATGGCTCTTAATGAAATTTGGCTTGCTGTAAGCTCAAGTCTCACTTCAGCTTAACACCTCAACTTGAATACAGTGACAGATCCTACATGTGATGATTAGCAATAAAGTTTGCTTTGGTGAGTATCTTCCTAGCAGCTTATGCATATCAAAGAGTTTTAAAATCCTCTTCAAATCTTAGCAGAGTATTGCCAATTGGTGCCATGTCACACAAGCAACATCCAATAAAGTTTTGGAATTACCACCAATGATTCCCACTTACTGCAGGGTTTCACTAGAAGTGACTTGCAACAGACAGTGGCTCTGCTTTCCTGGATTGCAGGGTGTCTTTGAAGATGACAGTGCTCTTGTCCCTAAAGCACAAACATGGCACTAACATTATCCATATTCACCCTGCAGGATTCCAGACACCGATAAGCTTTGTGGCACGGTGTGTACAGGCTGTAGTAGCCACATACGGCGGCGCGCCACCCTATTGAATGACTTCACACTTCTGTATGTCGCTTGTGTAGCCCCTTCACTCTGCCACTTTCCCTTATGTGTCTGTTATAAGGGGGACAGAAGTTCCATCAGTTCATTGTGCCATTTGTGTGAAGCATGAAATGTTTACATTTTTAAAATGCTTTTTATTTAATTCAAAAGCACAGGCAAGACAGTTTCAAGTATTTCATTACATAATATGATAAGATAAAAATATTTCATTTGAAATTACAAACAAAAGTTGTTTAATGTAAGCTGAATTTAATGCTAGTATAATGGGATAACACTGTAAACTTTAAAACCAATATATGCATGACAGCATAAATTAAATTCAGGATACATTTTTATTTTAATCTTATTTTATTTTTATTTTAATATTTATACAGCACCTGTTGCGTATTGTATTCATAGCATCTTCCAAAAATGATTGTAACAAGTAACACAAACAGAATTTATTTAGAGAAATATATAAAACAAAAACCTTATTAATTACCCAATTATTAACATTTATCTGTTGAATTAGGTTTTTATAAGAAACTTTAAAAATAATTGAATCATTTACTGTCATACTTGGGGCAAAATGGATAGAGGGGCAGAGATCATGCGTCCAGCAACAAAACACAAACTTTAGAACAAATATGCCACACTGGGGCACTGTACACTTACTTTACCTTCATTTAAGCTATTAGTGCCTGGCCCCCATTAATTGCTGCTTTCAGCAATATTTATTTTTGGTATGGGCAGTTTGGGAAAGTAAAACCATCCTTTTGTTGATGTCTTCATTGAATCCCTGTTCATCTAGATAATATAGCAGTTGTTCTGTTGCTGAACAATGTGACAGTTCAAAATCCTGACTCAGCTCTGGGCACAGACTGGACTATTGTTTTCACCATATGCTGGATGGAGATATTGAACCACAAGGGTTTTAGGTAAACTGAAACAGGAAGCGCTTGTAGGCAATGACAGTAAAACATTTATTGTAGCCAATGGTAAATTCATTACACAGTGCTATATATTATACTTTATATGAAATTATTTTTTTCATGTGAGCGATTGTACGCTTGTACACGCATACATATATTTATCATAGAAAGTAGATGTTGACATCTTAAAACAAATACATGTACTATCACTTAAAAAAATAAATAAAATAAAACATTTTTATTGTTTTAAGTATTTATTTACCATATTTTTTCCAAACCCTTTTTTGTATCTTTAACAGACACAAATTGTTGTTGTTAATACATTAAACGTAGGGTTGATTCTGGAACACGAGCAATACACGCATCCCCTTATTCTCTAAATATTGAATCTGTGTAATACATATTTAAAAAGTATTTTATGCATATAGTATTTATTTTTGGTGTGGGCAGCTATTCTCTGGCCTCTGCCCCATTCTGAGTTTCCAGGGTAACCCCTTTGAAAAAGTCCCTTTCAGGTGTGAAATCACTTAAACTGCTTCCCAGGCTCTGAGTCTGTCTTCAGCTGAGTGAAAAGAGCCTACGAGAGGTGCTGTAATGGACGGAGGTGTGGGAGGCGGGGGTGAGGGCTGAGGTTTGAGGTTTGAGGTTTGTCAGAGTTGGTTATGGATCTCGGGTTACACTCGTGGACTCACACTCTGCCTTTTGCCCCAATCTCTTCTCTACAGGGTGCTGGTGGGCGCCCCCAAAGCAAACTCCTCCTTCAGCAGCTCAGTGCGAACCCCCGGAGCCGTGTACAAGTGCCGCGTGCACAGCAACCCCGACCGTCGCTGCACTGAGATGGACTTAGGCCGAGGTCAGTGTGCTGATACCAAGTCCACACCACACGCTGGACAGGGTCCACTCCACACCCCCATGAGTGTGTTCAAGCAGGTCCACACCACAGACCCAACTGTGTTCCTTTAATGCAAGAAGATAATATCCAATTCCAGCTGTGACCGGATATTTAGAATATAGCACAACGATTGCACTTATGTGTTCCTATTATGGTTAAACGTCAACGGCAGCATAGGACACAGTACAGTTCACAAGATGCGAGATGCTCATAAAGGAAACCAAAGAGGAGGCTGTAATCAAGGGTGCCTCTGCACCATGGTTAGAGGACCATATCAAAAGTCGTAGTTTGTGGGTGGTAAATGAAATTTACCTAAGGGTCTGGTTGGCGTTCGTGGTGTTCTGCTCGGGTTACACGAGACACTCATTGTGCGGTCAGATCTGTGCACCGCACGACCAGAACAGCATGCCAGCACAGCTCACTGGAGAAACGTTTGAACTGAATGCTGCTGCTTCAAAGCGCCTTTCTGTGTAGCATATACACCCAGAATTATTGTCCAATGTGGGAGTACTTTCTGAAGTTCAAAAGGTCACGTGTGGTAAACTACAGATGGGATGAGCAGCTGCAAAATATTGTGGATGCATTTTTGTAAATGTACTGCAGCGTTTGAAGAATTAATTTTTAATGCTTTATTATTGTTTTTAGATTTGCACATTGTGGGATGGTAAAGGAAATTTAGCAATCAGTATATTAATTTCACAGAGAATTCCATGTTTTTCATGCAATGGCATGTATACCTCTGATCTTCTGTGTTCTTACTGCTAGCTAGGGGCCTAGTTAGTAGTGCAGTGCAGGGTGTGCTGCAGTGTGTCTGTGAGCTAGGTGCAGGAGGAGTGTTGCAATGTGTCTGTGACCTTGGGGAAGGGGGACTGGTGCAGACGTGAGGCAGTCTGTAGGGTGACTGAGTCTCAAGCCGTCTAAGTGTCCCCCTGCTTAGGTGGGGATTTGATCATTTGGCCTAGTACCCTCTGAGCTGTGATATGTTCTTTATGTTACTTTCTACTTTCTACTTCTAAATTAGGTTAAAGAAGGGCAGACTGTCTGTTCCGGTATATGATTTGCCATGTTACCTTCTCCTCCTGCAGGCAGCAAATTTCTTGGTGCAATTTTGATTTGATAGAATTGTTGTGACATGATTGAGGGTCAGTGTGTTCTCTCTCCATTCTGATCTGTGCCTCCCTCCTTCACATGAGGCCCTCTCACCATTATGGACCCCCATGGTGCTGGAACTTCTCCAACTTTTGGTTTATTTTTGGTTATTGTTGTGACTCAGCTTTGTGATTGCAGGGGGAATGTGGAGCTGCCAGGCTGCCACTTGGAAGGCAGATTCAATCTCAGCCTACACTTTCCTCCTCTACGTCCACTTCCTCACTCTCTCAAAGACATGGATCACCCCTCAAAAATTGATCTCCCCTTCCTGGGAGAATCTACCCTCTTTCAACTGTCCGTTTTTTGAAAAACTGTTCTTTCGATGATCTCCAGTTGACCCCTCTCCATCAATCTGACCACTAACTTTTCTCTCTCTCTCTCCTCCAAACTATCTTCCCCCACCCACTCCTACTATCTCTCTCCTCCAGTTACTATCTCCCACCCACCTCTTCAGTCTTTCTCTCATCTCTCTAATGGCACTGCAACATACTTTCTGCTTTCTTCACTTTCTTCAGCCTTTTACTCCCTCTGCCCACTTGTTCCCAGACCTTTCTGACCTTCCTCCCCCAGTTCTTGGTTGTCTGACACCCTCCAGGCTAACAGAACCATACTACAGACAGCAGAGAGGGAACATAAATCTAGGGCCCCAGCTGATCTGTCGGACCAGTTCCTGCTCTGTATTTCCATCAGCTGTCCCTGCTGCTAAGGTTAACTTTTATCAAACCAAAATTCCAAACTCGCCTGGGTCTCCTCCTCTTCTGCCTCTGCTCTAAATGCCTTGGTATTGATGACACTCAGCTCTTTCTGTCTTTCCCACCAACTGACCTACAGTTCTCTGTCTACACACACATCTGAGCCTGTGTAAATGGCATCTTGAGCTGGATGGAAAACACTACCTAAAGCTTATGCTGGAAAAGACTGAGATGTACATCTCTGGGGTGTTTTCCCTTCCACATGATCTCTCTTCATTGCACCCTTCGCCACACCACACTGTCGGCACCAGGAACCTCGTAGTGCTGCTGGATGACAAACTGAACAGCACTGTGGTCATTGCAGTGGTGAGCTAAACATGCAGATTCTTCCTCTATAACCTCAGGGAAATCCGCTTGTTTGTCACGGTCTACACAAGACAGCTTCTAGTTTGGGCTCTGGTGCTCTCTTGCTTTGATTCCTGTAACTCTGTCCTCACTGGCCTGCCTCCTTCTTCCATCAGGCCCCTCGAGAACACTGTTGCTCACCTGATCTACACCCCCAAAACACTCCCACATCATGCCCCTCCTCATGGCCCCCCACTAGATACCCACAGCCATACTCATGAAATTTTAAACCTTGCTGCTAACTTACCAGGCTAATAAAGAGACCGATCCTTCATGCCTTAAAAGCATCATCAGACTGCACACACCGGCAAGACCCCTCTGTTCTGCATCCTTGGGACACCTGGCTCCTCCCCCTCTGCAAGGCTGCACTTCCGGTTGTGTCTGCTGTCTGATCTGGCCCTTCGGTGGTGGAATGTGCTTCTGCACATGCTGTGTCTCTGGGGAATATACTTCCCCCCCCCCCTTGGGAATTACTGCGCTTTGATCCCTGATCTTTGAACTTTCCAGTTGCTATGGGTAAGAGCCCCTGCTACAGTAGATGCCAGTAAAGGAAAGTGCAGTAAAGTATAATGCAAAGTCTAATAATATTTTATGGATAATTCCAATGCTGCATGGTCACAGCAGGCGCAGAATTGCAAAGGTAACAGGAGATCGGCAGGAAATGCATAATTAATGCAGTCAGTGTCAGCAAGAAATGCAGGAGAAGTTTACTATTGACTGACAATTTTAACAGCACTGAGAAAGAGAATGTTAAAGAACTTTACAAAATTTAGTTAAATTCTTATGACCCATGTAATGTATAGTAGGAATTGTTTTTGTAAGCTTTTTTAAATATGCTGAGCTTGCAAAATCGATCTTCTGATCAGGCTTTGTAATACAGTTCCCATCAGGTACCAAGTGAATGAATGCCAGTGTATGCTTTTCATATTAAACAGAAGCAGAGTTCTCCCCACCTACACCATCAGCAGGAATAATTTGTCTAAGTCTTAGGGGTGTTATTCTGTTATGCAGTACATTTTACATTGTGCTCTAGGTGTTTGTATTATTGTCTGCAGATTGGCAGTGTGAGACAAATCACCACAAAGGGGAAGGGCAATGCATGGAAAGCATGGGATAAAGACATATGGCAGTAGAGCTTTACTATGTTACAAGGTATATTAATATCACCTGGCATGATTATGTCTTAGCAGTTTGCACTTGTTATATTAAAAGCACTGGGTCAAGGGGGGGGGGGGGCGGTCTGGCGGGTGCACGTGCTAGTAGCATTCATGACCACTATATATACATATATACATATATATATATTTATATATTTTTCTCTCTCTTTCTCTTCTTTGTTTGATTATTGGTTTTCTTTCCTTTTTTTCTGTTTTGTTCTGGTTTGATTAGGTCAGTTTATTTTATGAATTTGTTACCTCCTCTGCCCTTTTGTTTTTGTTTACTTACATAAATAAAAAATAAAAAAAACACTGGGTCATGCAGTGCATGACGAGCATGGCCTCGCTGCATTCCACTGCTGTACAGTTATTATAGATATAGAGCTACCACAAGCTTGGCACACAGTGTGACTTTTAAGATGGCCACCATATTTTCTGGTGATTGAAGGTGCGAAGGCAGTGTCAGAACTGTATGTGAATAAGGTATCGACTTTGTTTACACACATGCACAATGTATCTTATTCATGCCTTGTTTTATAAGTCGTGCATGGAATTTTTTGTACTCAGATGAATCAGTTATAAAAAGAACCTGGTCCCTTGTAAGAATTAGCTGAAGAACTGGGCTAGACTGCTGATTCCTGGATGGCTTACCAGGCCGGCACTCATTCCACTTTCTAAATGTGAACAGGATGGCTCTTCTTTGATCTTTATTGTTTACATCTTTGCAACTATGTGTTACAAGCACCAAATCCTACCGGATTTCACTGTTGAGATGCACAGACAGTGGCTCCACCCAGTTAGGCCCCTAGGCCATGATGGTGTTGACAGCTCCAAGGAACTGCATGGAGTGCGCCCTTGGGCTAGGATTCCCATCCCCCTGTGGATGACCTGATTAGTGATCAAGGAGTTCACTGTAACGGTCTCCCAAGCAGCAAGGTCGCAGGCTGTCCAAATCAGCATCTTCTGACATCTGTGCTTTGGAAAAATCCCTCTGTGGCACTGGGCAGTTGCTTTGGCTACAATTCAGCAATGCTTCTTCTCTATCAGTCAGTGCTCTTGGAGTCTTCTCGCTTCTATGATAAAAACATGAGATTTGGTTTGGGTAATCCCAACACATAGAAACAAATCAAAACCAGCCACCCATCTGTAATAACTTCTTTGTTTTATAAAATCCCTGTATCTGTTTTAACATGGGACTAACCCCACAATTATACAATTCAATGGTGGCTGAGAATCACTAATGGAAGGTTGCCAGATTTGCCGATAATATGTGCTGTCTCCCATAATATCTTAATGACAGCTTCAGGCTTTTATATAAAGGGTAGGTTTTAGAATAAGTAATCTGTCTCCAAGTCAATGACTGACATTCAAGATTCAAGCATAGAAATTCTGATGAATTTTACCCTCTGTCTTTTTTGAGGCAGAAAATGAATACTGTAAAGAAGCCTATTTGTGTGATTTGCTCAAAACAGGGCTTCGTCTATACCGACTTATCTTAGTGTCTTAATGTGCCTGTTTTCTCTGTTATAAATGAAAAAACCACACACAATGCACTCAGGCTATGTGTCAGTGCTTTATAGTAATCTATAACTTAATAAAAAATGAACATTTCTTTCATATTATGAGAATATAACATTTCTTTAATTCTTATTCATATACTATATATGTAGAAAAGTGAATTATTTTTAGTGAAATACCATGTGTTTCCTTTCCCTTACAGCTATAGGACTGACTTTGGATCAGATATACGTCACCAAATGACTCATGGCAAACTAATAGCTTCTTGTTTAAAAGTGTTTACAGATTTCACAACAAGTGACAGATATGAATATCAGTGGTCTTACATCACATATTACAAAATTAAGACAACTTGCCAATGTCTGTGTTTGACCACAATTTTTTGGTATCCTTTAGGAGACTGGCCATTGAAACCACAACTTGTGTAGTTAAGAGCCATGACTATACAAGAGTTTTGTATTTACAAGAGCCATGTTTTTTTTTTGCTCATATTCATGCCTGTATTTGTAACATACATTAAATCTCCATTCTGATGGCCTTGGTCCCAGCCACCTGCTAAAGCAAACACAACTCCATGCTATGGTCCTGTCAATTATTCACTCCCACAGGCGACTGCAGCCTTGGGCTTCAGTGATCAAAAGACACAGGGAACAGTCTTATTAAAATGGTCCTTTTCAAAGAAACTGATTGAGAAACTCCTGTGCAATACTGCAAAATAGTGCAGGAAATCTTATTCTAAAAAACACTGTTAATTTCAGCACTGACTGTTATCATTCATTGAAATTGGAACCACTGGTTTAACTCCCACTACTACAGTTACTGCAGGTATATTGTAATGGGATTTCATCTTTAAATAATATCAAGGTGAAAGGAAACTATTGATGTATGGTTTGGCTGGTTCGATGATAAATGTAATACTGACTTTCCCTTATATAGTAGGGTGTTAGCACTGGCATTCCTTCCATAACTGTATGATTGTATTCAGTTTATTTCTTTGGGCATATCCAGCAATTTGACCTCACTGTTTAACCCAACTCTCTGTACATTGTGTTTGTGAACTTAGCCTTGTATGTATGATAAATGACTCACCAGTTTGTTTATATTACGTATGTATTTAGCTCTTTGTCAGCATTTCACCCATAATACATGAGACAGAACCATAATAAGTAGTGGTATAATGAGGATGGTGGAGATATATGCTGTAACTCATGTCTCAGAAGATGAGCACTAGTGACGCCGTGTCTGCCCTCTCTCTAGGGAATAAGCCGAGACAGTCCTGTGGAAAGACCTGTGAGGGGGACCGAAACAACGAGTGGATGGGGGTCAGTCTGGCCCGGCAGGACAAGCCCAATGGAAACGTGCTGGTGAGTTGCCCCCCCCCCCTTCCCACACACACACACATAGGCTGGGTTAGGGTGTGTACACTTCCTGGACTAGAATTGAGTGAGTTATAAATGCCCCAGGCTATGCAGGCTGGACCCCCCATGGCTGGGGTGGGACTGATACAGAGCAGAAGGTAGAGGTGGATCAATCGAAGACAGATAGCTGGGAGACAAAAAGGCAAAATGGGCTAATAGAGAATGGGCCGATGGCAGAATGGACAAATACTAGAATGGGCTAGTAACAGACTGGGCCAATGGCAGAATGAACCAATGGCAGAGTGGGCCATTGGCAAAATGGGCCAATAGCAGAATGGGACAGTGGCAGAATGGGCCAATAGAGAATGGGGCAGTGGCAGAATGGGCCAATACCAGAATGGGCTTGTAGCAGAATGGAGCAGTGGCAAAATGAATCAAAGGCAGCTGGAAGTCAGTGACAGACACATAAAACAAATGCTTGTTTCGCACTACAATGTGAATAATGTTAGTTTCCAGTTCCCTGTGTTAAAATGTGCTGAACTATGCGTGTGATTGTGGTGATTAGGTGAGCTGCCTGTTCTGAAGGGCGCAGACAGCTCATTAGAGTCCATCGAAACTCAGGGTGGTCGCATTATGCCCAAGGTCGCAGCCTGGCGACTGAACATGTGTGGTGGTGCGTGAGGGTGGAAGAACTACCCCGGAGGCCCAATGTCTGACATCTGAGGGGTATCTGGCGGTATCAGGAGGGAAATGAAGGGCATTTGTACATGTCTCACAGCCTTGTGTAGAGTGACAGAAAGCAAACATCCCTCTCAGGCTCAACTCACTGCTTAGTGGAGCATAAGTCCTTAAACCCGTACTGTATGAATTACTCTTTACAAGAAATTATACTCTGAGTGTCAGTGAGCATGCTTTGGGTGGAGAAGGTTCTAAAAGTCCTGTTCCATTTCAAAAAAATATGACTCTTGCTGGAACAGATGCCAATGGTTTTCAGTCATCTCCTGTATTTTTATTCTATATTTCTATTTTTATATATCCCATTAACACGTGTAAATCTAAGTCACATTATGTGTCACATATCATCCCTCTGAACATATACCTGCTGACACATAAACCTATAGAAGGTCACATGATACTGAGAGAATATAACTTAGATCTTATGCTTACGTGTAGGAATAGTAAAATGATTCAGTCCCATTCTTTCAGCTTTACTGTGCTTTTTCTTTGCTTGCTTAACTAAGTCATGATTACAATGAAAATTTGGATCCCCCAATACCTCAAGTGTAAACGATTTACACATAATAATTGAAACCTTTAAAATGTGAAGTCAGTGCTGTATCCCTAGGCTCCATTCTTTGTCGGAGGTGGCATCCGTATTAACAATAACTTCATCACAATACATGTAACTTCAGTTTTGGTTAAGGTATTTATTATATCCTGGCAATCCAAGGAGCAGAAATATTTGTGTAATTAAAAAAAAATATTGATGCGGATGGAGAGTGTGCAATTTTCCAGCAGGAAAAGTGTTGGAGTTTGTGTTCATAAATGTGGGCAGACCATGTTCCCCAGGGTCAGTGAATATTGCACAGAGGTTTGGAGTCAGTCCATAGTGTCTGTGGAATGCTTTTGTGAAATAAAGGAGGCGGAGTGTTCTTGCAGAGGTGTACACTTTTAGTGGGCAGCTTAAGAGAATGAAGTGTATTTTTGCAACAGTGTTAAAGACCTATGTCAGGGCAGATATAAAGACATTGAATATACATCCCATCCCATATATATCAATGTCTAGCCATAAAGGTATCTAAACAGTTTCCATTATGACTGTTATTGGAGAACTGGGTGGGTGATTTTGGGTTTCTATGTAAACTGTGGTTCGGCCATGGAATGGTTCAGCGCTGGGCTTGCTTCTTGTTGCGGCCACAAACCTGATAAACGCCTGTTTTTTAACAGCATGTGTTGGATCAGAGCTGGAGCTTGGGAGGTTCCAATCTCAAAACCGATCAGCCCTCTCTGTTCTGCCATTTGGGGCCACATGTGTGACAGGCGTGGTCTGTACTTTTATAAATGTAGCCACTCAGGCAGAAAGGCTATATTTAGCTTTTCAGGTAAAGAGTGGTTACATTGTCCTCTTGTCCTCAGCTCTGTGGATAATAGAAGGCTGGGAGATGTCAGTATAAAGATGGATGTGTGTACGTGCATTTGACCATGTGTGTGTGCATGTGTGTGTGTGTGTGTGTGTGTGGGTCAGTGCGTGTATTTGGCTGTGTAGTGAGGTTTGTTCAGATTCATTCAGAACAAAATTAGTTCAACAACCAGTCAGAATTCTGTACATCTGTTGAGCCCCACTTAGTAAAAAATGCATTTCAATACTTCCTCCCTGTGATGGGGGGGGGGGGGGAAGGGAAGACCGGTCTCAAACTCTGTTAGTTGATGTGTCAGCTCATTAGCTAGTCCAGGGTCATGGCAGGTGCGTGGATTCTTGGGAAACTTCTTCTTTGAAGTGGGGTCGTGACGGGGTTCCACTCAAAACGACTTTGGATGTGCACAGATCTCCACTTCGGTCCGGCCACAAGGAAGATATGGAGGAAAATTCTAGAGATAATTGTTCCTGAAAACATCTGTCGAAGGGGAATAAACCAGCTTGGTTTATTTAGCGGACGGCTGTCTCAGTGACCAGGCAAGGTCCGTCAAGGTCCTTAAGGAGTGCGTCTGATTGGTTAGATTGTGTCTGTACTCTCAGAACAAAGTTGTTGAGTTTTGTTGAGCTTTGTCACAGATGCAATGGAACCCCACGGGCTGATTATTTCGGGCACCTGAACATTTGATTGGAGCTATCAATCAGGCACTACCTCTCTAATGTTTAAGTGTATTAAACTCGGCTTCCCCATTTTCTTCTCATTTTTTTTCTTCTTGGAGAAGCTGGAGCCTAATCGATCAAGCAGTGAGTTTATAGCAGGGTCACAAGAGGAAGGAGACAGGCACATCATTATGCCTTGGTTGACCAGAGATGTTAATTGTGAATGTGACTCAGAGGAGGGTCAATCCCGTGGTCAGGAAGCCTGAGGCCAGAAATATCCTATGTATAGTTACATTGTTACAAGTGTATGTGTGTGTGTTTGTGTATGTATTGGCTGTACAGTATGCATGTGTGTTTGTGTATGTATTGGCTGTACAGTATGTGTGTGTGTTTGTATATATTGGCTGCATGTGTGTGTGTTTGTGTATGTATTGGCTATAGGTGTGTGAGTGTCTGTGAGTGTGTGTTTGCGTATGTATTGCTTGCATGTGATTGAGTGTGTGTGAGCGCATTGGCTATATGTGTGCGTATGTGTATCTTGGCTGTATGTGTGTGTTTGTGTGTGCATTGGCTGTATGTGTTCGAGCAGTAACTCCTGTGTTTCTGTGTCTGGTTCAGGCCTGTGCTCACCGCTGGAAGAATGTGTACTATGAGTCTGAGCAGATCCTTCCTCATGGCTACTGCTCAGTGATCCCTCCTACACTGCAGGGTAGTGCACGTCCTCTCATCCCCTGCTATGAAGGTAGGTACCTGCCTGCAGCCTCTGCCCTCAGCTGCCCCTTCAGGGATCTCTCTTATTTTGTAACAAAGATGCTGTGCTCGCAGACATACTATTTATGCCAGTTTTTATTATTTACGGTAACTTTGTTGCATCGCCCCTTCCTGATTTGGTAGGTCCATCACTGGACCATCGCCTTATAGTTTAGATGACTTGAACGTGTGACCCCCTATTGTCACTTTTTTTACTCTACAGCCCAACAATTAAGCTGCTTAAATATGTAAAATGGATGGCTTCTTAGGACCTCTGGACAGACTGCTCATTTAGTGTATGTTTTTCTGTTTGATGACACTCCATCTGTAGTAATGTATTCACCTGCAGCATTACATGGAAAGTATGTCTTCTGGCCAGCCGTAACACCTTGTCAGCTGGGTCATGAATTGTGGCTGACCTGTAATACTGCTGCCAAATGACCAATGGGACTTTGCTTACATTGGTATTGGCTTGCTTGCTGTTACAGTAGCATATATATACTACATATTTAATTACATGCCTTGATAAATGATTAAAGAAATGTGCGTTTCATTTTTTGTATTTTGCATGTAAAGACTTCTTTGCTTGGTTTTAACTTTATATGGGTTTTATCGGAGGAACAGCATTCATCTGTAAAAGTGAGGGAGAGGAAAGGCTGCAGTTTTTCTCCTGGGTCACTCAGCCAACATTTTACTTCCTTCCGTTTCTCTGACAACTGTGAGGCCCATACAGCCCTTTTCGGGGGACCAGTTTCAGGGCAGTGGTGCATTCCATAAATAATTACACTTTGTGTCAATCCAAGTCCAATATTTTCTGTAACATAAGAGTTAGCATGTCCCCCAGTGTGAGCTTCTTTTCAATGGTGTACTCCTACTCCAGTGCTGTATTAGAGTTCTGTTCTCAACTGCCTGATTTCCTTGTTGATGCGGCAGTGACTTGACTAACACCATATGAAACACATACAGGGATCCAGTAAATGTTGGCTCATGGATGCTGGCAAAGTACACAATGAAATAATTTGTGGTTTGTTTTTTTTGTTTTAGACTATAAGAAAACATATGGAGAAGAACATGGCTCATGTCAGGCTGGGATAGCAGGAGTATTTACTGAGGTCAGTAACTTATCTACTGCTTACTAGATACCTCTTCTTTGTCTGCACAACCTCACTGTTCATGGACATTGTGCCTACACCAGAACACAAAGTTACTTCCTGTCAGTTGTAAGCTTTCTGTTTTTAAACAGGTCTTGTAAACGTGGTCTCTTGATTGAAAGATGCAGCTCTGGTGAATTGGACATTTTCCCACTGTTCATTTTGAATTAGTTTATTATGTTCTTCACAAAATGATCTGTGCATTTGAGAGATTGTGACTGTGTAGGGTGTATATTACTTGATATATATTATTTCATAGTCATAGTGGATTTAAAATGTAATATCAACACATAGGGGCAATTTTTAATAAATTTGTGCTTGTGTCAAAATATTTTTATAGACACAAAATTATTAATTAGTGCAATAATTGTATGTATATGTACAGTACTGGCACAAATTATTGAAACACAGCATATGTAAACTTGGTTTGACGATTAATGCAATATTTTGCAACGGTTTCTCTTTCTGTCATAATAAATGTAACATGTAATAGTTTAAATGTAATATCAACATAAAAGAAAAATGAGGACTGCAGGCCAGTGAAGTCCTTCCACACCATTCTCAACAAAACCCCATCTATATGGACTTCGCTGTGTGCCTGGGGGCATTGCTATGCTGAAACAGGAAAGGGCTTCCCCAAACTTTTCATCAAGAATGTAATTGTATGCTGTAGCATTGAGATTATCCTTCTCTGGAACTAAGACGCCTATCTCAAAACATGAGAAACAGCCCCAGACCAAGGAGAGTCCACGTACTTTTGGTCATATGTGTGACACCCCTGGAAGGGAGGTGCAGCAGTTTCAGATAACACCGTTGGTTGCCGCATGGAGAGAGAGAGCAAACCAACACTACAGAAAAAAAAACATCTCACCTTCCCCTCATGTTTGGGAAAGAAAAAGAACAAAACTGAATGGCAGCCTTTTGGCTCATCGTTCATAACTGGCCCACTTTTTAGCTAACCAGCTCCTGCAGCTTTCCAGCTGCTGGTTCACTTTCTTGTTGTGCTGGGACAAACATAATCTCCACCACCAACTTGCTCTCTCGGTGTGTACTCCCGGTCTCAGCCCAGAACTGTGGGGAGAAACACACCTTTAAGCCAGCGCAAGCAAGGTGTGTGTGCTCTCTCCACCAGCCACCATTGCTGAGACCAATTTGCTTCTCTGATTAATCGAATGCCACTAAATATATATATATATATATATGTTGAGAGATTATTATTTCTTTGTGAATGTACTGTCACTCTAATACTCTGAGAACCTGGAGTTGATTTAATATTATCCATAAGCTCAGAGAGACATAAGCTTGCATCCAGCTGCCTGAGCATTACCTAGTCACCTGCCAGCACCAGGCACAGTTCTGGGCACATCGCCATGGTGATCCCCACCACAGGGAGGAAGGAGGGGTCTCACTTCCTGTGAGGTTCCGTAGAGCACAACTGTAGAGCTGTGAGGAAATGAGTTCACTGATGTTTTCCAACCTTTCCAAAATGTACAACGCCCTAAGGGAGCAGAGCATCGTGGGGGCGAGTTGCGCAGTACATGTTCCTTTTTTCAACACAGCATCAGTCTTCCTTCTAGATACACCACATCTGCCTGCCCTTACCCTGTTTTTAGTTACACTAACATCTGATATTAGGTATGACACTAAAGGGCCATTCCCTTTGGACAGAGGACTGATTCATGAGGAAACCTGTCTCCATGCAAGCCCAATAGGGGGTATGATTAGGGCGAGAGATTGGACAGAAATTCAAAACGTGTTTTTATGAAAAATCTGGTAGTTGATATTTGGAAGAATGCCAACAACAACAGAACCAGGTTTATTTTTCATCTGTAACCAGGCTAATACCCCCTAGATTGCAGTTCAGCAATCTAGAACTGCAATCTAGCAATCTACAACTGCTATGATCTTCAACATTTTTGTCCATACAACAACATCACAAATTAGTGACCTCTTTCCTTGTTTATTATAAAATGGTGATAAACAGCAATACAAGTAAGAAAATAAAACAAGGGTTTAAGACACGTTTTACTGAAGTTTTAGATCCTTGAAAGTGGCACATTGTGTTGAAATGTGAGATATGTGCTTTGGACTGAAGTATGTAATGAACAGAAGTGCAACATTAACTGAAAGGTAAAATGGACATCCGATAATTTAGCCTGTTATATGTTTAAGTGCATTGCGCACTTCAGTGTCTAAGTAATGTTCCATTACATTACAATTATTTGGCAGACACTCTTATTCAGAGTGATGAACAGTAGTGAAGAACAGCTACTTGTAGTTGTTTCAGATGAAAACCATTGCTCTCATCACATAATCCTCTAGCCACTGGAGCCTTATTATTCAGCAGCATCTCAAATTACAGTCTGCAAAATTCTCATTGATCCCTTTAGCAATAATATGGAAGTTGGGTAATAAACATGTATTTACAACCTGGAGTTGTATGTCAGCACATATTGTAGGATCAAAGGCGGCCTTGGCACTGAGTCTTTAAGTGTGGCCATGGGCAGAGAACACAGAGTAGTTTGTGGCCTCTGGCTAACCAGAACTACCATGTTCTTCTCCCATAGTACCACGCGTGGGAAGGAAGTGCCATAAATCCGACAAACCGAGTCCTTGCTGGACAGGCAGTGTGGGACTTGTGCCCCTGAAGCATTTGACAACACAATGAATCCTTCAGTGGATTCTAATTGGACCAGATTTTATCCTATCCACTCAGTTGAAGCACACCAAGCCATACATGGCATTTCTACATCCACTCCAGGGCTGCCAGTTAAAGGGCAGTCACTATACACTGACCTATTATATTAATCTATTACTTCCCAAAAGCAACCTTTTTATAAATAACTATTAATAAAAAGTTAAATAAATGTGGTTTTTATACAAAAAGTATAGTCCTGAGAGGCTGGGTCCTCCAGTGTCTGTCTGTCCGCTGCTGTTCCTGATAAGAGACAAGGAAACTGATGCCAGGTAATCCCTCTGGTGCATTTTAGGAGCTGGTGGTGATGGGTGCCCCAGGATCATACTACTGGACTGGAACAGTCAAGGTCTTCAACTTGACCTCAAGCACATCATACAACCTCAACAATGATGGAGTGAACTCCCACAGATACAGTTATCTAGGTAAGATGGAAGCCACTGTGCAAATCTTTCTTAAGCTTTCTGACATTTTCTCAGGAAAATATTGATGTATATTAAGTTAGCCATTTATATTCAGTCTTTCATCTTGTAAAATCAAAGTTAATAGAGCAGATGGCTGTACCTAATGGAGTCTGTGCTCATAAATATTTTGATATTAATGCACATATGTCATACATATAATACACTGTGTCTGATTACCCAACTATGTACAGACTATTTAGTCAGTTAATGGCGCATTTGTATTTGATTCATCTGAACAATGAGTACTATAATGATAAAAGAACAAAACATAAGTAAACTCAGGTGCAAGCACAGTGCACACTACAGATTTACTGGGTGTTCTGTAGCAAAAGTAAGTCATGACTAGCCATTTCCTGTAGTCTGATTATGGAGCAAGAAGTTGGTAATTGGTGTTGGCTTCATCAAAAGCCAACTGCCATTTTAGGTTTTTTTTACCCTGAAAACGCCCAGGTTGAGCTGCAATAGGAAGACTCTGGTTTAAATTCTCCAGAGATAAGGGTGACATAATCTTTCTGTGAAAGAAGCTAAAACTTCTTCAGCTGCTGACTGAGGGACTGCTTGGCTAGTACTGGTTAGAGAAGCTTGAAATAGTGTACTGCTTTCTCCACATCCAGAGATAGGGAAATGCTTAAGCAGTTTCAGCTTAGCTTGCCTTATCGGGAACAAAAGTGGTAAGAGCGTCATTTACATATTACATATAGAAAAGATTTCACTGGACTTTACATAACTTTTGTTACGTAACTAACACGCAGTTAACCCCACCCAATGAAAACCTGGCATTTGGGGGAAAGCAAGCCGATTTCAGCACAGGCTTTTATACTTTTTTTTTTTGCAAGAATCATTTAAAAATATTTAGCGGCTGTTTGTGAATGCATAAAAGTATGAAAACAACACACCAGCAAAGAATTCACAGATTTCGGTTACCTGAACCTTTAAAGTGCGGCCAATTTAACACAGAATTTGTACAGTTAGTATATGATTAGTACGTATATATCAAACTGGTGTTTTTAATGGACGATAAAAAATGCCATTTGGCTTTGCAATCCCCAAAGACTATTTGTTATGTTAGGGCTTTGATGGAGCACAACTCATTTAGAGTTGGGTTATGCTGGGGCTTTGATGTTCAAGTGAAAAATCAACTGTACTAGGTCCATGCATGGAAAACACGTAGGTATGATTATGATTTTCCTGAGATAAAGAAGGTATAATGTTTTTTCTTAAAGAAACTCAAACCTGGCCTATCCGAAATCACAGCTAAGATTGGTGTACATTCTACAGTTTGCTGATATTTTACAGTCTTGTACTGTATTGTCAATAACCAATTACTTTCAACTTAAAATTCAGATCCTAGCATGACCATCTAGCTCTTACATGCATTCAGTTATTACTTTCAGTGTGTGGAACCAGCCCACTTATTTTGTGTCTGCTGCAGGCACTCATGAGTTGTCACAACTTCATGTAACATCAGATTGCTTTTCTAAATCTAATTTCACACAAGGAGTTACTTCCTGGGAGTATGACAAGGGGTCTTTTGTTCCTGTTTTGCCACTATTTAAAATGCTGAATCAGATACACACACACAGACACACACACACATTTGCATATATGCATATATGCATACACACAGGCACACATGTACACACACGTACAAGCACATGCACTCTCTCTTTATTTCTCTCTTTTCTGCCTCACATACACAATCTCTCTCACTCTTATTCTCTCAGTTCTGGTAGGATATTATCAGTTAAAATACAGTCTCTCACTTTCTCATCTCATTTTCCATAGGATATGCAGTGACAGCTGGTCACTTCTCTTCACCCACAGCCACTGATGTTGTGGGAGGGGCGCCACAAGATGGGGGAGAAGGAAAGGTAGTAACTATTCTACAATTATTTAGTTAAGGAATTTACCTAGGTATTTACCTTGGTAGTATCATTACATGGAACAATAATGAAAGAAGATTTATTTTTGTTTGTTTGGCTAGAAGTAAAGAACACTACTACTGACAAGGGCAATTACATCACACCGTTCTTCCATCTTCTAGGTCTACATTTTCAAAATTGAGAGTGGATCTCTCGTGAAAATTTTTCAAGCTTCAGGGAAAATGGTAGGTGTTGAGATTCCTTAATGGATAGTTCATGTACTGAGTTTGTTTTAATGTAATTTCAGTTTTAGTTCATGTTCCTGATTGGCCCAGACAATGAAGGATACTTGAGATACTTATAGAAGTTTCCGATGGCCTGCCAGTCTTCTGATGGTGGGCATATGTGCATAAACTGGTTTATAAAAGGAAAATACTTCAAAGTAACTTCAAAGCAGCTTGTACAGTGATGTTTTTCCTCCAGAGGATGTGCATGTGTGAAAGTGGTGCAGCTTCCTGCATCAACAGTATTACAGAGAAATGCCTCAGAGAAGCAACAATTGACAGGACAGAAAAGATTTTGTGGTATTTGTATTCCAACTTGTGGGGAAAATGTACAAAAACCATCTTCATGTCACTTAACTCAATGACCTCTAAGTAACCCAATTCAACTGAAGGTGTGGCTAGCTGTCCTCAAATGGAATGTCAGCAGGCTAGTTTTTCCATCTGGCTTTTTGGTCTCTATCTGTTGCAGCTTCTCATTCAGGCTCAGACTCATTTGAGTTCAGACTAAAATTTATAACATTAGGCAGCATAGCTAAAATGTTCTTCAGATGATGAGGCATTGTGTAGAGGCAGTCCTTCTGTCATATGTGCTTTGTAGTGTTTCAATTTCAATGTATAATTAGTTTGGCTAACTTAGGCATGTAATGATACAGGCAGCATTATCAGCTACTCCAGGGCTGTCTGGCTCTGTTCCTGGAGATCTATCATAGGTTTTCATTTCAACCCTAATTTGGCACACCTAATTCTACTAAATAGCAGTTGAATGAGGTCTCTAGGTGTGCTTTTTTTGGGGCTGGAGTGAAAACCTACAGGATGGTAAATTTCCAGAAACTGGGTTGGGCAGCCCTGGACTACTCCTTGGCCAGGCCAGCTGTATTAAAACCATGCCTCTCTGGTCATTGAAGAACTTACCTTTGAACAGCTTTTGAACTGAGAAGGAAAGTGGATTTTTATGTTTATAATTGTGAATAAATACTGAAAATGTGCTCTTGTGAATATCCTCTGGAAAATAAGGTCATTGTACATACTGCTTTGGAGTTTCTTGATGTGTATTTTCTTGCTTTAAACTGAAAACCAGTTGATGCCCCTATACTAGCCATTGTAAAGCTGGCTGGTCATCTGAAACTTAAGTAAGTAACTCCTTCAGTAAATATCCTTCAGTGCACACAAAAACTGTTTGGACTAATTGAAAACATACACTGAAACTGAACTAATATTTAAAAATTCCAGAAAGTGAACTATCCCTTTAATGTGGCTGAGGGTCTAGCCAGAAATGTGTTTCTACTACAATCAAATTCTTTGAAATGGCGTCATAGTATCAAAGAATGCATGCTGCTTTCTCTCCACCTAAAGTGCATTAAAGCATTTATGTTTCTAATCATTTGTAGCTCTTAACACATATTAGTTAGTTCTGAAAAGAATTTATAATATTTATAATACTTATCTATGTTTCACAAAACATTTAGAATATTTATAATAATTTTTTGAACTTACTAGCATTTAATGGAACTTGGCAGTGGTTTAGAGCGGGTAGAAACCTGATCTTGTAATTCAGAGACTGCAGGATTATAATCCCCATTACGAAATAAATTTTAAGGAAAGCACTGAAGCATGCAGTTGTTTTAGAGGGTAATAGTAAAACTCTGCCGATAAACACTTCAGAATAATGATATGGGCTTGTGTGGGGATTTATGGTGATGTACTCTGACAGAATGCTCTTTTGTGGCTCGACTTGGTTCCAGATGGGCTCTTACTTTGGCTCCTCATTATGTGCAGTTGATCTGAACCGGGATGGGCTGTCGGACCTGCTGGTGGGGGCGCCCATGCACAGTGAGGTTCGGGATGAGGGACAGGTCTCCATCTACCTTAGCAGGGGCAATGTGAGTCCTCACTCTTGATATATGATATGATCTTTCTCTAATAATCAATCAATATCTCATTAGTTTTATTTATTTAACAGTTGTTGTTTGCTAAATTGTTTGTTAAGGGATTCATTTTTTAAATTCCACCATACTTGTCTCTATGACTTTCATTACTTCTCATGAATCTATTTTTCTATGTTTTAGAGTTCTCACTATGGTATGCCCATCTCCACTTATATTGTATTTTGATTTTATTGCTGTAGATATCTTAATCATTGTGTCAGGGTCCAGTAAGGCTAATAATTACTATTGATAATTTTATAGCTTCTATTTAAGACCTGTGCTTTTTTATGAACTTCTAAATATAGCAGTGATTTTGTAGACATATGTTGCAGCTCTAAATAAAGTAAAAATAGTTTATATAATCCAAATGATATCTTTTGTCAGGTCATACCTGTTATCATCATGGTCTAACTAGCTAGGGAATTATGCATATTTATTATTACAGTTATTATTGTTCTCAGTATGTCTTTGGTTTAAGGCTGCTCAAAGTTAGATATAATTCTAACATCAACTGAGTTTATAAGTAGTGCAAGGTAAGTAGGTCACTAGGATATGATTCACAAATATTTTGAGTGACTAATCCATTAAACAAGCTTTGTGTGAATACTTGTGTTTTTCCAGGAGATGCAGACATATCCTTTTTGCTAGAAGATGGAAGATCATGTGATCCTGTTGCATGAGCTCCTTGTTCTGTGTATCTGGCAGGGTCTGATGGAAGAGATGGAGGCCTTGAAAGGCGATAATGCTTACAATGCCCATTTTGGGGAGTGCATCACTTCACTGGGGGACATTGATGATGATGGTTATCAGGGTGAGTGAATGCTTCACACAACTTTTATTGGGATGGCAGGTATGCTGTCCCGCCAAGTTATGGCAGCATGTCCCATACCTATTCAGCACCGCTTGGTGCTTTTCATGGTTACCACAATAGGCGCTTTTCCACCGTTGGGCCGAACCATTACCAGGCCCACTCCGTGCCATTCCGCGCTGCTCTGTACTCATGGGAATGGTTACCATTTCTGTTTCCACCACCGGGCTGCTAAAACCAGGACTAGGAAGTATCTAAAAAAAACTAGTGAGGAGAGCAAGTGACGCGGTGGACCAGTGACAGCGTCCTGTTGTGAATGTATTAAATATGCGCCAGTTGTTGTCGTCACTCCCCATACTGTTTTATTTTTGTTATGTTATGTTTTGTTGGCTGACGAAACGGACGATGATTCTGTGTATTTTGGTCTGTTTTTAGTTTCTCTTTTTAGCGTATCCTCCACTGACCATCACTGTTGCATGCATCACAAAAACTATTACACTACTAACTAACACTTACATTACAGTGTGAAATATCCACATTATATAATACCACTAACCTATTTAAAGACACTCAATCCAAAAATAACGTGTATAACCGAAATATTTTGAGCAGTAGCCTAATACTTACATAGTAAAGATGAAATTTTATCTGTGTTCAGTAGATGGAGACAGACACAGTAAATCAACAAGTTCAATCCGCTTCTGTTTTTCTCCAGAAAACGATGTCAGATAGATCTATCAGCAAATCTATGGTTTAACTATGCCCAGAAGTCCTCAATAATAATAGTATTTTCCAAGAAATTACGAAAAATCGTTAACAATGTTTCGTTAGGCGCAGCGTCTTTTTACTACTGCTACCACAGAGTGAATGCGTAAGTGAATGTGATGATAAGAAAATTTGCGGTTACGCGGACGTATAAAACGGTATTACAAAAGCAAAATTAGACATGTTATGCATGTTAGAAAGCTTATACTCTCACCTACTGAATAAATGTATTGTCAATCAAGCCAGACTGTACTAAAAAGGGCGACAACGCCGTAAATGATGCACAGCAATTTTGAACGTAACCAGGCATCACAAATATGCGAAATATATTTCACAAACGGATTGTCCAAGACAATATATGACCACGGAGTCTCAAAAGGCACATCTGTATGCGTAAAACCAAATTTTAAGGTTATGTATTTATTCAATATTTAGTCCCAGATATTGACTGTAGAATGACATGGTATCATTTTTTAAAACTTTGTCCCGTTTATTTCGTTATTCAGTGAGCAGCGTTTTCACTGCTGTATTAGCGTATCTTAGGGCTATTGTCGGGTTTATCTTGCTGCTATGACGGAATACGATTTTTGATTGGCATTTTTATTTATATTAGCTTCTCCACCGACCTAGCTTATGGAAGAGGACGTATGCGGAGTCACAAAACTGATGTAATGTGAAACCAATCAGTGAATACGTCATTAAGCCTGCCCACCTGAATGGTTCTGCTGCACTGAGCACGGTTGTCTAACCGTGCCGAAAATATCGTGCTGGGCACGGGTTGTAATCGTTCCGCGCCAAACCGTTTCCAGGTGGAAACACCATTGGAACCGTTCCTCTCCGTGCTCAGAACCGTTCGGCCCTGCCGTGGAAAATGGGCTAAAGACCACAGACTTTCAGGCCTTAGGAAAATCAACATCTATACCTTCTGACCTCATGCAAACAGACAGAATTCATGAACAACTTCACACATCCTCACAATAAATCCCCAAACTTGGGTTATTTTTCCATTTCTCTTTTTTAGTTGCCAATTTCATCATCACAAATGCTCCAGTCCCACAATCAATAATCATCCCCACTGGACATATAACTACATTTTCTGCCAAAGCAGCCAATTGCAGGATACTCAGATACACAGGCATACATGGTGCCTAAACCAACAGTCTAAATCCTTTGAAATAAAGAACAAACAACAACATTAAAGAGGGTTTTTATTGCTAAGCCAAGTCCCATTGTTTGAATCTTTTTGGGTAAAGTGGAAGGATTTTACTGTGTTGGAACAAGCACATGATTAAGAGAACTGGGCGAGCGTGGGCTGTCCACTCTTTTCATCCACAACCTGTCTCCAGAGGTGGGTAGAGTAGCCAAAAACTGTACTCAAGTAAAAGTATTGTTACTTTAAAATAATAATGACTCAAGTAGAAGTAAAAGTAATCATCCAAATAATTACTTTAGTAAGAGTAAGAAAGTATCTTGTGAAAAGACTACTCAAGTACTGAGTTACTTCATATAATCTGATTTAATGTTGAAATAAGCAGAGCAAGATGAACGTAAAAATCCAAATGTCCAAAATATAAAATTGTAAATGCTTATCCAATAGAAATAAACAAAATATAAAACAGCCATGTGCAAATTCAAATATGGCCTGAATCATATCCCTTTAAATAAAACAATACACAGGAGGTTCGTCAGAAGAGGAGGATTTTCGCTTTCTGTTGTACTCTATTAAGTCTATATACCTCATCAGTTTGTTGGGGTGAACCCTCCGTTGACAGAAAAAATATCAATGAGGCTACAGGGGATTTATCCATTAAAATAGACTCATCATCACAACAAAGAGGAGCCTGCTCAAATTCAAACAGAAACTTTATATGTGGGAAAACATAATGCTTTGTCGCACCATTATTGTACCTTATGATGCACTTATCCACAATATTCCAAAGTCCCATGATGCCTTGCGCGGAATATGTGCAGAACTTCCGGTTTAGCGTAAACAAACTTTATGTATGCTATGCAATGCTATGCAATGTTCCAGCGCTCACGTCATGACTGTTGCATGCTTCACAAAAACTATTACACTACTAACTAACGCTTACATTACAGTGTGAAATATCCACATTAATACCAGTAACCTATTTAAACACACTCAATTTCAAAAATAACGTATATAACCGAAGTATTTTGAACAATAATAGCCTACTTACATAGCAATGATGAAATCTTATCTGTGTTCAGTAGATGGAGACAGAGACAGTAAATCAACAATACAGTTCAATCCGCTTCTGTTTTGCTCCAGAAAACGATGTCAGCTAGGTCTATCAGCAAACATGCGGCTTAGCTATGCCGAGAAGTCCTCAATAATAATAGTATTTCCCAAGAAATTACGAATAATAGTTGACCACGTTTCGTGAGTGAATGCATAAGTGAATGCGATGATAAGAAAAATTTAGGTTACGCTGACCTAAAAAACGCTATTCCAAAAGCAGAATTAGACATGTTATACATCATTAGAAAGCTTATACTCTCACCTACTGAATAAATTAATTGTCAATCAAGCCAGACTGTACTAAAAAGGGCGTAAACAAGGCGTGTGGTATTAGGCACAGCTATTTTGTAAGGTACCGAGGCATCACAAATGCGCGTATGTTTCACAAACGGATTGTCCAAGACAATAAATGACCACTCAGTCAAATAGTTAGCTATCCACAGCCAAAACTAACCTACAACTTACCGCCACATATTTTCTCAAGTTCGAAGTTGAGTTCTTGTTGGCTGAAATGTCCACATTTCTAGGCAGACAAAGAAGGCAGCGCATAATGTAACTACTGTTTTTGGTAGTCTGTAAGTAAAACATAGTTTGAACGTGAGGCCAGGGGTGTTCTGCCTCCTATGAATCACCCACCGTTGTTTCAGCCATTGTTGTCGCCCACTCATCCTTCTGTGTGCTGTGACTGGCTACGTTTGATTGGTGAAACTGAGTCATTTGGGGCTGTGACAGAGCCAAAGCAAAGACCAGTCAGCCTCTTTGGCTGAAGTCTCTCTGAGAGAATGAAACAAACAGAACGTGCATTGAGTAAAAAATGGGTAAAAAATAAAAGTAACGAGCGGAATGTAGCCGAATATAACGGAGTAAAAGTAACATTTTTTCTTCGCAAATATACTCAAGTAAAAGTGAAAAGTATGTTGCATTAAAACTACTCTTACAAGTACAATTTATTCAAAAAGTTACTTAAGTAAATGTAACGGAGTAAATATAACGCATTACTACCCACCTCTGCATGTCACCCATATTCAAATCTGCCATACATATAACAGCAAAACCTAACTGGCTTTGTCACAGTCAAATCTTGGAGTAGCTACACCAGAACAAGGAAGTGTCACACATAACCATTGACTATATACTGTACAAGATGCGGCTTTACTTTGCTAGCCGCCACTACAATATAATAATTTTCAGAGCTTGCAAGCTTTCCTCTGAGTTTGTAGGGGGTAAAGAACTGATTTTATATTGTATAAAATATGCTTTATATTATATTCTTTCAAAATAATGTCCTAAATCAGGGATATCAATCTCCAGTCCTTGAGGGTCCCTTTCTTTTGTTTCTGGTGTGTTTCAGGTCCTATGTGCTTAAATTAAGTTGATTGGCTAAATGTGCAACCCACCATACTCACGGAAAATGCAAATCCCTGCAGACACTACTGTGTACTGCAGTACTTCCCTTTTAGCCCTGCCTAAACAGTTACTTTGTTTAAAGCTTAACAGAAGAGGTTAATATGCCTACACATACTGCTAACATTCAGAATATTTTTAGGAAATTGCGATAAAGGAAAAAACACTAAAACAATTCCAAAATGTAAGAAAAATAAGGCATCTGGCCCTGATGGCATATATCCAAGTGTACTCGGGGAAATAAGAACTCTGGACAAATATTTATAAGCCTCTGGAAGGTATTTTGTCCAGTCTCTAAAAAATAGAGAAATGCCAGAGGACTGGAAGGAAGGTCATAAAGGTAATATATTAGTAGGGTGACCATAATGACCTAGGACACTACAGGTTTTTTACTTTAACATTCCTCTCATGTAAATCATTGGAATCTACGAATGGGGACAAGTTAGAATTATTTGCTGGAAGGGACCGTATCTTAAGGGATAGCCAATATGGTTTTTGCAAGGGGGGTGGGGTCATGCCTAAAGTCTTTGAGGAAGCTACAAAGTGGTTTGACTGAAACCATGCTTATGCTACTCCATGAAATTCAGAAAGTATTTGAAAAAGGATCACAGGAGAAGTTTGAAACTGGCTGTAGGGTTTGATACAGTGAATAACTGTAGGAGGATAATATCTCAGAAGTTATTGTGGGACATGGATCCCCACATTGATCGGTGCTGGGACCTCTGTTCTTCCTTATTTACAGAATTGATATGGACATTAGCAGCAAAATTGTTATATATAAAGATGTCAGGGTTTTAGCAAACAGATTTGAATCTATTAATGTAATCAAAAATTTATTTAAAACAGAATTCAAAAGTGGGTGGAAAGCTTGCTTGTGAAATTTAAGGAAATTACATTTAGTGTTCTTATGTACTCACCGATATATGTTTTGATTGTTTCTCTTCTAGACGTGGCCATAGGAGCCCCAAAAGAGGACGAGTACATGGGAGCAGTATACATTTATCATGGAGACCCTACTGGGATCATCAACAAATATTCCATGGTAACCAGCCCTGCCGTGTGACTCGTCTCTCTCTGCACAAGCAACTTCCACTAGCGCATATAGCTGGAATTCTGCACCACACCACTATAATACCTCATTTAATGTTTTGATCCTATATTCACATGCATCTTCCTTTAAGATAGTTTTGGATATGTTTTCCTAGAACACACTCTGTCATTTGAAAATAAAGTTTATAATTTATGTTACGCTTTGGATAGATTTTTTAAAATAAAATGCAGTGTCAGGGTATTGGTCAGTAAGATCTGTAAGATCATGCTTATAAAAGCATGAACCATTATTCAGCATCATTCAGGGACAGTATATTTCTCAATTTAGATATATTTCTGAGCTGATAATGGCCACTCTTGAGATGTTTTAATGTGGGCCTGAAAGGAGAGGTGTGGGTCAATAGTCACTCCTGGGTTTTTAACCACTGCATTGACTGTGAGAGTGAAGCCACCTTACTACTATCATGTCTTATCTGAATTCAATAAATAAAACTGTGTCATCCAGACCTTTATTTCTTTAAGCATAAAGCATCCAGTTTAGCAAGTTGGACAACTTCATATGATCTGCATAGCAGTGGTAGTTAGCACCATGTCTGCCTATAATGTTTCCAAAGGTTAGCATATACAGAGAAAACAACAGGTCCTTGTGGTACTACATAACTTACCCTTGAGCCCTCAGAGAGCACTCATTATTTACCCTATATAAACTATATCTAACAGAGAAGAGAGGTTTGAGAGGGTACAATGGGCCCGACTAATTTATATTCAAATGAAAGATTATTTAATTAAAATTATTCACAAGAACTAAGCATAGCAGTTTCAGTTCAAAGGGGAAGCTGGGTCCTGTAATTATGCCAGATTCAAGTCTCAGCTATTATAGTCATTAGCTGTGTTTGACCAGGGGTCCACAGTGGTGGGATGCAATCCTGGGGGTAGGGTGGGTTTAAGTTGCCCATGGCTTCTCATGTTACCGCTGCCTTAGTTCCTCCCAGCAAATGTTACCAGTTGTTGTTAGCGAGAGATTGTTTCGTGCTTCCCCCCTCTCTGAATAAGCCTTTGCTGTCTGTGCTCTTGTTTCCTTTGCAGAAACTGTCTGGGCGAAGGATTGATCATGGCCTGCGCATGTTTGGCCAGTCCATTTCTGGCAAAGTGGACATGGATGGAAATGGTTATCCAGGTGGGGATGGCATGAACATAATCATCCTTTACATCCTGCTACATATCCTGCTATGTGTCCTGCTATATTTACTATATTTACAGTACAGTATGGTAAATAGGCCATTTGCAGATACATCTATTTATCTGATTTTCTGTATAAGAGATTTATGCGATAATGTAAGCAAATTCACGCAAACTTGCGCGTAGTAAAAATACAACCGATATAGGGTCTATAATAATTCTCCCATATTGGACATAGCTATTTTCCATAAGTCTGCTGCACTGCTTTGTGCTTCTGTTGATTAACCAGTTATGAAATAATAAAAGTAATTATTCAATTGATTTGAAATAATGCATGGAATGATTTAATGGGTTGGAAATAATAAAAGGAATAATTCAGTGTGTTTGAAATATTGACGGGAGTGATTCAGAGTTGATTTTAAATACTGCATGGAATGATTCAGTGGGTAATAGTAAATGTAACGATTTAGTAGTTTTTAAAAAACACAGGGAATGATTCTGTAGGTTTGAAATAATACAGGGAAAGATTCAGTGGATTGAACATGATTCAGGAATACACAGGATATGCACTCTCAGAAGAAAGTGTTCCAAAAGTGTCTGCACAAAGGAACCCTATCTAGGCAAAGGGTTTTTTGTCTGGAAAAATTGTTCAATCTGGGAGCTTTCACAATTTTAACACCTTCCATACAGGGTTCCAAAAAGAACTAAAAGGGTTCCCCTATGGAAACAAGCCAAAGAACCTTTTTTCTGAGAGTGTACAGGACAAGAAGGCAGTGGTGATTCCTGTGACAGGTCATGTAGTAGAGAGATTTGAGCTGGGAAAAATAGGGGGAATTGATTACTTTGTGAGGTATAGTAAAGTTGATTTGAATGAACCAAGTTCTCAGTTCCACAAACAGCTTTGGTTTTGAACTTTTTGAACACATTTCAACAAGATTGTTTCTTTGCTATTTCTGCAAACCCTTGATGTTTTAATGACAAATGAAACTATGCACAATTGCAATTGAAATCAAATCTTGAGGGAGACTCACTTCAAGTGTTAGTTCTCAGTATAAACGACATGTCAAAAAATGGCAACAGCATTTTGAGCTTGCATTTTGCCCTGTTAAGAAATCAGGCTGTCGTGCAATTCTCTGGCATTTTGTTTACAACATTCCACATTTCTTTCAGGCTTCGGCCCAGTATCATCTCAGAACAGCTTTGTTCTGGACTTGTGTTTATTGTTCTGGATGAAACTGAATGTGGAGACATTAGACTTTTTAAAAATGAGATGTTTACCCTTCTTCCCGCAGTTTATTTTATGTGTACCTTCATACAGTCATCAGAGTGATATCATTTCTCATTCCTTCACATTTTTCATAAGCTTTTAAATGGGAAGAGAGGGGATGTAATGAGTCTTCCTGGCTGTGGCATGCTGTGTGTTTCAGATCTCACGATTGGGGCCTTCATGTCAGATCATGTGGTGCTGCTGAGGTGAGTTTTCGCCGTAATGATCTACTGTAAGATGCAGATCCTTGTATGTGAAAGCTCTCTTGCTCATATTCCACCTATCCTCACAGGAAGCTGGGGTTTTAGGCAAATGCAGTGTCTGTATTAGTGCATAAGACCAGGGTTTTTACACTAGCCAGTTATTTCCCTCCCAGCTGTTAAATCCCTGTAGTCCATGTATCCTCAAAGATAGCAAGCTAGCCACATTGTCCTCATGTATAACAGAACTCACCTGCTAGCTAGCTGATTAAACTTAATTACTGAATGATGACTTGCAAACTAGCCAGTTCTCTCTATTATGGGAAGCCCAGAATATGGTTTATGTTACAGTTTCCAAGCATTTCTCACAGAATATCATATTTGGGGACAGCTGTTTACAGAATCATAGGAAACCCATACATTGTATTTTATAGTTCTTTCAGTTTGTTTCAATCTGACCCACCTTATAATTTCATATCATGCTTGGTTACACCTTTTTCTTTTTATTGGACAAAATACAAAACATAGATAACAGCCTCAAATTTGTTCATGAAATACCAAAGGCCGGTATGTATAGTCCGACTTGCTGTTTAGTGATTGGGTATTTACCTGAGAGCTCTAAAGTCCCTGGAAACTGTTAGCTCTTGTTTACCCATTCTTCATCCAAATGTACACTGCCTATTACCCTCTTTAATATGTTTTAGTGTTTAGTTTAGTATTTTTATTTTATATAATTATAAAATATAATTATAATTAATTACTTAATTGTTATTATTTGTTTAATTTCTTATCCAGGTCCAGACCAGTCATCACTGTGGATGTATCCATCTTCCTGCCAACATCCATTAACATCACTGCACCAGAGTGTCACGATGGCTCACAGCATGTCAACTGCTTCAATGCTACACTCTGCCTCCGCTTTACTGGCAAAGAGGTGCCAGGACAGATAGGTGAGTGGTGCCCTGACACTCCTAACCAGCAAACACCACAGAACAGTAGGCTCACTAGACTCAGAGCTGCAAAACGGTCACTCTGGGCACCTGGGCTCCCGCTGATAGGATCGGGATGCCCCCCTGTGTAGTTACTTCCTGGAATATGTGGTAATGGATCTTGTGCAATTAGAGAATGAGCTATTCATGTTTTTAATCTGAGTCCTTGTGTGTGGGCTATATTAATAGTGCTGTGTTGAGAGTAGAGTGGATTTTAATTTGAGAATCGTAATAACAAGAGTTTACTGGCTAATTGAACACCTGGCAGTAGTAGCCAGCAAACTAACTGTCATTGCTGTCTAGCTAGTTGGTTAATTTAAAAAACAAGACCAGGTCAAAACCTAGTATATGGCTGGACCTCTCCGGCTGACCAATGGTGTAACTTCACAACTCATTCACAGACATTCGTGGTTGTAGGGCTGGCCCCACTGTTGCGGTCTAGCCAAAAATGATCACTGATAGCCTAGTCAGCAAAGTAGCTAGTTGCTGTTTTTACTGGTAGCTGATAAGTTTGTTAGCCCGCTTGTGATGCTCCTAGCTTCTGTAAAAGGTACAGTAGAAAGCAACCGAACTTCACAGTGCAGTCAGCCATATTGCTGTTGTTGGTTACTCTGAGGTCTAAATGTTCCCCACTCTTATGTAGTGACCTACCCTTTATCAGCACCAAACTGAAGCATCTGCTCCTACAGAAGAACCCCCCTTTATCAGCACCAAACTGAAATTTCGACACCTACAGAAGAATCCCGCTTTATCTGCACCAAACTGAAACATCTGTGCCTAGATAAGAATCCCCCTTTATCAGCACCAAACTGAAATATCTGCTCCTACAGAAGAATCCCCTTTATCAAAACCAAACTGAAACATCTGCTCCTACATAGGAATCACTGCATTTCTGCTACCATTCAAGCCTTTCCAAAACCTAATGTGATGAAATACCACATCCACACAGACCCCCATTAGCCATGGTCCAGCATCCTCTAAGGAAAGCCATTTCTGAAACCAGAAAGGAAGCACTGACGCTGCACGCATTCAGTGATTAGTAATGGGAATTTACTTTCCTTTTCAAAGTTAAGAGTAAAATACTTTCATTAGCCTAATCCATGTTATACACAACTCCAACAAAGAAGTAGAATTAAAGACACAATTCCCTTTTCAAAGTTAAGAGTAAAATACTTTCATTAGCCTAATCCATGTTATACACAACTCCAACAAAGAAGTAGAATTAAAGACAAAATTCCCATTGAAAAAGAAACCCAAAATATACCCCCCTCTATGACTTTTTGAACAGACAAACCAACAGAATATAAACCACCAATTCACCGAAAATCTCTTTAGAAATAGTGTTGGGCCACAGTAACTTATCTGGCCATACCAAAGTCAACTGAAGAGGGAAAAGTGTCCCCTCCTTGGTACATCCAAAATACAGTATTACATCATGTTAGTGACGGCCAGATTCCCCTCCCTCTGGTGTGAGAGTCGTGATGTCAGCTGTCTATGATGTTATCTGCACATCATCTCAGTGGTCACAAGCGGATTCCTCAGAAAACCCTGAAACTTAGATTTCGTCATTGAGTTTTCATTAGGAACAATTTTTTTAAATAACCTTTTTGAATCTGTATGATTTTAGCATCCACCAAACGTGGATAACAATCTCAAAATCATATACAAATGCGTAATGTGCCTTTTTTGTGTTGGTTGGGAAGTGCAGTGAGCATACAGCTAGATTCCGTGTACCCCTGTCTGTTTCACTAATGCCGCGTTTCCACCGCAGGAACTATACCCCGGAACTAGGAACCTTTTGAGGAACTCAGTGCGTTTCCACCGCAGGAACTAGGGTCTAAATTTAGTTCTGGGGGCTTTGTTTTACCCCCCAAAACGTTCCTGCTCGGGGGGTAGTACTTTCCGAAAGTACAGGAACCTTTTGGGTGGAGCTTGCAGCGCTGAACACTTCTGATTGGTCGAGTACTCGTAGCATTTGTGTTGTATTTATTTTCTGCCATTACCCGCCATGTTTGAAAATATGCAGCGGCAAACCAATTTATTTATATAATAACTTCAAATCAAATTTGTATGTTATGCGGCGCAGTAGCCTACTTTTGGTTATAGCCTGTCAACGTCTTGGAATTATAACGTGTGCTCTTCTGTTCTTTTCTTGCTTTAGTATTCGTTTTATAAAATGCAAAGCATTCGTGCTGGGACAGCATATTACGTAGGCTACCAAAACATTCAAACGGATTAATTCGGTTGCTGAATATTTTCTTCCGGATTTTCTTTGTTAGCCCGTTGTAATTGACTCAAAACGTTTGATACAGTTATGTGAGGTATGCGGTAGTTCTGCATAATTAACATTGGTGATACAGTACAAGCAAACTGGAAATCACCTTCCGCACTTTTTATCCGGGTAAAATAACAGGTTAATTCTAGTAATCTTCCCTTTGCGATTAGCCTATATGGAATTGACGACGAGAAAGTAATAAAACAGCAAATTGTTTACAACGTGTGCATGTTTTCTGCTGTTAATGAATGTGTTTGAGAGGATATATGAAAATCAATAAATACAAAAGTAACCATATATAGTCATTGTTGGTAACCCGTTGTATATAAGTGGAATAAACCCCTCCGGGCTGTCCCGGTTATTAGAAAATAATGTAGGCTACTTCGGTGGTAGTATGGGGTTACAGAAGAAATCATATGACAGATGGACCGACGACAACGTCAGTGGGCTAATTGCCTAATCTTCGCGGTACTTTAGACCCCGGTGGAAACGCAGACAACCATTGGCTGAAGGAACCTTTTAGTTCCTGGTAAAGTAGTTCCTGGGACTGAAAGTTCCGGGTAATTTTGGTGGAAACGCGGCTATAGAGTATAAACAGTTCATTGTCCTATCACAGGAAACCTCTTTTGTGCTTTGACCCTTCCCTATAAAATTTCCCCTGCATTTAGCAACCAGCGGGTTGTACATACATCAGTACAGAACATATATCAGCATGTCTTCTGTACATGAGCCAATCAATTCACCAGGCTGTGGGTGTGGTCATGCAGTCATTATTTAGGTGGTGGGTGTGGTCATTATTCAGGCAGTAGGTGTAGTCATTAGCAAGGCAGTGGTTGTGGTCATTATTCAGAGGGTGGATTCGTCTCTTTGATCCAACAGTAGAAAACGGATACTGTTACAGAATGTGTTCTTAAGAAGAAAGAATAAGGGCTCTCTTTGAAAGCAGTTTAGATTTGGCACTGTTTTGGTGGAAAGAAAAGCACTGTGTGTGGAGAGACTTTGCTGAATCCCTCCCACTCTTCCTTAACGGAGGTGAGGTCATGGCACCCCTGTTTTTGGACTCATGTAAATGTTTCTGATGCCACTCCCTGACTTTTACTAGCGTAACACCCAGAAAAACCATTACGTCACACTGTGACTGGGCCAGTCTGAGCATTTCCATCTACTAAACTAATTCAAACTTTTGTCAAATCCATGTGTGTACAGTTTTAACAGTGTAGATAGTAGCCTGCTGCTTAGCAAACCTTGCAAGACCAGCTGTCCTTTCTTGATTTTTACACCACTAACTCAATATGAATTACAACTCATATTCAGGATTTATCATGTCAGTTATGACTAATGGAGTCCATAATAATTCTTTAAAACTCATTAATCATAAGTCAATTTCTTCAATGTTAAGAAACTTTTGGTAAACTGTTACATATTGACACTGTGTGATTTATTATGCCTTTCACAGTTAAAATGCATTGCAAGCTCATACATCTTAACCCCTTTACTAGTCAGGGTAAATGACCACTGGGAATTAATTTACATTCCTTATTCCTTACAGTACATGATGAGTCAGTGAATATTGGACCTGAGTTTTTTTTCCTAAATTAATTCTGACTGCACAGTAAGGTCAAATAATATGCATCAAAAAGCAGTGAAACAACTTTCTTATCTTTACAGCTCGGGGTAAATAAAAAGTTTGGGTCATCCACATTTTACACTCTTAACAACTGTAGGAAATGGTGATAGAAGAAGGACAGGTTCTCGTATTTTGTTAATTTATCCGACAGCCTCCCTGAAAAATAGCCTAGCCCAGTTTGCTTGTGTATTTCAGGATCTGTTCTATGTATCAGCCCTCTAAATGTGCTTTGATGGTTTTTTAAAATAGTTTTACGGCCTGTACCTTTCTGTGCCATTTCTCTCAGTGTTTTACTTCAGGAAGAAGTACAAGCAGTCATCATGTTATACCCTACTGAACTGGTTGGTATTTAAAGGGTTTTAACACGCACACAACCAACATTCTACATGTGGAATCTGGGTTAATGGGTCTATCAGTAACACGCTGACCTGGCACACTTGGTGGGCTATCTAATACTTGTCACCTATAATTGGCTGAAATATCCACAGTTGGATTAAATGCTCAGCTCTCTGTGCTAACTTCAGTCCAGCCGTCTGTGGGAGTGATGTAGGATCAGATTAAATCGTTGTTCCCGGCTTGGTGCCTAACGAAAAGCGAGCTGTCTTAGGTCGGGTGGTGACACTGAGTCAGGACTCAGCCAGTAATCCTATTTATGCACAGGCTGCAAACAGAAAGTCAGTGTTTTAGGTGGACAAATGAGAGATAAGTAATTAAAGAAAGCATGAACATGTTTTTTAAATTCTTCAGGAAAACTGTGTGAGCGAGAGCCTGTGGTTTAATAATCTGTGTAGTGGTTAGATACACCATGGACAGTTGGACACTGGGTGCATTGCTGTGTCTAGACCCTGTTCACATTCAGGTGTGGACCGTGCCTGACTTCCCTCTGCTTCCCTTTGTATCCATTGGGGTCTGAGATGGTGTCTCCTAAGTGTCCCTTACCTGTGTCCCGTACCTGTATGCCATACCTGTATCTCATACCTCTATCCCATATCTGCACCTCATACCTGTATTTCATACCTGTATCCCATAGTTATATTTCATATCTGTGTTCCATATCCCTATCTCATTCCTATATCTCATATCAATATGTCATACTCGTATCCTATACCTGTGTCTCATACCTGTATCTGCTGCTCAGAACACTTGGCTCTTGGCTCCTGGATATCATGCCACTGTACATGAGATCAGTTTCCTACCCAGTGTCACACCACTACCCACAGAAGATGACTTGATCTTTCTGTTGATGATATCTGTCTGTCTTTCTTTCTTTAGAACTGCTCTACAATCTGACAGCTGATGTGGACAAGCGGCAGAGGGGGCAGCCGTCTCGGGTGCTGTTTTCTGTGAATGGGGAGCTGACCAGCACTGTCAGTGAGGTGATGCGCCTTGGGATCAACACCGAGTTGTGTCGGCACTACGTGGTGTACGTCAGGGTAAGTCACTTGTTTATTAGCACTGAGTCTGTACAGGTGCTTATAATCACAGAGACTGTACAGGTACTCATAAATAGAGAGAGCGAGATGCTTATAAACATAGACTGTACAGGTGCTCATAAATATCGGGTCTGTAGATTTGCTCATGAACACAGTGCTACAGAAGCTACACTGTTTCCATAATCAGGACTCAGCGGTGTGACATGTTTGGCATGGTTCTCTAGGTTCTCAGGCTACTAAAAACACAGAACAAGACATACATCATGAAAGGCCTTGAAAACAGGAAGTTTTACTGAATGCTATGTTGAATTTGCAAACTGATTTAAGCAAAGCACTTCCAGGTTGTCTTTTTTTGCAATGCTCTGATTGCTTGTAATTTAGAAACATTACAGGCTATACTTCTATCAGCTTCTTTCCTGACATGTTCCTTTTGAGCATTTGTGGTAATCTTCCGCTACTTTGCAACGATGTGTTCGTTTTTCTTTTGAACTCAATGTACGGTACATAGCTTGTAGCACAGTCATTTAAGAGGCCCCGTAGGCTCAGCAGTGAGGCGTGTCATCATGGACTGTGTCAGAGGAGCATGCCTGATTTTTATTCCTTCCCAAGTGAGGTGAAAAGCGAACCCTGCCTGTGCTGCCGATAGGGCATGTAGTAACTCACAGGTAAAAGCCTGACGAGACTCTTGACACCTCTAATGAAAGCCCTCTTATGACACAAACCGGGGCCCTGTACATTACTCTCTGGAGTGTATAAATATTTGGTTTGTGGTGGGCAGGAAAGATGTACATTGGTGGAGAACATTTATCACAGTGGCAGTATGGAGGGGAGGCAGGGGAAGAGGTGCAAATGTGCAAGTATGCTTATGGTCTACAAAACAGTTGCATTGGGAGCAAGTCTGTGTGCTGTAGTACTGTGTCTGAGTCTTTGTGCTAGAACATTGAGTCTGAGTCTGTGTGCTGGTGTGCTGTAGCACTGAGTTTCTGTGTGGTGACCGGTTATATATTTTGAGTTTTTTGGAAATGTGGAAAATATACTGAAACCTAAAAAAATAGAATGTGAAGGCCAAAAGTAACTGCCCAAGATCTAAAGCCTCTGTGAAACATGGTGATGGGGGTGTTGTGGTTTGCGCATCTATGCCTGGCGCAGGTTCTGGCTCACTTCATTGATAATGTAATGGTTGATAGCAGCAGCAAATTAATTCTGAAGTGTACAGAAGCATCTTATCTGCTCAAGTTCAACCAAATGCCTCCAAATTAATTAGACAGCGTTTCATCCTACAGCAAGGCACTGATCCCAAATATACTGCTAAAGCAACAAAGGAGTTTTTTAAAGACAAAAACTGGAAAATTCTTGACTGGCCAAGTCACCCAGCTGATCTGAATCCAAGTGAACATATTGGCATTTTATATGCAGAAGAAAAAACTTAAGGCAACTAACTGCCGAAACAAGCAGCAGCTGAAAGTGGCTGCAGTACAGGCCTGGCAGAGCATCACCACAGAAGACGCCCAGCACCTGGTAACAGGCTGAGCACTGCTTTGTCGCAAAATTACCCATAGTCCATAGCGTGGCCATTTACAATGAATGGAAGATTTACTCATTATTGCTACGATTAATTTCAACGAGCGTTACGGCTAATGCTGGCAGTCTCTGCTAAAATTGTCTCTGTCATGCTCCTTTCCTGAACCATTGCTGTTTTCTCTGTTTGGTGCTGATTGTTGTCACTTCTGTGCTTTTCCGCTGGTGTGGAGCGTCACTAAATGAGCACTTTGAAGCCGCAATGAGTATAGACATATGTAAGTTTGTATGTGGTGTTGCGTTCAGCTGTTGTTTGATTTCAGCTGAGTTTGCCGTCTTCCACTGAGGAAGTGAGAGGGTGAAATGGATGGCCAATTGGATGGGAGATGTAGTATCATGTAGTATCACCACATATTGACTTAACTATTTCAGATGCCTTTTGTAAACTACAATAATTTTTGTTTGTAGAAAATACTACTGAAAATGCTACGAAAAGGTCACTGGCCAAAGCAGCTAGTAAGAGTAAACATTGTCAAACCTACACACACACACACACACACACTTACATATATGTTTATATATATGTATATGGATGTATAGACGGGTGACAAATTAAAGGAAAAACCTGAATAAATGAGTGGAGAAACATAACAACTGCAGATGCTTCCATACAGGAGTACTGCATGATAAAATTAACTGATTAACATCCTGTTATGCTATGTGGCATGTATAAAAATGCTGAGCAGGCCCAGTTGACCTTGATTTTAGATCAAGATGGCAAGAGGAAAAGGTCTAAGTGACTCTGAAAGAGGGTTCATTGTTGGGGCATGGATGACGGTAGCTTCACTCACAAAGACTGCTCAACTGGTTAGTGTTTTAATAGGAACAGTGACTAAAGAGACATCTGCATTTCAATCTATGTGAAAGACATCAGTAAATAGGGTCTGAAATTGTGGTCTAAAGCATATAGTCGATGACTCTGATGTTTGTGCATTAGTGCGATATTGTAAGGAAAAACAGAAGAGCAACTCATCCTCAGGTGACTGGGAATGTCAAAGCAGGAAGTGATCAGACTGTCAGCAAGAACAGTCTGTTGAGAACTACATAGAGAGGGATATTATAGTAGGGTTGCAGTGCATTAACTCCTCATGACAAAGACGAATGCACATTCGACAGCTCAGCGGTGCAAAAACCATAGGCACTGGTCTACAGAGATGTGGAAAAAAGTGAAATGGACAGATGAGTCATCCTTCACCATATTCTCGACTATGGAAAGCAGTACAGGCCTTAATGCTAGACCCCTATAGTGAGGGGGTCCAGTGGCTCTGTTATGCTGTGGTGGTCATTTCCCTGGCATGGTTTATGTCCACTTGTCCCCCTTAGAGGGAAGGATCACTGCAAATCAATACAAAGTAATTCTGAGTGATCACCTTTATCCATTGATGAAACATTTTTGTCCTGATGAGAGTGGTCTCTTCCAGGATGACAGTGCCCCATCCACAGGGCAGGAGGGGTCACTGAATGGATTGATAAGTATGAAAATGATGTCACTGATATGCAACTGCCTTTGCAGTCACCAGTTCTCAACCCAGTTGAAGGATCATCAAACAACAAATGAGGGAATATCTTTTGTAAGAATAGTGTTCCATCCCACCAGTAGAGTTCCAGAAACTTGTAGAATCTATCTATGCCAAGGCGAATTGAAACTGTTCTGGTGGCTCGTGATGGCCCAGCACCTTACGAAGACACTTTATATTGGTTTTACTTTGAATTTGCCACCCATCTGTATATAGTGATTTGTGAAAGTGGCAAGGAATGTATATTTCCCCTTATATTGTAAAATTTTGCATTTGTATATTTCCTTTCAATATAGTTTCGGTATATTTCGTTAGCTTAAGGGTGGCCTAATTGCAAAGGAATCAGTTTAAGGATACAAGAAATATAGACGTGAGACAATGGGCACAGCTGAGGCTGATATTGCAGGTGAACTCTGCTAGTATGCTCTGTGTCTTGGCTCAGTGAGTGGACCAACTCCTTAGCCATTATACTACACTGCCGCCTATGAGGTCTGTGTTTGTGGTTGTTAAACATTTTTACCGCTGACAGACAGGCATCTGAGCTCGCTTTGCAAGGTAAATTATGAGGAAACAGCCAGGCCATGATGTTTTAACTAAATCAGCACCTATTTGGCTGCAGTAAACTGAGGTCTGGACATCTCGACTGGCTGTTGTAATTGTATTGAGTAAGTCAAGATGAGCTCTGGGACACGTGCTTCAGAGCAGATAACCGTTCATTTGAAGTCTGGACTAACTGTAGCCTATGTGGGTAAGAGTAAAGGACCTGTGTGTTGGGTCAGTCTGTTCCTGTCCCTCCAAATGACCAGACTTCAACGAGGCAATTAAACATCATTGCCCCCTTTCATGAGGTCATTTGGCTGCCCCCCACAGAGAAGTGACATGCTGTCACACCATTTAACTGACTGCAAGAACATGGTTGAATACAGAATTTATACTGACTGCAGGAACATGGCTAGATCCAGCATTTATATTGACTGTATAAACATGGTTAGATGCAGCATTTATACTGACTAAAATCAAGGTTAGATACAGTACAGCATTCGTTCTCACGGTTAGAACACCGTTAGATACAGCACTTCTGCTGACTGTAAAAACATGGTTAGATGCAGCATTTATACTGACGAAGAACATGGTTACATACACCATTTATTCAGACATGTAGGAATGTGATAGAGCATTCATAATGACTATTTCTTTTTCAGATTGTTTCACAGGGTGTTAACAATCTAAAATATTTAGGCTGTTAGCAGTCACTATCAGTCTTATTCGTAATCCTCCGTTACTAAGTGCAGAGTGTAGAGTTTAATTACTATTGGTTCCAAATGTGGTGGCTGTTTAGACACCTGGTGGACAATCAATAGAATGCATCTTCAGAAATAAGTAAAGACTGCAAATATATGTATACTCCTTTGCAAAGGAGTTGGAGAGGCAAATACAGTTATTTTGTATGATCTAATATCGTGACACCTTAGTGTACCACAGCCACAGTATTACAATACAATGTTCTGAACATTATTGATCTGTGATCTTCATTCGTGGTACAGGAGAGCCACAGGGTCAGCTGGGTTTTTTTGGTATTGGGCATTTAACTGATGAATTATGTCTGGTTTCTTGTGTCTAAATTGGTTACTGATATTAAGGTAAAAACAAAAACCAGCAGACTCTCCAGGACCAGGAATGAAGATCACTGTTCTAGTTCAATTTTCTGCTCTAAAACATGCTCAGTGGATGTAATGGCTTGATTTTACAGAATCCCTTTGGAGACAATGAGTCTTTCGTTGTCTGAAATGAAGCAAATTGAAAGCAAATGGAGCTGTTGAATAATGAAATGAATCATATGCAAGGGTCCCCCAGTGGTGTGTGGTCATGGCTTGCTAGTCATTCACTACAGGACTGCTGGCATTTTTTGTAAATGAGTCAACCACATATTTGTAGGTATCTATGTCTATGCACATACATATATTTCAATTCTTTAATATGCAGATTGTAAGCTTTTTAATATACAATTTTAATACATGTCCTTTTTTAAATATATAGTTTGAACATTTTATTATACAATTCAAACTGTAGACGTTTCTAAATATATTTTGCGCCTGCAGGAAACACTTATCTCTACTTACAGAAAAGTGCCTGTTGTCGATCCCTACTGTTTAGTCTCACTATGCCAGACCTGGCTATTTCTGCCTTTCATTTATATGTCTGAAATTAATAGTATGTGGGGTGTAAGTTGTATGTTCGATGTGGACTGTGGAAGTAACAGTGCTCATAACGAGTGTTCACAAGAGCTTATGGTGTAATTACTGTCAGTTGTGGTTCAGTCTGACATCCACATCCAACTTACCCAGTGTTTTATCCAGTCTGCCTGAGACAGACATGTTGGTCATGAAAGCTACGTGTTGTGGAACCACCAGACATGACCAGAGCACCTGCACTCAGCTGGATACTGCTCTGTAGCTGATCTGTGTGGACCTGGACCTGTGCCATTGCTGAACCAGGAAATGTGTTTCCACTTCTGAACACCAGCAAAGCTGTCTCTACCTCTTGGATTTGGAATCACAAATTGTAGCTGCAGATAGTTGAACCTAGATCACTTAAGACTGCTTTAGCTGACTCCTGCCTGTTGGCAGTACATTTGAGGTTGAGTAGGAATCTGGGTTGGTCATCTTAATCATATTGTCTGGCCTTGGCAAACAAAAGAAATTCTTTCACACTTAAATTAGACTACAATGGAAAATGTACTGAGCTACATTACCCGCTTTTTTGTACGTTTAGAATGTCTTACCCTCAGGATTGGTTTGTGCTTATTTATAAAAGGAGGGACTATGCTGTCACAATTGATTTAGGTCTGTGGATTAATAGCTATAATCAGATACAGAATGGGGAGTCCAATCATTATCTACCCACACAGAGTGGGTGAGACTAATCCTCTGGTAAAATACACAGTAATGGCTGCAGTATGATATTGGTATGTATGTGTATACATACATACACAGTAATGGCGACACTAAGATACCTGGTATATAAGTGTATTACACAGTAATGTCACACTGTGATACTGGTTAATATAAATGTTTAACTTTTCTGTTAGAATTATGATACTCACATAAACCTATTTAACACAATAAAATGGTTTCAGTGCATTTCTCTAGAAAAACTAGGCAATCTGTAGGATTATGTAAACAATCAGAACTGCTTTAGATTGTTTTCATATATCTTTCAAGGCAGTTCAACTACTTATGTTTGCTATAGTTTTTCCCCCTCATTTTATCTTATTGTGTTACAGCCAGGCTTCACAGTCAACAATTAACCCTTTATTATGTCATACAGTCAGACACTTAAAATAATAGAGAAAAACATTACATGGCATAAATATCTTTTTACTTTTCTGAAACTCTTTAGTAAGTGTACAGCATAGCCCCAGTAATCCTCATTAAATTTGTTTGCAGGCAGCCATATGGTTTTAGCATTATCACCAGGGGTGCAACAAATGGTAACTACAGAGTGGTCCAGAGTAAAATGCCCTTTGGCCTAGCAGTTTTCTTTTTTAAGGTGCTCAACTATGGAATGCACTACCAATAGAATCTGAAATTTGAACTCCCGTTTTAACGTGTCCTGATAAAGTGAAATCCTGGTTTAAGTATAAAAAAAATACAAGCACTCTAACTCAGTATGTACTTTGTAACAAACTGTATGGGCCAACTCAGTATTTTCCATTATCAACTTTTTTATTTTTTGAAACATTATGTTGTTGTATAATGGTGAATTTTATATTTGGTGACATGTATATATTTTATTGCAAAAGTCTAACTGGGGATAGGACTTCTTTTGTAATTTCTTATTGAAATATCCCCCACAAACAAACAAACATAAAAAGAAACACAAAAAACACTGTAAATAAGTAAGTGAATAAATGCATAAATGTCAGATTAAAATACTTGTGTGTATGCGTATTAGTAATGCCAGCAGTAACAGTATTCATGCATCTTACACAGTAATGCCTGCACTATAATACATGTATTATGGGTTACACAGTAATGCCAGGATATAGATACTACTGTGTATGCAAGTTACATTGTAAAACCAGAAATGTGACAAATCCATAGTTTTGGTAAAGTTTTTAAGAATAGGTTTAAGTTTTTAGAATACATTTACAACTAGAACAGTCAGGAAAAGTCAAGGCCAAGTATGAAAAAAACAATCAGGGCATGGGTATTTCCTGCTGAGTAGGATAAGAATTTAGAAAATGAGGTGCAATTTTGTTTAATGGGTTAATTTGCACTGAATTGATGGCCTTTTCTTGGAGGAGTTTATTAAAAGGTCTTGTAATAATGATTTTGTTTTGAATTCCTAGATTTCTTAAAGTTCAGGCTGACTTGTGTTACAAAGTAAACAAACTAAATATAAAATATTGAAAGAAGTGTGAACGAGCAATTTACCAATGATTAACATTGAGGCACTCAGACTTTTATAAATTCCAGTGAAATGTGAGTAATTTTAAGTTAGAAGTTAATAGCACATACTGTATATTAACCCTCAGAACTTAAATTAATAAATCAGTTCTGATCAGAATGTAGCATATATTGTTGATAATTGCTGACAACAGCCTATTGTGAGCTGCTTTGTTGGATCGCAGGCTGCAGTCGGAACAAGTTCAAATTGATGAAAGACTGGGGTGTGTTACTGCACTGAAAATCAGAGTTCCGTATCACTTTGGAATCGATTGCCAGGGGATGGGATATCCAGACTCGCCAGTGCTACTTATAATAGGGGGAGGCCCAAAATTCAGGCTCTTTCCTATGTCTACAGTATGTGACTAGTACAATTGTAGCCTATATTTTGCTCTGTTATTTACCTTTGCTGATGACAGTTTTAACACAACCTGAACTCACAGTATATTCTGATATGAGTGTTTATCGACTTCAAGTGTGCGCTGTGTTTAAAAAAGTATAAAAAGTGCCGCAATTTCTACATGGTGAAAACAAAGTGTATAAATCTACACTTCTGCACTTTAACCACATATGAAATGTTTGATTGCAAATCTAAAATTGTAGAGTACAGAGCCAAATCAAGAAAAAAAAAGTATTTTCCTCAAAAGTTATGAAGCTCACTGCAAGTGTCTGTCTTCCCATTTCTGTCAATTTGTATTGGCTTAATTATTGCTGATGTATGTGTAAGTCGCTCAGTAGGTTCAAGGCAAAGGCCTTTCCTTCTGTTCATACCATTTAACGCAGTCGCTGAATGAGAGTTTATGTTTGATTCTGAGCCGTAAAGCATCCCCCACCTACCTGGGACCACACCTGTGGGTGCGTTGAACCCACTAGGAGGAGTGTACAGTCACTGAGATGACAACCTTACAACTGTGTGCATGGCGTTCCTGCACCTCTCCATGATTCCTCAGGAATCACTGTGAACTCTCTGTGTACCATGCTTTTGACATTTCTTGGGTCTCCTTGTACCTGATATACTGAACTGCAATTGTGCACCATGCATGCACGTCTTTGTAAAGTTTGTCTTCTTGGCACCCACAGCAACGCTGTAAAACTAAGTTGCCTCTAGGGGCCCATGGTACTTTCCAAGGGCACTCACTGGAGAAATGTTTTAAGTGCACCTTTGGCCAGTTGCTCCCCATCCCTATCAGCTGCTTCTTCCATTAACATTTTGCTGAGTTCCTAAATATGGCAGGTGCAGCAGAGAGTGGCTATACAAGTGCTATACCTGCCTCTTGGGCCTTCTGCAGGGGACCTCTTTGAAGAGTATCTATCTGTATACACTGGCTGCATGGGCATCATCATGCATATTTGTTAGATTCTGTTCTCTTGATGTTGCATAGAAAAGGGGCTGAATAGTAGTCATCTTCCCCTTGTAATTGCTCACACTAGTTCAATTGGCAGGCTCAGCCCTATGGTGAGTTTGATAGACAGTTGTCTACCCTGCTGAAAATTACAGATTAAACCAGCCTAAGCTGGCCAGGCTGGTTAAGAATATACTATGTAGGAATTTGTGGCCCTTGTAGACTCTGTGTTTGTAAACAAATAAGTCTGATCCTTCTTCCTCAACGCCACCCATGCCTTTATTGAGGACACAGCCTTGAGCGCTACAAGTAAATATCAAGCGAGGTGAGGTGGTCAGAGATACAGAAAATAGCATTTTTAGCAACATGAATGATTCTATATAGATGGTAAAAGTAATTAGGCAGTGTTATAACAATCTTTACACAGAGTGCACCCCTTAGCCCTAGGGAACATCGTATGGTAGCTATTTTGTATGGTAGCTACTCTGTATGTGAGCTACTCCGTAGTGCCATTGCAGCAATTTTGTGTTTTTCCTTGTTTGGTATTTAGCTATTCTAGGCCCTGCTCCACAAAGCAGGATCACTGAATTAACTGGATAACTAACTAATCTGATCCAAAACCACAGGCCCTGTAGCTACGCCCAGAAATATCCCTAACACATCTTAGAATAACAACAGTTAAAAGGCACATGAATTTGTGTGAAAAGACTGAGATTGCTAGTGCATCAGCCTTAGCATAGTTATTTTATAATATTTTCAAACAATCCTGCAAGATGTGTTTTTGACACTTCTGGCTGGTTTTAACTGGTTGACCAACTTAAGCAGCTGTTCAGCAACATATAGTCTGCCCCTCCACCAGTTTAGCCAGCAGCTGGCTCTTCCAGCTTAACTAGCTTTAATCACCTAACACAAGACCAGCTATGACTAGCAACATGCCAGCTATGACCAGATAAGACCATCTTGGAATCCCGGCTGGTATTAGCTGGAATTCTTAGCGCTATAGCCACTGCAGTCCTGCAACATGGCGTCTTCTAACACTGAGCATTCCATTATCCTTATTCAGGAAATGATGGTTATGTGAGTAACCCATAGTTATTAAATGACAGCCAACTGACAGCCTGCTAGCAATCTTGCCTGCACTCATAGCTTAAATAGCACTAAATAAATTAAATTACTTGAATTAATTAAATAAATTGAAATAAGAAACTTGTTTTATGGGTTTATTGGATTACTTTTAATAATTTGATGTTACATTTTTGGCAGTCACAGTGTTCTGAATACCGTACAAGTTCTTCTCAACCATTTAAGCATTATCTGTTTTAAAATGTATGGAAAATGTACAGAAATCCCCACAACCAACCAATGTTGTAATTTTCCATGACTGGTTTCGGCTAAGAATGGTGACCAGGGGAAGAAATCACTAATGTTTCATGCTTTTTGAGAGACCACATTCAGGTGGGATGTAAAATAATCATAAAAAGCTGCTTTTATGAAGTATGTTTTGTATTAATAACAGTATTTTTTTGTATTAATACAGCTATAGTTCATTTATAGCTATTGAAAATATACACAATGTGAAAACCACACAACCAACCACATATGCTTTAAGATATACTAAAGTTGCAAAAGTACTCTGGAAAAAACAAACAAAACTGCCTGCTATCAAAGCTATGACAACACATGGAAAAAATCACTTACCTCAACATGCTTCATTAAATTATAAAATATAATCGAATAAACTACAACAAGTATGTGTGGTAACTTCAGCATGTATAGAAGGCATTTCATTTTATTTTAAATTGCGATTATTACAGATGTATTCAAAAGTTTCACTTATATAGGGCCATGGGTGATGATCTTCTTCTACTGGATGATTAGCTTCAACTATAGTGGTGCGATGTCTTTTATGAGGCTGACTCTGTGTCATCCTTCTGTGAAGCATTGGTATTGTCAGGCTCAGCTGTGTCGTCATCAACATCACCATCTATTTAATTTATATTTTCAACAATAACCCATAAACATGATGTCTTTCCATGATGTTTTTCCATACTTGTGTATATGAGTATTCCTGATGCTGAGAATGGGTGTGCTCATAAAACTGGCTTTAACATAAAACTGGATTTAACATCTGTCTCTGCCTTTGCTGGGGTGCACAGCGGGAAAATCAAGAAGTGTTCCATGTGAACCTGGGCCTCAACTACTTTATTTTCTTAACCAAAGTAGAAAAATCTTCCCTGAGGAAACAGCCAGGCTTCACACATTCTCTTTCAAGTGGGACTCCAGCTTTTCTGGGACATGCTCAAGAGGTTGAGCTGGGTGATCAAAGCTGGCATGTTCTTGGACTGCAGTAGTGCCAGTTCTCTCCCTGACTTGGCAGATCTTCCACAACATGGCAATCTAGGTGGAGTAAACCAACATGCAGTTACCTCTCCCTATTTAACACTAAAACAAAGAAACATCAACAAGCCAAAAACATCAGGTGTTTTCCCTTTGAAGAGAGGCACATGTAGGAGAAAACTCTAGACTGTGATGAAGGCAGACATGTTCTTCTGGAAGCATCTTCACTATTTTTTTGTCCAGTGGCTATTGTAGAAATTCACTAATTTTGAATAGATTTTCATATACATACATTCAAATAGTTTTTCATGTCGGACATCCCATTCACTGTTGTTGACCGTTCCACTTTTGAAGTCCATCAGCATCAATTAATCAATAGAATGTAGTGCAAATATCATGAAGACAAGTGGTGTGAATGAGGTTATGATGAGTGATATCTCTGAGGAAACTGACTTTGCATTATTTATGTTGCATTGTGAATTCCACCCCGTTCCCATTCTTTGAACCTCTAACCAGGAGGCCAGCTGCCAAAGCTCACAGGGGAAAAGAAGGACAAGTTTCCAACACAAATCAAAGTCCTTGAAGAATGTAAGAAATGTGTTTATGCCCAAGATGGACGAAATGCACTTCTTAAAGAAAAGACAATACATGGAACATGATTTACCTTTAATTCTACAGATCTATTTGCTAGTTTGCATTTGTTCCTCACATTACTCATTTTTGAGAATATTTGGAGTCCAGTATCTAAATTTGTAAAAACTTTTGTTTCAAATTATGGTCAACGCATATGCTTAATGCTTAATCCATATGCTTTTGGACTCTTAGTCTGAAAATTGATACATTTTAAACTTTTTATGAAAGTTCACAAGTTGACCCAAACGTTAAGTTGGATATTCTACTCCATTAAGGCCTCTTCCCTAAGTGTTTTGTGTATGCGACTCCAATCTGATGTCATGGTGGGGTGCAGTTTCTGCAGTGTGTTCTCAATGTGGGCTTTCACTGGCTTGAAGGTTTGAAGACAAGCCAGTTAAAGCCTGCAGCATTTTGAAACGTTTTATAAGCTCAGAACTTGGTGAAATGAACACGTTAATTGAACTTTCCAAAAATTATGTGAGGTTCACAACTAGTCTCATTAATTTAACTGCTTTCTTATCTTATAAAAATGTTTCAAGAAAGAAAGATAACACGTGTGGTTTGCAGAAAAGCTTAAATACTGCCTGACTGTGGGTGGAAAATGCAGACAAGTTTTTCTGCTGCTTTGATTAGCTCTGGAGGCTCTGGTGTTAAAGGCAATTCCACAACTTTTAAGTTTAAACCTTTTAAACTTGAACTTAAACATAACTATTACAATTGAGTATGTGTAACAGGATCAGTTCTATTCCATATTGCACCTACTGATAACAGATTCATAGACCACTGTTACTGAATGAAGAAGAGGGCCTGAACACCCTTTCCGAACCTATTTCTCTCGTTATTTCAGAAGCCACTTAGAGCTGTCTCTTTTAGGAAGCTGTTTCCATTTGTGGGACGATGTAGTGCATAGTGCAGGTAGTCACATTCTGAAATGAGGACCAAGTAGGACTAGCAACAGCCCTGCTCAGAAGCAGAGGCAGATTGAATATAGGACATTACCCTGGAGTGTTCATCCTGGAGGCGTGCTCTCCCATCTCCCGTCGCCTTCCCTCCTGGCACTATGTAACACTCCTCCTTCAAAACAGCTGGGGCCTCATCAAATCAAGCCTCATAGTGGAAAACACATGCATGTACACATACATGTGCACATGTACACCCATTACATACCACATAATTAGACCACAAGATCCAGTTTGCTAAAATGTCCTTGTATAATGTATAATAACTCTTTCATATGGATACAAGCCTGAAACGGATATTCGTTTGGCCATAACATGCTCTTACATTTTATATGGTCCATGTCTGCAATATTGGATTTGCTGTCATTTGTAAACATTTGTATATTAGTTAAATGTATTAATGCTTTATGCATAAACAGTATAAGTCATATGTTTAAATCATGACACACTGAATACAGATTTGAGTCATTATGCTTATTTTACCAGTCATGTTAATTGGAAGTAATCTTGTGCCATCATATAATTGGGTACTGCATAGCAATTTTTTATTAAGCAATATTGCTGTATTAGTAAGTGCTATACATAAACAGATGAAAAGGCGCAGATACCAAATAAGGAATGAATGAACAAAAAATCAATGATTTTGGTGGTAGAAATATTAATCAATACAAATCAAAATGCATGCAGAAATTGGATTATACTATTTTTGCTTGCAGAAGTAATTGTTCTGCAGTGTACATCCACACTCATTACAATTACAAAATTGTTTACATCTGGACTGTGTCAAGAAAGGAATGAATATTGCTGCAACATTCCACTGCCCCTCTGGGTTTGTAATATAAAACTGTGTCACCATGTACTCTCAGAATTTATATATGTTGTCAGAGATTATATCACACTACCCCTGTGAATGGTTCACTTTATAAATATCAGTAATCAAGCCTTCAAAAATACTGACTTTTGCTATATTAAAAAAAAAACCCAAGCAGGTATTTTTAATATACTATATATGGGGCTACCACCGTTCACCTACCCAACCTAATCAGAATGGTACTATACTGGTACTTGGATTTATGAATTGCAAAGAAATACAAAAAAAAAAAAATTATTAGACAAATCCATAATCTTGAAAACATACTACATTCAGATGACATCCTTTAGTCTATCACATATTAAACACTATTTTAGAGTATTCTGAGGTAGTATCCTGTACCCCAAACCATATTGAAGTATATTGCAAGGGAATTAATGTGAATTTTGATTCGATTTGAGTGTGCAACATTTCACCGTAAATATTGCTCTACACCCATAATATCAGAATAAGATCTGGGCATTATACATTAAACAGTGCTGAAAATTATATATATACTGTATAATATACGCTCCATAATATTTATTTTTAATAAAATAAATAAACATTATGATCTCACCTTGTAGAAATAACCACACGTTTCATACATAGCCCCCATTCAGGGCTCAATAATGTTTGGGACAAATGGCCTCATTGGTGTATTTGATTAATCAGGTGTGTTCAATTGGTTTTTTGCTGCAAGTATAAGAGCTTTAAGTATCTAGTCTTGATTCTAGGTTTTTTATTGCCGTTTGTGTCTGTTGTTACCATTTGTCAGCTTAAGGACCAGATTTGTGGCAATGAAAGTCAAGGAAGTCTTGATGAGGCTGAGAAATAAGAAGAAAAAAAAAACCAGTCAGAGACATAGGCCAAATCTTAGGCTTACAAAAATCAACTGTTTAGAGCATCCTTAAGAAGAAAGAGAGTACTGGTGAGTTCAGTAATCACAAAGGGCCAGGTAGGCTAAGGGAGATCTCTACAGTTTTTGACTGACGAATTCTCACCATAATTAAGAAACACCTGTCTGACAGATCAGAAACACGCAGGATTGGCTGTGTTGAGGAACTTTTAGTCCCAGGAACTACTTTTCAAGGAACTAAAAGGTTCCTTCAGCCCATTGTTGTCTGAATTTCCACCGCAGTCTAAAGATCTGTGAAGATTAGGCAAATTAGCTCGCTGACATATGAAAAAGAAACGGCTGTTTTACACATCATTTTTGCGCGTGACTATACAACAACGATGACGGCATATAAATTTTATGTAATCTTGTTTAAATTTTTTAAGCTTCTCCCGGCACTGTTTCCCGGTGTGAACAATGTTCAGCTAGCTTAACTTGCAGGAGATTTTCGCGTACTCCTTATCATTGCGGGTCGCCGTTTCCAGTTCCCGCTGGATTTCGTCCTCAGCATAAATGCTCAATAAGGCCTGGACTTCATCGTCGGCCCATCTGTTGTATGATTTCTTTTGTAACTCCATGTTGATGTGTCGAAGCACAATGAACAAAAAACAAACTGGTTTGCGGCTGCAAATTTTTAAAAATGGCGGTTGAAATATAAATGCAGTGAGTACTCGACCAATCAGAAATGTTCAGTGTTGCAAGCCCCACCCCCAAAGTTCCTGTACTTTTGGAAAGTACTACCCCCCGAGCAGGGACTTTTTGGGGGGTAAAATAATGTCCCCGGAACTTAATTTAGACCCTGGTCCCTGTGGTGGAAACGCACTGAGCTCCTCAAAAGGTTCCTAGTTCCTGGGGAAAGTTCCTGCAGTGGAAATACGGCTTTGGTGACAATTGTCTGTGGAAGACTTAACAAACAGAACTGCAGAGGCTACACTGCAAGATGCAAAGCCTTTGTTAGCTGCAGATACAGGATAGCGAGGTTACAGTTTGCTAAGAAGTACTTAAAAGAGCCTGCAGAGTTCTGGAAAAAGGTCTTGTGGACAGATAAGACCAAGAATCACTTTTATTAGAGTGATGGCAAGAGCAAATTGTGGAGGCCAAGAGGAACTGCCCAAGATCCAAAGCACCCCCCTCATCTGTGAAACATAGAGGTGGGAGTGTTATGGTTTGGGCATACATGGCTAAAAGAAGTACTGGCACTCTTTTCTTCATTGATGATGTTACTGCTGATAGCAGCACCAGACTGAATTCTAAAGTGTACAGATGAATCTTATCTGCTCAATCTCAACCAAAGATATTTATGTCTATAGTGTATGTGTGTATCCTATAAAGGTAACAATTTTTGAATAGACAATCTGAGTCGTTGTTTGAGGATAGCTTTCTGAGCTTATTTTTTTATTGGCATCTGTACAGGCTTGCTGGAGTAATATGGAGTGACTGTCACACTGCTGGCTTTCTGTGGCCTTTTACAATCCCACAGATCTACACCGGTCCCTTGGTGCCATTCCACTGCATTCATTTACCCTCTGCCAAGAAAGCAGATACAATGAAACTACTCAACAGGATGGCAATCACTTCCAGCTGTCGCTCATTTAAGAGCATGGGGACTCCTGCACCTATTTATATGAGTAGGATGTAGAAATATGAAAGATGGCGGCATATAAAAATAAACTCAATGGGGGGAAGGGTAGTTGTGCTCCTATGGGATTGCTGACTGGGGGACATTGTTCTCCTCACTGTTTACTGGTGTGAGTGATGTCACGCCATTAACACGGTATTCTTGTCTTTAGGAAGGAAGGATTTGCTAAAGAATTTTCCAAGCCATTGCTGACATCTACCATTCTGTTCCTTTTATTATCTTATCGGGAGTAGTAAAGCACCTCAGGAGGAAGGAAAATGAGTTTGAAATGAAAACGCTATTATTTGCTTTGCTTCACTTCCACTATTGTTTTTCTGCACTGTGAGGTTGGCTTTCATTTGCAGTTCACTCAAAGTGTGGTGAGGTGGTACTTGGTTCAGTGCCTAGCCGAGATGATTGCGTTACGAACCCTCCTGCACATGCAAATCAAAGCTGACGCCAGGACAGAGTCACAGCGCGGAGCTGATGGAGCTTACAACTACACAGCGGGTCGGCAGAGCCAAGAAAAATCTGAAAGCGCTAAAAGAATGCTGCTGTCAGCGACACGAGCAGTATGCAGGGATTGAGGGAAAACATGAACCCTGAGAAAGAACATAGGCTTTCTGCCCAGCACTGTCACGCTAGCAGTAAATAAGCCGCTACATGGAAAAAAACAGCTCACTTTGTTCAAAAGATGCGTAACTGCTATCCCCAAAGGGAGCTGGAGTGCTTGTGTGTTTATGATAGAAACAGACATGGGGGTGGGATTGTCCCTGGGGGCCACTCAATCTGAGGTCACCCCTCAGTAAACTGTCCAGTTTATTCAAATACATACATGACCATCTTTTCTGTACGGCATTGTAGAACCACTCATGAGAACGTATATGTAAATGTAAACATGCCTCCCTAGAAATGTGGGCGATTGTGTGTAAATGCACATAAATCAGAGTAGGCTCTCTATTGTTATGCTGCAGTCTATGAGGGATGGCTTTTATGCTGGCAGATTGTATCTGTACATCTGCTGGTCTGCTGTTAAAAACAGCAGAGCTAAGAATAGCAAAGGAGGAAAATGTCAATTTCTCAGGCTGTCTGATCTCACTAAATGTAGGAAACACGGGGGGGGGGGGGGAGGTGCAACACTTTAAACTGACACTGAAGCTCAGTGCACTGAACTGCTAAGATGCACTGACTGTGCAGCTGTGCTACAGAGTGAAAAGAAGTAGCAGCTGGCTGGATGCGGTTTGAAGGGCGTGCACGTTAATCTACGACCCTTGCACCGATGATAGCACCAATACAGTGGTTCCCAACTTCGATCCTGGGGGAGCCCTGTGTATGCTGGTTTTCGTTCCAACCACAGTTCCAATCCTAGAATTTTAACAAGCTGTTCATTTTTCTTAATTAGGTGCTTTTCATGTCTGGAGGGATTATTTACTTTCTGAAGCTGTATTATATCAGAAACAGCCATGCATTCCAGGAAGAGTAACAGTCTGATGTTCCTGTTATTCTTGATATGCTGTATTGCAAACAATTACAGCATGAAGACACTTCTCTTCAGACTGTACTTGGACTAACTATCACTACTTGCAGGGCACTCTAGAATCTAGGATCACTCTTATCACTTGCATCCTATCTTGTTCCTCTAGACCTTTCATATTTCACTTTTATCTCCATCCAGCACTTATATTGCACTTGTATCATTATTTTGATGTTGCAGCTCATTGTCATGCCTCCTAGTTTGACTTACCATAAACTTCTGACCTAGCCTATGCTTACTGTGTGAACTGGACTTAATGTGTTCATGGCTGTTAATAACAGTTATGAGTGTTGTACGTTATCAGACCTGTGTTTTGCATTTGTTCCAATGACCATTGGTATGCACTTCTTGTAAGTCGGTTTGAATAATAGCATCTGACAAATAAATGTAATTAGGTGCCTATTGATTGACCTAAAAAAATTGCCTTTTTAATGGAATTGTTTGCAATATAGCTGTCAGGATCTGGGGTAGGACTCAAAAGCAGACCCGAAATATCAGGGAAGAACTTGACGGTTTATTATCATACAACAGAGCAGCAGAATCAGAAAACAGTCTTGTAAACCACAATCCAGGCGAAGGTTGAAAATCCAAAACAGTCCAAAAATTCCAGACAGGCAAAGGCACAAAACAGGTACAGAGATCAGAACAGTCAAGAATTCGTAACCAGAAGCAATGGTAATCAGGAGTCAGGCTAAATTCGTAAACGGCGAAAAGCGGGCAAATTCAAAAACCAGGAAGTACAACTAGACAAAAGTGGCATGAATGGTACACCAGGCACGATCTGGCAAAGACTAACTGAGCTAACAGAATATATAGCTAAAGAAATGAGTAAATGATGAGCTGCAGGTGGAGACGGCGGCAGAGGCTTGATTGAATAATTTGGCTGAGGCAGACTGGCAGGAATAGGGGGCGGAGCGTGGGTGGGAACCAGGAACTCAAGGAATCTGAAACAAAAGCAAACACCATGCACGCACCCACACACACAACTCATGCCTACATACAAAAAAAAACAAAAGGAAAACACAACGGACAGTAACCCCCCCCGCCCCACCACCGACGGACACCTCCTGGTGTCTCAGAATGAGGGTGGTGGAAATCCCGGATAAGTGAACGGTCCAGGATGTCACGGGCAGGGACCCAGCTTCTCCTCCGGACCATAACCCTCCCAATCAACAAGGTACTGGGAACAGGCGACTGGATGTATTCAAACATCCAGTCGCCTGACTGTATAGGCGGGCGTGCCATCGATGAGTCGTGGGGGGGTGGAGCTGGGGTGGGGGGGCGAGTGAGGATCTTGTCGTACGGGCTTAATCCGGGAGACGTGGAAGGAAAGGTGTACACGGCGAAGGGAACTTGGCAGCTTGAGGCGGCCTACTGAAGGGTTGATGACCCTGGAGATGAGGTAAGGGCCGATGAACCGGGGCGCAAGTTTATGGGAGCCCACCCTCAGCGGAAGGTTCCTGGTGGACAACCATACCCTCTGCCCACATCGGTAACGGGGAGCCTTGGTCCCATGCCGGTCTGCTGCCCTCCTCACCCATTCACCGGACCGGAGCAAGGCCTCCCGAGCTTGCCTCCAGGTACGACGACACTGCTGGATAAACACTTGGACAGAAGGGAGACTGGCCTCCTCCTGGGAAGGGAACAGAGGGGGCTGATAACCAAGGCAACATTGGAACGGGGACAAACCAGTGGAAGCCACAGGAAGGGAGTTGTGCGCATATTCTGCCCAGGCCAAGTTCTGACTCCTGGAGGATGGGTTCAGGGAGGCTAGGCAGCGCAGCATGCGCTCCAGGTCTTGATTGGCCCGCTCCGTCTGGCCATTGGTTTGGGGGTGATAACCAGAGGATAGGCTGACAGATGCTCCAACGAGTCTGTAAAACTCCTTCCAAAAGTTATAAACAAACTGAGGGCCTCTGTCAGAAACGATGTCTATAGGTAAGCCGTGAATGACCAGAAGTTCAGCAGTCTCTTTAGCAGATGGGAGTTTAACCAGAGGAATGAAGTGAACAGACTTAGAAAAACGATCAATTACTGTAAGGATGGTGGTGTTACCGTTGGAAGGGGGAAGACCAGTCATGAAGTCCAGGGCTAGGTGGGACCATGGACGTCTAGGCACCGGCAGGGGTTGAAGCAGCCCAGCAGGGGGTTGGTTGGAGGACTTGGGTACAGGCACAGACATGGCAGGCAGCTACGAAGTGATTAATCTCCTCAGCCATTGCGGGCCACCAGAACTGCTGTCGAATGAAGGCCAGCATTCTTCTAGCACCTGGGTGGCAGGTCAACTGGGAGGAGTGCCCCCACTGGAGAACCTGAGAACGTACAGATCTGGGGACAAACAACAAGTTAGCCAGACCGTTATTAGGAGAGGGTTCTTTCTGCTGGGCATTGCGCACCGTGCTTTCAACGTCCCACCCCACTGTGGTCCCTAAACATTTAGCTGGTAAGAGGCTCCTGTTTGGGGCTCTCCTCAGAGGTGCAGAACTGGCGGGAGAGGACATCGGGTTTGGTGTTCTTGGAGCCTGGTCTGTAAGACAGTGTGAAATTAAAACGGGCAAAAAACAGGGCCAGCGAGCTTGACGCAAGTTGAGGCGTTTAGCTCTCCTTATGTACTCTAAGTTCTTGTGATCAGTCCAAACCAAAAATGGGATCTCGGTGCCCTCCAACCAGTGACGCCACTCCTCAAGGGCCAGCTTCACTGCCAGCAGTTCTCGGTCTCCAATGTCGTAATTCTGTTCAGAGGGAGTGAGACGGTGAGAAAAAGGCACAGGGGTGAAGCTAGTTATCGAGGCCCGAGCGTTGCGACAACACCGCCCCCACTCCCACATCGGAGGCGCCCACCTCCACAATGAACTGATGGGAGGGATCTGCAGGGGTCAGAATAGGTGCTATAGTAAAGCGCCTCTTGAGCTTGTTAAAGGTCTGATTGGCGATGTCTGTCCAATGGAACTTAATAGCAGTAGAAGTAAGGGCAGTAAGAGGAGCAGCGACCTTACTGTAATCCCGCACGAATCTCCGGTAAAAATGAGCAAAGCCCAGAAACCTCTGGAGGTCCTTACAGGTCTTGGGGATGGGCCATTCCGACACCGCCCTGACCTTACTGCCGTCCATCTGGATGCCTCCGGCGGAGACGATGAACCCCAGGAAGGAGACCGACTCCTGGTGGAAGGCACACTTCTCAGCCTTTACATACAGCTGGTTCTCCAACAGCTGTTGTAGCACATGCTGCACATGCTCTTGGACAGACTTGGAAAAAAAAAAAAATCAGAATATCATCAATATAGACAAAACCAAAGCCGTTTACCATATCTCGTAGAATGTCGTTGACTAGAGCTTGGAACACAGCAGGGGCATTGGTAAGGCCAAACGGTATGACCAGGTACTCGTAGTGTCCAGTAGGAGTGTTAAAAGCGGTCTTCCACTCATCTCCTTCTCTAATGCGGACCAGATGGTAGGCGCTGCGGAGATCCAGCTTTGTAAAAACAGTCGCCCCCTGCAGGAGCTCAAAGGCAGATGACATGAGGGGTAACGGGTAATGATTCTTTATGGTAATCTCATTAAGACCCCGGTAATCAATGCACGGTCGAAGGGAGCCATCCTTCTTTCCAACAAAGAAAAACCCTGCACCAGCGGGGGAGGAGGGGCAAATAATCCCGGCAGCCAGAGACTCACTGATGTATTTGTTCATGGCCTCGACCTCTGGGGGAGACAGCGAGTAGAGACAGCCCCGGGGTGGTGAAGTACCAGGCAGCAGGTCGATGGAGCAATCGTACAGGCGGTGTGGGGGCAGCAAGGTGGCTCGGGACTTGCTAAACTGTCCGTAGATCCAGATATTCGGGAGGAACCGAAGACAGGTCAGGGTACTCCTCCTGAGGCACTGGGGGAGAGGGCAGGAAACACTGGGCAGACCGGAGACAGTGGGTGTAACAAAAGGGACTCCATCCCATTACAGAATTCTCTGTCCAGTTAATGTGCTGGTTGTGTTTGACCAACCAGGGGTGGCCCAACACCACAGGAACCTGGGGTGAGTCTAGCAGATGCAGAACTCTCTTCGCAATGGTTGCCAGAAAGGAGAAGACTAACCGGGGCTGTGACGTGGGTAATGCTGGCTAACCTCTGTCCATTCAGGGCACTGGCTATCAAGGTAGTACGGAAGGTGGCGACAGGCAGTCCCCATTGGGCGGCCAGGGAAGCATCGATGAAGCTCTTGTCTGCACCGGAATCAATCAGAACAGAGAGGGGGCGCTGCTGACCCCCCCACGAGAGAGTGGCGGGTAACAGGGTCTGTAGGGCTGGGGAGTTCAGGACAGGGGTGATGCTCACCAGTAATCCCCGTTCTACTGGCGAGCGTTGTCTTTTAACAATGCACAGGTGGCGACGAAGTGTCCAGTCTGGCCACAGTAAAAACAAAGCCTCTCGTTCATCCTCCTCTGCCTCTCTGCAGGAGTCAGGTGAGTGCGGTCAACCTGCACGGGCTCCGGATCACGCAAGGGAGTGGACCTAGAGACCGGAAAGACATGTGAACGTAATTCTGAAGACCACAAGGGGGCACTCACGGTTCTCTCCCGGCGACGTTGGGTTAGCCGATTGTCCACACGGATCATCAAAACTGGAGGGGAGCTCACAGGTAACGATCTCATCCTTGATGTAATCGGCTAGCCCATTGAGGAAGTCATCGTAACGAGCAGTCCCGTCCCATTCACTATTGGTGGCGAGAGTGCGGAACTCAATCGCGTAATCGGAGACAGACTGGCAACCCTGGCGTATCTGGGGCATCTGGCGACCAGCCTCTCTCCCATGCACGGAGCGGTCGAACACCTTGCGTATCTCTTCAGCAAACAAACTGTAATTATTGCAGAAGTTAGCACCGGTCTCCCATACAGCAGTTCCCCACTCCCTGGCCCGACCCGACAGCAGGGTGATAACATGCGCGACCTTCGCACACTTCGTAGGAAAAACGGAGGGTTGTTGATCAAAGATGTGTGCACTGAATCAAAAATGACCGGCATGTACCTGGTTCACCAGCGTAGTGCTCCGGAGGAGACAGGCGAGGTTCCCAGGCTGGGAGGGCAGGCGGACTGACAGGGGAGGGTCGGTGGTGGTGACGGAGTGCTGGCTTGTGACTGCTGGAGCCGCTGTAACTGAGCGGTGACCTCCGTCATAGTACTGGCGAAGGACTCCAGCGCTTGCTTTACCGACTCCAACTGGTGCTGATGTTTGCCCAGCAGGGCTCCCTGCCGTCCCAGGGCTGATTGCAGCTGACCTAGGTCCGCTGAGTCCATGTTTGGGCCAGATCATACTGTCAGGATCTGGGGTAGGACTCAAAAGCAGACCCGAAATATCAGGGAAGAACTTGGCGGTTTATTATCATACAACAGAGCAGCAGAATCATAAAACAGTCTCGTAAACCACAATCAAGGCGAAGGTCGAAAATCTGAAACAGACCAAAAATTCCAGACAGGCAAAGGCACAAAACGGGTACAGAGATCAGAACAGAAAAACAGGCAAGAATTCGTAACCAGAAGCAATGGTAATCAGAGGAGTCAGGCTAAATTCGTAAACGGCGAAAAGCGGGCAAAGTCGAAAACCAGGAAGTACAACTAGACATAGAAAGTGGCTTGACCGGCACTGAGTAACACCAAGGCAAGATCTGGCAAAGACTAACTGAGCTAACAGAATATATAGCTAGAGAAATGAGTAAATGATGAGTTGTAGGTGGAGACGGCAGCAGAGGCTTGATTGAATAATTTGGCTGAGGCAGACTGGCAGGAATAGGGGGCGGAGCGTGGGTGGGAACCAGGAACTCAAGGAATCTGAAACAAAAGCAAACACCATGCACGCACCCACACACAACTCATGCCTACATACAAAAAAAAACAAAAAAGGAAAACACAACGGACAGTACCCCCCGCCCCCCCCCGACGGACACCTCCTGGTGTCTCAGAATGAGGGTGGTGGAAATCCCGGATAAGTGAACGGTCCAGGATGTCACGGGCAGGGACCCAGCTTCTCTCCTCCGGACCATAACCCTCCCAATCAACAAGGTACTGGGAACCTCGCCCCCGGCGACGAACATCCAGTCGCCTGACTGTATAGGCGGGCGTGCCATCGATGAGTCGTGGGGGGGGTGGAGCTGGGGTGGGGGGGCGAGTGAGGATCTTGTCGTACGGCCTTAATCCGGGAGACGTGGAAGGAAGGGTGTACACGGCGAAGGGAACTTGGCAGCTTGAGGCGGCCTACTGAAGGGTTGATGACCCTGGAGATGAGGTAAGGGCCGATGAACCGGGGCGCAAGTTTACGGGAGCCCACCCTCAGCGGAAGGTCCCTGGTGGACAACCATACCCTCTGCCCACATCGGTAACGGGGAGCCGTGGTCCTATGCCGGTCTGCTGCCCTCCTGAGTAACACCAAGGCAAGATCTGGCAAAGACTAATTGAGCTAACAGAATATATAGCTAGAGAAATGAGTAAATGATGAGTTGCAGGTGGAGACGGCAGCAGAGGCTTGATTGAATAATTCGGCTGAGGCAGACTGGCAGGAATAGGGGGCGGAGCCTGGGTGGGAACCAGCAACTCAAGGAATCTGAAACAAAAGCAAACACCATGCGCGCACCCACACACAACTCATGCCTACATACAAAAAAACAAAAAAGGAAAAAACAACGGAAACTCAGGCAGACATCCTGACAATAGCACAATAAGCAAAATGTGAATATAGAATTTTTATTCTTCATTCCATTCCATGGTATTTCTTACATAATGTGGCTTAAGAGGGTAAGTAATTCCTCTAAACATGAAGAACACGTAATTCAGAAAATATACGTAACAGATTTTGGAAATGCAACTCAATGGTTGGAATGAAAACCAGAATAGACTGTGGGTCTCCAGGACTGAAGTTGGGAATCACTGCACTAGAACCTTGATATACAAGTGAATATTACTGTAGTTTTGTAATTGTACAGCAATGACAGGACACCATAAACAACAGTTTTTTTTTACTGCAAAGTTAACTTGAACTCGATCCAGCAGTAATGGAATTGAAGCCCCTATGGCTGGTGCATCTACATAATAATTTAAAAATGGTTTAAAATAAAAAAAAAATGAATCAGCAAATCTCCCTGACTCTGCAGATCTGATGTGAACAAAAAATGTTTATTTAAACAATTGAAATTAATTTGTTTAAATAAACTGCAGGATTTTTTTTCCTTTTCATAGATTAAATACATATCTGCAATGCTGTAGACCAGTGGTTCTCAACTCGGGCCAGAAAGGGCCGGTGTGGGTGCAGGCTTTTGTTCCAACCAAACAGTTACACATACAATAAACATGTAGTAGAATTGAGTTAAGTTATTTTTATAGCCTATTTTGGCTGCATTCTGTTTGTATATTGAATATTATTGATGAAATCATTCATTCATTTTTTTGTCGTGTTACTAGGACAACAGAAAGTATTTTCCCTGCATATGAAATCTGAAATGTAAACATTGAACACAGAAATGTCTAATTTTTCTAAGCACTTTGCACAAAAAAGTAATCATTAAATTGGTGGAAACACATTTTCTTTTTCTGGAACTTCTGACCACCTTTTCTGTATCTCAGTATGGCAAGAACCGATGCTGCACTAGATTAATTTGGGTTCAGGCTTAGGTTTGATTAAGTTGCATACACCCTAAAAAGTGACTAAGTGCATTTTACTGGATCTCAGCCAATGCTTTTGCAGTGATGATAGAGTGTCTATAATGCCTCAGCTCTTTATAGTCAGAGATGTCTATAATACCCCAACTCTTTATTGGCTTTCAGGGAAAAATATTGTTAATTCCTAAAAACAATTACCATTACAATTTTCTCCTAGTGCTTCCATGTAGTGAAGTTTTCTGTTTGCAAACTATGATGTGTAACTGTAAGAATGAGCATTGTGCAGACTGCTGGAGTTGATAGAGTGCATGCACTCCCTCCTCTCTTACCATGCAGGTTGCTTCCATAGAAGGATATCAGCACTCAGAGCTACACACACCCTACACCCCTCCCTGAGACCTGCACCCCTAACTACACCCCTCCCTGAGAGCTGTGGCTCCAGCTCTGTTTAGTTTTCTGCATGAGAGCGGTGCGCGTGTCCTTGCTGTGACTCCCTGTGAAGCTGGCCAGCTCTGCACAGCTGGATTTAGTAACAGCTTTGAACGTGTGGGGGAGAGGGGAAAATGGGGAGTGTTGGAATTTGGGGAATGAGAGCGGAGCTTGGTCTTACTCCACTGAATTACATCTGCTCTCCTAATTTCAATTCTATTTTTCTAATAACGCAGGTCTTTACGTTCCCACTCAGAACCACCTCATAAAGACCTTGTGTGAGGGAGAAGATGCTGTCTGACTTCAGACCCATCTTTTTGGAACCCATTAATTCTGAAACTCCAGGGCTGATTGGGCTGTTATTTTATGAGGCAAATTAAAAGGCAGCCACGGTTGTCCTAGGAACAGAGTAGGTAGACTTGAACAGTTGGCATCTTTGCTGGTTTATAGATAAGTCTGGTCCAGATAAATGCTTTCAGAGTAATGAAAGGTTTTCACATTCTGGTGGTTGGTAGATGGTCATTCAGTGGGATCTGGTGTGCCCTTTGTTGTGTCTGCAGTGAATGAGAGCTATGATTAAACTCCTCATCCATCTCCCAGCTTTGTTTATACATGTTCCTGTCTATAAGTCAGGTTAGTTAAAATGTAAAATATGGCCACATCTGTATTGTAATGGAGTCCAGGGGCTACAATGTGCTGAAACTATGCATTGAATTTTGAATCCTTCCCAATAGAATAATATAGGTGCAATTTGGTGAAATAAATTCTGATTTAGTTTAACTCTAGGGTGCTAGTCTACGGACAGGTGAATGTAATTCAAATTCAAATATCTAGCCCATATATTATTTTTAGAGCTGTGAGTTATTTTCTTAACCTGTAGTCCTGTCCTGCAACCCCAAGAGGAAAATAAAGGATTTTCTGAAGCCATTTGTTAAGCAATAAACACATGGCAGTACCTTAACTGTCTCAATTAATCATTGAGTTACCACAGAGGTATCCAGTCTTATCCAAGAGGGACCAGTGTGGGTGCACACTTCTGTTCTAACACTGCTCTGTGATGCCTGATTCAACTAATTCTGCTTTTCAGTACATTGATTTTGATTAATTTAATTTGATTAATTTAATTTTTGTATTTTAATGCCACAAGTGCAGTGACCTGCAAACAGTAGGCTTATATTCACACACCCACACACATGCACATATATAAACACAATATAAATTCATCAGGGTGCTGATAGGGACACAGTTTAATATTAATGAATATGACATGTCGAAAATTACTTACAGTACCAGTCAAATGTTTGGACACACCTGCTTAAACCAGTTTTTTCATGATTAAAAATGCTTTAAACTGTATAACCTTGTCTATAAACACTTAATATTTCATTATATGATATATGTACTTATATAAGCAGATAATCTTAAGTGGATTGCATTAAAAAGTTTGATTTTTATATCTGTACTTATATAAGCAGATAATCATAAGTGGATTGCATTCAAAAGTTTGATTTTTATATCTGTACTAATATAAGCAGATAATCATAAGTGAATTGCATTCAAAAGAGAATTTTTCATATTTAAAAAAAATAAAGACCACCCGCTATATTTCAAAATGCATGGTAATCCTACATCATTTTCATCACATGCAGCACCATATATTTCCAATGGAGGGTAGAAGGGTGAAACTGATGTAGGAATAAATCCCATGCATTTTGAAATATGGCGGGTGGTCTTTATTTCTTTTTAAATATGAAAAATTCTACAGGTCCTGGAGCACCTGTTAAGATAGACGTCATCATGAACACCAGTACATACCAAGATATTTAAATAACAAAACAATGCACCCCCCCCCCCCCCAATGAGCTTACAAGATTTCAATTTTCATTTAAAAATTGAATTTAAAAAAATTTTCTTTTGAATGCAATTCACTTATGATTATCTGCTTATATAAGTACAGATATCATATAGTGAAATATTAAGTGTTTATAGACAAGTTTATAAAGTTTAAAGCATTTTTAATCATGAAAAAACTGGTTTAAGCAGGTGTGTCCAAACTTTTGACTGGTACTGTATGTCATAATGAATACGAGGGCAACAAAAACTAGTAGTTCAAACAGGATTTTTTGAGTGAAAGCTATTTCAAGTGCCAACCATTTACATGCAGACACACCCACACACAAGTGCACACACACACAGACACACACACAGAAGGCTTGTGCCTAATGAAAATGGTTAGCACTGCAGCACCTTTGCTGCCTGAAAGATCAGACTGTGTTTCTGTATACTGAGTGTTAGTATCAGGTTGAGTGATAATTAGATTTAAGTAAGCTCTACTTAGCTATGTTATGCCATGCCTAGCACCATGTAATAATCAAATAGCATCTTTGTTTCACCTAATATGCATTGCTCGCCTAATTTATGTGTAGTATTATAGCATGGCAGTTATGATATGTAACTGGCAATAATTGTCATGCTGTTTATATAATCATAGTTATCGAATATTGCCTCAAAGATAGGACATTGAGGAAAGGTCAAAAGGTACAGTTTTTAAGTTGAACTTGAGGAGCAACCCCCTTAATCTATAGTATAAAACATCTAAAAATGACAAGTTGGTAACTGCATTTTGAAAAAAAGAATCTGTCAGTACAGTATTTGGGTCTTTATCTGCATCTCTGTATTAATCAATGCATCTCTTGATTTAAATGCATATCCCTGTCTGTTGTGTTTGATTGGATCCTGCCGTAAGTGTGTTTGAATCCCACCCTGCCTGTTGTAAAAGTAATGGTCTCACTCATGGTTATATATGGTGACCCCGTGCTCTTAGAACTCTCTTTGTTTTGTGGGTTGACCAGAGTATGATATTATGAAAAAAATGAAGTTTCTTGAACTGTACTTGTAACTGTATTCAAAGTTGGAATTAATTTCTTGTTGTTCATACAATAACTATTTAGACATTTAGCGTTATGTATATGCATTGTTCTAGGTCTCATATTATGGTTTCAGTTTAGTTTGGATGCACTATGGCTAAATGGTTCTAAATGGTGCTGAGAAATTCCACCTGGGACAGAATGTGCCTGATAAAAGAAATTTGATGACTTTTAAGTCTGTTTAGAAGAACAACAAGTAGAGCTGTCCGTCAGTTCTCAGCAGCCTGATTTGGCTGTGACTCCCCCTTTTACACACTCCCTGCCATGTGCTCAAATGTTCGCATGCAGAGGTCACAAGCCAAATACCTTTAACATGATACATGCTGTAAAACTTTGGTAAATAACTCACGCTGTGCTTGGATTTTTGTTTGCATCACACTCTTCATGCAGGTAAATCATACATTCCATGTTTAGTTTCCAGCAGAGTAGAGTGCATTTCACAGCCAGAATAGTTTTTTTTTCTGTTTACGGGCAGTCATTTGAAAGCTCATTACACCATGCTGTGCAGTATGTATGCGAGAGGCACAGCAGTTTGTGTGATTGAGGTACAACATGCGATGTGCTTTTGAGAGTAGGGTTGGGTGATGTCAATGTTCTCACATTCTGTCCTTGAAAAACAGAACAGGGGTATACGACAATGTAACATTTATAGTACAAATTACTGAATAAATGAATCGCAATTTATTTGGGCTGAAAAAATCAAAGATAAAACAGTTGGTCACAGTTAATAGAATAAAATAAAATAACTAGCTATCTATGAGAATAAACTGTAAATATCAAGCTTAGCTACTTAGATACATTATCTAGCTAGTTAGGCTAACTAGATTTGTATATTTAGCTTTGCTAAAGTTAGCTACCTTCATCTAACTAGTGAACAAAATGAGCCAACTTCACGAGTATTGTAGCTTCTGCAAACACTGGTGAGTGGAGTGCAACTTCTGAACAATAGTATGTCACATTCCTTTCTCACTGTGGCCTACTTCAGCATTGTGGGTTCTTCGGTTCTATGGCTTGCAGACATGCAGATTTTTGAGCTTTATTGCTTTATTGCCCATAAGCAGTACCTCCAAAAGTGCACTAATCACAGATAATGTACAGACACTGATATGATACACAGGAGAAGCTTATCTAAATAACTAGCCATGCTAAGTTATCGCCGATGGCTAACATAGTTACTTCCTCTTGTAACCAAATGTCTTTGGTTCAAGTTTTATACATACCTTGTAATTGTATATTCTGAGTGTATCTGTAAATCATTCACTTTTGAAAACAAATGTATGTGACTTGATTAATGGATACAAAAATGTGACTGGATACAACAGAAATATTTTGGGTATTTTTCTACATTACATTTATTTGGCAGACACTTTTATCCAAAGCGACGTACAAAAAGTGCATTTCATGGTCATGGACAACTACAAAACACAGGTTCAATAAGATACAATACTTATTTTGTACAGCTATTTCTAGCCAAGAACACAGTTTAGTTCACACAGTAAACACTATTCTGACCTAACCTCTGCAAAGCTAACTAGGCAGAAGAACAAGCTACAGTGTTAGGACAAATACAAATTACAAAAAGGGCTGGGATGGGGGAATATGTAACGAGTGTCATGAAAAGGGGGGGGGGGGGGGTGGATTTAGAATGAAATATACAGAGTGGTGGTAGTTAGTCCAGGTATAGTCTGAAGAGCTGAGTCTTCAGACCACGGCGGAAGATGGGTAGTGAGGGGGAGGTTCGAAGAGGAATCTTAATTTCTAATCCAGAAGTGTGTTTTTTGGTGGCGGTTTAGTAGTCAGTGTTTCTGAGGGTACAGCAGATAGCGTGTAGCGGTATAGGAGGCAGTGTGTATTGGGGAGTTACAGTAGGAGTAGGTTTGGGGGTGGAAGTGCTGTGTAGCAGGCAGTGTGTCTGAGGGTACGGCAGGCAGTTTGTTTGGGGGTGCTGGGGACAGGGTTGGGTTGAGAGCCTCTGCACAGCTGGGATACGTTTCCTGCTGCCATCAGGAATTCCCTGATGCATACTTCCCAATTTGAGTTCTTTCCTCAGCCAAAAGGGCACTTGGGCAGTGCGTGGCTGAGCATTTATGAGAACTCTGGTCCACAAGGGGCTGAGGGAAAGGGTTTAAAATGTCCCTTATGGATTTCTCTTGTGAGAAATGCATAGGGGGCACTTTATGGTCAAGTAGTTGTGGCAATACACTCAATTGCCTGAGGGTCATAGGTTTGAATCTCAGCTGGAGCACTCTTTAGAAAAGTACTTTGCCTCAACAATTCCTTTAATAGGTCAGTTAAAAGCACTGTACGTAGTCCTACATACAGTGACATTCCAGAGTATTCCAGAAAAAACCTTTGCTTTATGTGTCTAAGAGTTGACACCACAGAAAAAGCAGGGAAATTCAAGCTGGAAATTCATTCTTATTTCATATCATTTTGGACAACGTTTTCTGAAACACTGATAGCTAGCATGTTATTAATCTTAAACAGAAAAACAGTAATTTGGCTGTACAGTTATGCATTATTTATTTACTAGAATTGTTTGTTATTTTTTGCTTCTTTTCAGATTGGTATGTATTTTCTTTGCAGCAGCACTAAGGCTAGCAATCATCGCAACCATCAGGATGTGTATTCACTAAGCATCGTCAGTGAACGACAGAAGAGACTGTTAAAATAATTGACCATGATAAAATTTAACTACAGAATTTCAAACCTTGAATTGTAATTTTAACTACATACATGACATTCACCTTTTTTGACATTCACCTTTTTTTCACCTCTACTGCAAGCAATTTAATTTTTTGTAAAACTATTTATTTAACTATGTTGGGGTTCAAATGTGCCAGCGATATACAGTATATGTGTATATTTTTTACCCATAGGAAATAATACAGTTACTAACACTAGTTTTTCAACCTTACAACTATATCTGTGCAAGATAAATGCAACATAACAGCTCAGATTTTTTATGTGAGTACATTTTAAAATACTGCTGCATGTTCAAGGTCCTAAATGATCGGACCAAATTTAACATGTGGCTGTGGCTTGTAGACATTGCTGTTGGTGATGGTTTGTGCTTAAGTGGTGGAAATTACTTTATCAGCATAAATGACTGGGTTGTTGGGATAATTGTTTGACATGTGGTTTGATTAAAAAAAAAAACTATCAACCATTTGTTGGACTGAACATGGAAACATGAGAGCAAGTGGCATAGTGGAGGTAAACGATTGCTGGTCGGGTGCGGTTCAACGCCTGGGCAGTCAGGTCCTAGCAAGACCTAACCTACACTAAGTCGGGAATGAGGCATCTGTAGCGTTGGATACATAAAATCATCATTTATTACCATTTAACTGGTGCTTATCATAACATAAGTGAAGAAATGTCAATGGCTTTCAAAACAAATCAGCAACGATTTGCAGGTGCTGCTTATAGCCATGTAGCGTGTTGAGACCAGTGGGAGTTTGGATAAAATTACACTGAGTGAGAAGGGTGAAGATATACAAATACTCCACATACTGAGCTGGTGGTTCACCTTGGGAGGCAGGGAAAAGTGGCTATATAGATAGAAGCTGAAGAGATGACAGATGTCCAGTAAGGACCACTGTGTTGTGAAACTGAATTGTTGTTGGATAATTGCAATTGGTTTGAGCTTTGACGATGAGAATGTTTCTCAGCAGTAACTATTGTGCAATGTATGAATAAATTAACATGGTTTCATTAGAACACGCTCTGAAGAAGGCTTTCTAGCTGAACTACATTAGCTTTTCCTTTGTATTATTTGTGCAATAAAAGTTATGTACCTTTTGTAAACCTATTTATTGGATGATCTGCCTTGTTTGTTTTTGAGAAACAACCTAGAATTTTTCGGTTTAACAGTTCCCTGAATTTTACTTTTATTAAAGTGAGATGTTCTTTAATAGTCTGAAGAGATTCAGTGCCTGTAAATCTTACCATCTGAGATTAAACTGGAATTTTGAAATTGACTTGAAGATTCAGTACAATTGAGCTGGTGGGTGACTCATCCTGATTATGCTTTATACCTGGGCATGGATGAGCCTCACGGTCTGGTATTGAATTCAGAAAATACCAGTGTTGACTTTAGCCGGCAGCCCCATAGGGCAATGCATTGGTGTTAGTATCAACCAGGGAGGGAGGGTTTTGGTTGGCTGGGATGGCAGTGTCTCATCACGTGCCAGTGGCCCTCACTAGTCGATTGGGCACTTGGGGTTTCGCTGTTGAGCTGCACATGCACATGAAATCTTTTTCTGACTTCATAACTTCATGTCTGTGTGAGCACGACTTGTTTGCAAAATGGAAAGAAGTGGTGGCATATCTTGTGCTTTAGATAAAAGCACATAGATTGGACAACGATTTTAGTGAGTGTCAAAGTATAGGCATGATTGGCCATTCAAACCTGTGCATATTTCTGAGGACTTGAGCGCAATGAAAGCGTAGCTTAATATACAAATAGCATTTCAAACACTTTACTTTGTGTTCCTCTACAAACAGAACTGGGCTGTAACAAGAGGGATGTAACATACAGGGCAGTTTTGAGGAAACAGCTGGTGCTGGACAGTAGAAATTAACCTTGGTTTCACAGGTCTTGTGTTACAGTTCTCCGGGGATCCCTTTCACTGGAAAAAATCCTCAGGTGTTCTTTACACAGTATTGCTTTCGATCTCTCTAAATATACAAAATAATCAATACAGATTCCTCTTATAGAACCATCTTTCTCCATGAGTCATTTCATTTCTGGTGATCACAGTGCCTCCTGACTGTGAGGTACAGAAGACATAGTTGTAAAGGCTCTATACCACCTCACCTATTAAAAGTAATAGGCAATCAACACCAGCCAACACCACCCAGTCTAGACTGGTGCCCTGGGTCTTGAGCTGCTCCAAAAATACAGGGCTTAATAGGCAGGAAAGGGGCACCAGGCGGAGACAGGGGGTCAGGGAATATTAATAACTGGTCGGGCCAAGGATAAACAATGACACCCAAAGATGGATATCACTGGTTCAGCTCCAGCAGAGGAAACTCTGGTTCAAGCAGGGTTATTGTTGGCCTTCTGGTTCATGGTTAAACACTGGACCTCAGCACTGTAATGTACTTCCACATTGTCGCAGTATAGATCCCTCTCATGGTCACAGTGGTCTTCACCAGTTTCAGAGAGCACAAACTACCATTTCCAGACACTAGTTATTTTCGCGTTGCAGACCTCCGGTCAGTGCTGTGGAGGGCTGTGCCTCTGGAGCTGGTCCAGGTGGACTGCAGCCCTCGGTTGAGCACAGGCGTCACTGACTGTGATAAGGTGGGGAAACACTGCTGACTGAGTCCCTGGGTGATGCTGTGGTCAGTTGGGCGCCAGAGCACAGTTGACACTGGCATTCATCAAGGACCACATGACGGATTACTACTTTAGTTGGACAGCCACCAAGGGGACCCATATTATGTTATTTTGCTTTATGTTCCTTTGTGTCTTGTTTGATATGTTAAGATACTACTGAAAAAGTAAAAATAGTTCAAATACTTTTATGTCATTTAGATATCAGTCCAATTTTAAGGCTGAATAGATTGTTGGAATGTTTGTCTGATTTAATTATTTACTTACATATAGACTAGAGTTGCTTTATTACCAAAATTAGGAAAGCCTAATATTTGAATGGTAATGCTTTGATTCTTATTTACAACAAATCCTACAGTGCTGAATGATGAATTCCTTCCACAGTGGTTTCTACGCATATTGTTTATAAGAGGAAAATGAGTCCCTTCCCAGTGGTTTTTGTCAATTCATGTCCTGTCCCAAACCAAACGCCAGTTTTATTCTTTCCTGTCATAACTCATTTAGTGTTGCCGGGCTGCAGGTAATGGGTGTCCTGCAGAGCTGGGCAGCTCTGGTGTGCAGTTACCTGATGAGCAGTGTGCGCATTTAGACTGGGCTGGGGAAGAGGATGGGTGGACACAGGAAGGCTGCGATAAAAAAGAGAAAAAACACAAAAGGCAAGCAGAGCCGCTAAAGGAAAAGGAAAGTGAATCTCTCCTGTTTGCGCTCAGGGACTGGCTGAGCATAGGCAGCCATCAGCAAGACAGAGAGACAGACATCGCCCAGCTAGCCAGTGTGTGATTTCCTGTGCTGTGAAATGTATTATCCCATCCAGTTGCTCACTGGGCTGGACAAACCATAAATGCCCACACCCTGCTCCCTGAGATTCAGTTTTATTTAAAGCCTATCAAATATTTAGTTTCACTATTTCCAAATTACATGCCAAAATAAACTTTTATCATTGTCCTGTTGCTTTTACATTACAATCCATTTTTGGTCTCTCAACTTAAGTCATCTTTTGAGGAAACAAACTGGTATGATTTTTATGTTAAGTGAGAATATATTTTTGGCAGAAAAAAAGCCCAGCTGCTTATCCCAGCTTACTGGTCTAGACGTTATACATGGCAGGCTATAGGCACAGTTGGTTGAGAAAATATGGCAGGTGTTCCATACCGTAAGGCCATGGATAAATGTAGTGTGGACTTTCCCCCCAATTCTACATGAAGGATCTTATTTGGAAGTTGGCAGAGACCCTTTAAAGGGGAATTCCACCACAAAACAACATTTTGAGGGGTAGCTGATTCATTTTCGCTGTGTGGCTGGCCACAGCTATCTCTGTACATTGATATCGGCAGTGAAAGGTACAAATTTTGGTAGAGGTATGCGTCATAATGACATACACCTCTGCCCTTTCTCATTTTTTAAGAACTACAATGGGCGGGGTCATTTGAATTTGGAGATGCCTTCGACATAGGCAAAAAGAGAGATTTGGGGTAGCTGCTGTTCCAGCTGTAAACAGCCTTTGTCTCCTCTCCCTCATTCTCTTTCACCACTGGTATTCTATAAAAATACATGTTCTTGCCGGATTTATTATGACTGCCAAATATTGCACAAGTCTGAAATAGCTTGATATGAGGCACCTGCATAAATCACAGTTATTCAAATCGTAGTTATGTTAAACCCATGTAATTTGCCCCACTGAACCAACATTTTCTTTTTAGTGAAACTTAAGCAGTAAAATGAACTGGTTATCTTGCTAACGAGTAACATTACCCTCTCCCCAGCCAAGCAGTAACATCCTGTCACCCAACCCCTCCATTTTTATTCAGGAGTGGCATCCTGGACCCATGCACTATAAGTACTCGTTGTTGTAGTCTTTATTACAGTTGGTACCTGGATCATGTGCAGTAGTTTGGGCTCTGCACTCACTACAGGTAGAGAATTTGGCTGAGAGCTCATTTTAATCAGGAGAACAGCTATTCTTCTACATGTAAAGATTAATTTTATGGTGGAATCCTCCTTCAAATGCTGAGCCCATTGGCAAGCAAGAGGTCACAATAGCCGCGTTTCCACCAAAAGTACCCGAAACTGTTAGTCCCAGGAACTACTTTTCAAGGAACTAAAAGGTTCCTTCAGTCCATGGTTGTCTGCGTTTCCACCGCGGTCTAAAGTCCCGCGAAGATTAGGCAAATTAGCCCACTGACGTATGAAAAAGCGACGTTGTCGTCGGTCCATCTGTCTTATGATTTCTTCTGTAACCCCATACTACCACCGAAGTAGCCTACATTATTTTCTAATAACCGGGACAGCCCGGAGGGATTTATTCCACTTATATACAACGGGTTACCAACAATGATTATATATGGTTACTTTTGTATTTATTTATTTTTTATCGATTTAATCATCTGGAATTGAAATATTCTTCTGCAGCCGTTTGGGCATATTTAACCGTTGTCAAGCAAAACTGTCATTGGTAGTTGAACTTGGACCGTTGTTATGCAACAAATAGGATATAACAGGCCAATAGTCAGATTGTAACTGTTTTATATATCCTCTCAAACACATTCATTATGTTTTTATGCGAACATTCGCTTTCATGTCTTGACATCCGAAGCGACAGAATGCATTCACATTTATATGTATAACTGGCAACAACAGCAGAAAACATGCACACGTTGTAAACAATTTGCTGTTTCTCATCGTCAATTCCATATAGGCTAATCGCAAAATGACAAGAATAGAACGAAAACTCGGACTTGCGTGAAAATTTAAATTAGTAGTGGTACAGCCACCGTTTGCTTTCCTTCGAAGTTACTGCTAGCTGAGCAGCGAAGTGTGCCCTCCAGATGTGAACCATGCACCATAAATTAGTCCATAGTCTTCCTGGTCTTTTTGTGGAATTGAAGAATGGCAGAGTAAAATTACGGCAGTCTGAAAAAGCTAAAGGTACGATTACTAGAATTAACCTGTTATTTTACCCTGACAAAAAGTGCGGAAGGTGATTTCCAGTTTGCTTTTACTGTATCACCAATGTGAATTACGCAGAACTACTGCATACCTCACATAACTGTATCAAACGTTTTGAGTCAATTACAACGGGCTAACAAAGAAAATCCGGAAGAAAATATTCAGCAACCGAATTAATCCGTTTGAATGTTTTGGTACGTAATATGCTGTTCCAGCACGAATGCTTTTTATAAAAAAAATGTATAAAACGAATACTAAAGCAAGAACAGAAGAGCACACATTATAATTCCGTTGGCAGGCTATAACCAAAACTAGGCTACTGCGCCGCATAACATACAAGTTTGATTTGAAGTTATTGTGAAAATAAATTGGTTTGCGGCTGCATATTTTTAAACATGGCGGTTGAAAATAAACACACAAAAATGCTGCGAGTACTCGACCAATCAGAAATGTTCAGCGCTGCAAGCTCCACCCAAAAGGTTCCTGTACTTTCGGAAAGTACTACCCCCAAGCAGGAACTTTTTTGGGGGGTAACATAAAGCCCCTGGAACTAAATTTAGACCCTAGTTCCTGCGGTGGAAACGCACTGAGTTCCTCAAAAGGTTCCTAGTTCCGGGGTAAAGTTCCTGCAGTGGAAACGCGGCTAATGTGTCTGCAAATAACTGAGAAAATTTTAACTATGCTGTCGTAGAAACCCATCTATCACTTACACTATCAAACAGAAGCATGATGAGATTGTTAGCTTTTTATTTAATGCCATATGATAAATGACACTGAATTTTAAACACCATTAAACATATTCCAGTTTGATGCTAGATGCATTGCAACCGTGTGGTCTTCCCTGCAATTATGCCTACTGAGTGAAGTATTAACATTTGTGAAGAGGTAATACCTGTGTAGTGCAGTGTCTATTAAGGGAACAAATTTCATTAGTTTATGAAATTTTCCCATGGTTGCACGTTGCTTAAATACATAAAGGTCAGTCTAGGCAGCAAGCCACCGGTGCTGTAGTATTGCATTTGTAGTTGGTGGTCAAGAGGAAGTTTCGATAGAGGTTGCTTATTTATAGGCCTTTTCTGATATGATAATAGTTGTTCAAGGTGATTGATGTGAGATGGGTTGCACAGGGTGGTGGATGAGAGGTGGGTTACTCAGGATCATGGATTTGAGATGGTTGCTCAGGGTGATGGATGTGCGACGGGTTGCTCAGTGTGATTGTTGTGAGATGAGTTGTACATGGTGATGGATGTGAGATGGTTTACTCAGGATGATGGATGTGAGATGGTTGCTCAGGGTGATGGATGTGCGATGGGTTGCTCAGTGTGATTGTTGTGAGATGGTTTACTCAGGATGATGGATGTGAGATGGTTGCTCAGGGTGATGGATGTGCGATGGGTTGCTCAGTGTGATTGTTGTGAGATGAGTTGTACATGGTGATGGATGTGAGATGGTTTACTTAGGGCGATGGATGTGAGATGGTTGCTCAGGGTGATGGATGTGAGATGGGTTGCTCAGGGTGATGGATGTGAGATGAGTTGTACATGGTGGTGGATGTGAGATGGTTTACTCAGGATTATGGATGTGAGATATGTTGCTCAGGGTGATGGATGTGAGATGGGTTGCTCAGGGTGATGGATGTGAGATGAGTTGTACATGGTGGTGGATGTGAGATGGTTTACTCAGGATGATGGATGTGAGATATGTTGCTCAGGGTGATGGATGTGAGATAGGTTGCTCAGGGTAATGGATGTAAAATGGGTTGCTTAGGGTGATGGTCTGCTCTGCATGTTTCCGCAGAAAGAGGTGAAAGACGTGTTCTCAGCCATCGTGTTTGAAGCAGTGTACAGCCTGGGTCAGCACATAGTGCCTGGACAGGAGGACAGAGATCTGCCCTCCCTAACTCCTGTACTTCGCTGGAAAAAGGGAGAGAAGATTGCGCAGAGGAACCAGGTAAGACACCAACTGGAAACTTATTGCAGTTTGAATTTGAACAGCCTTTGTTGAATGTCTTACAGTCCAAGTATATGTTCCCATTCCCAAAATGTATCCTACCATTCTGGGTCAATTTATAGGCCTACAGTTTACTCTGAAAGTGAAATCTGGACCTGCAGCTCTACTATAGAGGAGACGACAACAGCACCCAGGCAACAGGGCGATTAAAATATAATTAAGACTGACACAAACTGGAATTAAGGCACTTAGTATATTAGTTTTACATCAATAAGTAGATTAGTTTGTCGATAAGGTGATACGTTAAGTTCACTCTGTTTATTTAGTAAGTACCACACCACTGCACAGAAAGGCCATAATCAAAGGATAAAGGGTGCAGAATGCTGAAATGACCTGATATTGTTAAATATGCGGTCTCACTGCAAGACATGAGGCACAGTCGATTGGGTAGCATGACTCTTAAGCCATATATGAGTTCCCCCCGTGTGGTTAAGGGTTCAATCCCCTGCCACAACACCTTCTGAGTTGTGATCTCTAATATGTTACCCTTTCTGCTTTCTGCCTGTCTGACCTAAGAAAAAAATATGAAAGGAGAGAAGACTTTGTATATTCCCTTTGTTAAATGTGGTCTCACATTACAATTTATTTAATTGCTTTATTGTATATAGTAGTTGAATGGTGATTTTATTAAAATTGCATTTGTTTCTTCCTTTCTCCTCATGTTCACTTACATGTCCAAGAGCAGGCTTCTGTCCTAAAGGAAAAAGAAAAAAGTTGGACAAAATAAACAAGTTGCATAACTAACGCTAACAATTTATTTTGTACAGTACAGTGTAGTGTAGAGTAAATTGTGGATAGATCTGGGCATTTATTCTGCCCAAGAACAAACATGTTGCAGGTCACACATGTAACCTACGAGTTATACCGCATAGAAAATCTCATGCTTACAGAAGTGCAATAAATCTATTTTATATCTATATGATACATAGTAATGCATATATAAAAATGTGATTATTTAAAAATGAGCTGCAAAAAGCCACCAAAATGACAACACAAGTCACGAAATGCTTGTAAACATACTTTTCATTTGCGGGAAATGTTTACTAATGGAAGGTGGGGCACTTCTATTAGGAAATTCCAGGAAAGAAACAAATTTATGATAGAATATTTGCTACTGTTCTGGGGCATGTTTGCATATGTTACTGGGAGACATGACCCCCTACTATGAAGGAACAGAAAATAGCCAGTGCTGCTCTCCTGGAACTTCAGATTCTACTGTTCCCATTCCAGTGACTCATTTTCATACCAGGAATTGTCCTTGTTTTTCTGTTGTAATTTGTGTGTGTGTTTTTTACTGTCGTTTGGGGACAGTGCCGTTAAAGGCCACAGAGTCCCCTGGGTTTAGGAATAACTGGCTTGGCGCTCTTCAGTACTATGGAGCAGTATGTTGGCTTTGGCTGCCTTTTAACAGTGGGTATAAAGTAAAAGCATTGCCGTCACCAGAAGTCCCACAAATATTAATTAGTCGGGTTAATATGTCCCCTGGGTCAACCTCTCTCACCGTACAGACCCAATGTATTTACAAAGCAAAGACCATTCTGCATAACTAGAATGAGTGAGGCTCTTCAGCCTTGCTGTGTAGTTCATTCATTTTGTAATTCTCCACCTCTGTACTACAGTTTAAATTTTAATGTTTGTATTTTAGGCAGACATCATGGTTAAGTTTTTGAATGAATGGTGGTTTGTAGTACGGCGATCTCCATCGCCTTTGGCCATGTAAAGAACACATGGTGTACATTAGTCATGCTTTCCCACATTTTAACAATGTGATTATTGCTCAGCAATCATTTAGCAGCATTTTACACAAACAATGGCCCTTTTTCCACCCATGTAATCACTGAGTTACTGTTTCTACCAGTAAACTATGGCTTGTGGCGAAAGTCCTCATTATAATGGCAGTTATTTCAGAGACTCATGGACAGCCTGCGGCAGCACTCCTTTTATGGGCATATATGAAATAGCGGTGCCAGAGTTCCAAACATGGGTGTCCCTGAGATATTTTCGGGTGGTTGAACGTGGACCAGGGGGGTGGGGGGAAGGTGTGTGTGTGTGTGTGTGTGTGTGTGTGAACCTTCGATTTTGGGTGTACCACTCAAAAGCTGGGTGTGCTTAGGATACCTAGTATACAGGGTGCCATTGGCAGTACATATATGTGTTCTGCATGTTTGTTTTATGAATATACTGCAAACATGTGATGTTTACGTGCTGTGTTTCTGTATTATGTATATACTGTATGTGTTCAGAGAATAGTGTGTGTGGTGTGTACATGCAGTTTATATTTAATATACATACAGTGTGTAGTACTGTATGTAAATACTATATTTGTATAGTAGGGTCCAATGATGTTGCATTTTTCTTCAAGTATACTGAATATATTATTGTTTGCATATGCATTATTATATTATTTATATAATAATAATAATAATAATAATAATAATAATAATAATACCGAAAAGGACAAAACAACCCACCACATCCTTTAGAGAGGAAACAGGCACATAGTATCTGCCATAGCATATACAATCCAATTTGTGTTATTAAAGTCAAAATGGTTCAGAAAATATATTGCTATAGTATCTGAGCTATAAATAAGCTATTAGTATATTTGTTGGCTAATTGTTTTTAATGGTGTTTTTTCTTGTCTACAAGCCATTTAATAATCCAAACTGCAACCACAGTTTTAGAGAATGACAAATTATACATGGAATAGAAGTTCCCATTCACAAATCAGTGAAATAATGTACATGCCCTTCACAACCCTGCATGCCTCTGGAGATGGACCTTTAAATTGGTTGTTCTGTCACAAACTTTTTCAAATTTCCCATTAAATATGTTGCAAGTAGCAATGGCCAGTTAGCTGAATGATTTAAATGGCAAGTCTTTCCTGCGCAGATTCTATAATTCAAATTTGGATTGTGGAGAAGTGTCAACAAATGGGCAGGTCATGGTCATGTTTCCTCTTGTTTATTATATTATGTATGCTTTCCCCCAGGTGAGTGCTGCATAGGCGGTTACTGTAAACTCAGAGCAGTGTGCAGATAAATATAACTGACTGAGACACAATGCAGGCAAGTAAGGAGCATATTAAATTAGCTTTTTTCAATTTAAGAGGAATTTTATATTTTATGAATTCAATATGAATTTTTAATTATGTATGTAATGTATTATTTTTTTAATTATGTATGTAATGTATTATTTTTATGTGTATTATATCAAAATAAAATATCAAAACATTGCTAGACCTTGAGTGTAGTAGATGCTGCTTTTGAGTCTTTAATGGAGCACCTGTTTTTACTGATGTTATACGATAGCTACAGGAGGAGTGAGCATCAAGACTGTTGACAGGAGCCATCAAATATTTGATTACTACGACTGAACGCAGCCTTCATTATAGTTACCATACAAAATTGCTGAAAAATCACTGAGAGTGCTAAAAACCAAAAGTTCCCAAAAAATCCTATGACTTCTGAGACCAACACCCAACTACAGAAATTACTCTTCTGTGAGAAATGAAACATGACCTGGAACCTCCCACACAACCTTCCCATTCCATCCTGGCAATAGCCTGACACCTTGAACTCCTTACAACATTACACTATCCCGCATCTGGATTAATACAATCAACAATTGTTGCCACAGCTGGAATATCACAGTCCACATTTGGTCCTGAGCTGTCCGTCGTGGTGGATTCGCTGTTATGTTGCACCAGAAGATACATCAATTTCTCTACACCCAATGAAGATATTCAAGGCACTAAACAGGAGTTTTTGAACTGCTCCTTTCAAGATCTGCTTCAAATGAAAATGTGATTAGTAGGCAGTCCCATTCGCTGATTGTGTAATTAACTGTAGCCTCAGTAAATAAGACGCTAATTTCATGCAGACTTTGAATGCACCAACATGCCCTTGTCAGGCCGCGATTTGTGCTGCAAGTTTTATGTACGTACATCTGGCCCTGTATACACGAACTGTATGTGTGTAGCATGCAGTGTGCAGATGTAGTTTGAGAATAACTGTTTCTGTGTCTTTCTTTACAGAAATGGTTAGAGAAGAACTGTTTTTGTGTCTCTCTTTACAGACATGGTTTAAGAAGAAATGTTTTTTTGTCTTTCTTTACAGAAATGGTTTGAGAAGAACTGTTTTTGTGTCTCTCTTTACAGACGTGGTTTGAGAAGAACTGTTTCTCTGTCTCTTTTCAGACGTGGTTTGAGAAGAACTGTTTCAGTGTCTCTCTTTACAGACGTAGTTTGAGAAGAACTGTTTCTGTGTCTCTTTACAGACATGGTTTAAGAAGAACTGTTTCTCTGTATCTCTTTACAGACGTGGTTTGAGAAGAACTGTTTCTCTGTCTCTCTTGTCAGATGTGGTTTGAGAAGAACTGTTTCGCTGTCTCTTTACAGACATGGTTTAAGAAGAACTGTTTCTCTGTCTATCTTTTCAGACGTGGTTTGAGAAGAACTGTTTATCAGAGGACTGTGCGGCAGATCTGCAGCTGCGGGGGAAATTGCTGCTGTCGGGGTTAGTCCATTTTTTACTTTTTCAGCTTTTACAGCTCTTACAGATTTTTATCATGAACCATCACACGCTCTGTAGACTGAGCAGCATTATGTTGGCACTTCTTGGCTCTGTAGAGTGAACTACATTATATTGCTTTTGAGCTTGGCTCTGTAGAGTGAGCAGTATTATGCTGGAGCTGATCTTGGCTCTTTAGAGTGATCAGCATTATGTTGGGGCTGATCTTTGCTCTGTAGAGTTAGCAGCATTATGTTGGTGCTGATCTTGGCTCTGTAGAGTGAGCAGTATTATGTTGGTGCTGATCTTAGCTCTGTAGAGTGAGCAGCATTATGTTGGTGCTGATCTTGGCTCTGTAGAGTGAGCAGCATTGTTTTGGTGTTTTTCTTGGCTCTATAGAGTAAACAGATTTGATATATGCACATTCTGACAAGAGGTAAACACTGGTGTATGTTGTGAAATTGGAGTTGTGCTGCACAAGCATGATACCATAAATTGCTTTGTTGAAGCCCTGGATGGCCAACACAGAGTTCAAGATTATTTTCTTTCATCCATAGCGATGAGCATGTGTGATGCCTTAAGGCACTGGTGCCTCTAATGACAAAGTATCATATATCCTAGCATATTTTTTAAGAGAAAGAGTGAAAAGAAGCAGCTGGTGATATCACAAATCTTGTAGGAGTGTGCCTGCTTGTCTGTGCTCTCACAATTCCAGAAAAAAACAGTGCATAATATGCATGAAGCAGACTGTAAGTGCATTGAGTATGCATAGGGTGCATTGAGTATGTTTGCTCTCAGAGAATACCATATTAGGCAATGTGTACCCTGTTACATACATACTTTTTGTTTGCAAGAAGTAATATAGTAGAATCTCAGTGATAGAAACCCTGCACAAAAAATGATGCCTTTTTGAGTTCCTTGCTGCAGGATACATAGATTCTCTTTGTTATCACTGATGTTCTTCCATTTAAGAATGCAAGATGGGTTGCATTGTACTGATAGCAGTTGTCAGTTATAGCTATAGACAGTTATTGGTATGGTTATAGCTATAGACATGCTGCATCTTTTGGAAAGCAGGTACAGAAGAACATTTTTGAGATTGAGAGATTGAGATTGAGCAGTTTATACTAGTTTAATTATTGGTTATGAACTTAAAATATGTTTAAAAAATTAAAATAGCTTTAAAATGACAACAGCAATAATAATAATACAATAGTAATACAGTAAAACTAGTAAGGCTAGTAATACAAGTGACCAATAAATGATTCAAATTAAAACATTCCCAAAGTCATATCTCTGACATTCAAGTGAACTTTGCACAAGTCGTTAGACTTTGTGCTGAGTGCAATTTGCCACTGAATGATGCTTATGTATGGAATCAGAATATACCTAACTGGAAACCATGTGATGCACGCCTTTCTAATGAAAACCTGTCCCATAAACTCTGGAAGTCTGAATTCATGTGGAATGTAGAAAGGTAGTGTACGCATCACTGTTTCAGTTGAAGGTACACTACCGCTCAAAAGTTTGAGGTCACCCAGAAAATGTCATGTTTTCCATGAAACCGCATACTTTTATTCATCAAATGAGTTGCAAAATGAATAGAAAATATAGTCAAGACATGGACAAGGTTAGAAATAATGATTTTTACTTGAAATAATAATTTTGTCCTTCAAACTTTGCTTTCGTCAAAGAATCCTCCATTTGCAGCAATTATAGCCTTGCAGACCTTTGGCATTCTAGCTGTCAATTTGTTGAAGTAATCTGTAGAAATTTCACATCATGCTTCCTGAATCATCTCCCACAAACTGGCTTGATGGGAACCTCTTACGTACCATAAGGTTAAGCTGCTCCCACAACAGCTCAGTAGGGTTGAGATCTGGTGACTGCGCTGGCCACTCCATTATAGACAGAATACCAGCTGACTGCTTCTTCCCTAAGTAGTTCCTGCATAGTTTGGAGCTGTGCTTTTGGTCATTGTCCTGTTGTAGGATGAAATTGGCTCCAATTAAGCGCGGTCCACAGGGTATGGCATGGCGTTGCAAAATGGAGTGATAACCTTCCTTATTCAACATCCCTTTTACCATGTACAAATCTCCCACTTTACCAGCACCAAAGCACCCCCAGACCATCACATTTCCTCCACGATGCTTGACAGATGGCGTCAAGCACTCCTGCAGCAACTTTTCATTTGTTCTGCATCTCACAAATGTTCTTGAGTGTGATCCAAACACTTCAAACTTCGATTCGTCTGTCCATAACACTTTTTTCCAATCTTCCTCTATCCAATGTCTGTGTTCTTTTGCCCATCTTAATCTTTTCCTTTTATTGGCCAGTCTCAGATATGGCTTTTTCTTTGCTACTCTGCCTAGAAGGCCAGCATCCTGGAGTTGCCTCTTCACTGTTGACGTTGAGACTGGTGTTTTGCGGGTACCATTTAATGAAGCTGCCAGTTGAGGACCTGTGAGGCGTCTGTTTCTCAAACTAGAGACTCTGATGTACTTGTCCTCAGTTGTGCACCAGGGCCTCCCACTTCTCTTTCTATTCTGGTTAGAGCCAGTTTGCGCTGTTCTGTGAAGGGAGTAGTACACACTGTTGTATGAGGTCTTCAGTTTCTTGCCAATTTCTTGCATGGAATAGCCTTCATTTCTCAGAACAGGAATAGACTGACGAGTTTCAGAAGAAATTAATTTTTTTCTGGCCATTTTGAGACTATAATCAAACCCACAAATGCTGATGCTCCAGATACTCAACTAGCCTAAGGGAAGCCAATTTTATTGCTTCTCTAATCAGCACAAAAGATTTCAGCTATGTTAACATAATTGCACAAGGGTTTTCTAATGATCAATTAGCCTCTTAACACGATAAACTTGGATTAGCTAACACAATGTGCCATTGGAAAACAGGAGTGATGGTTGCTGAAAATGGGCCTCTGTACGCCTATGTAGATACTTACATTAAAAATCAGCCCGTTTCCAGCTATAATAGTCATTTACCACATGAACAATGTCTAGACTGTATTTCTGATCAATTTAATGTTATTTTAACTGAAAAAAAGTGCTTTTCTTTAAAAAATAAGGACATTTCTAAGTGACCCCAAACTTTTGAGCGGTAGTGTATGTTCACATAAGTAAGGTCCAACTTGTCCAATTGTATTTATAGAGCATTCCAATGGAGGCAACATCCTCTGTCAGTTCAGGAGAGTGCTTGAATGTTCTGCCAACTGCTGCTTCTTTTCACTCTGCAGGAGAGCAGCTGAGCTGCACAGGCATTGCACTAGAAAACTCAGCTGTACATGCTTCACTTCTGTGCTGAGAGAGGCCTCAGGTTCCACAACTGCTTGCAGCATTCAATAAATTAATAAAGAATTATTCCCCCTCATTTGTCAGTGCAGAAAACAGTAGGCCAGCTTTTACAAGCAATGGTCCCCTAGCCACTGGAAGAATGAATGAGGGGACTCACTGAATGAGGGGACTACAAATCCCTTTGAAATCTTAAATTGTATGGTGCTGAAAGTCAAATCAACTAGCAGAATAAGTTACATCTCCCTGGTGGAAGACTATTATATGCCTATAATATACATGCACTCCATAGTACTGTTATTGAAATCTATTTAGCCAGGTGATCCCTGTATCTTCTTATTTGAGAGTGAGCTCAAAAATGGGGAATTTTCGCCTGCAATACGTATCGATTTTTGTGTATATAATTAGATATCTGATGAGCTGAATGTATTTATGAACCGAAATAAGAATAGTTCCATATCAGAAGGGACCAGCCTATAATCACCAACATGGTCAAATACTTATTGTGTTAATCTACTGATCAACCACTTCACAAATACCTACAGCACCCCTTTTCAATTGAAAACACATTTTGACTGGAGGCCCAGAGGCCTGTAAAAAGGCATATGGCTTGAACAAACAACCATTCCTTCACATGGGTGATATAGAGCCACCGTGGGTATTTCACGGAAAACACGAGATCCACATTGTATTGTGTTTTTTTTGTGATTTACATTCGCGATACTTCTATAGTTCTTGAGCCCTCCTCTGAGAGGTTATTGTGCAGGGACTTTCTCAGGCACTTAAGGGGTTGTGGAATTGGTCTATGAGGTCAGGGAAATGGAGGAATACAGGCAGCTGCTGGTAAACCCATACAGATAGCACGCTAATGTTGTTCAGTTCCCCACCATAGGCTCCTTTATCACGCAGATTGAAAGACTGATGTGTGGCTGTATTTTAAATCAACCAATCAAGCAACATTTTTTGATTCTGTATTATGGTCAGTTGGTTGATTTGTTGTTATTGCTAAAAGAGCATAGCTAATCTCCTACCTGTCCTCTGATATTAGCTGTAAACCTTCCAATGCTTGCAGCTGCTATCAATGTAGACTGTCAGCCATGAACACTTTATTATCTTGGCAGGTCCATGTTTCATATGTCCAAATAGGGTCTTTCTGTTTTTATGAAAAGGTAGTAAGTATGAGGTACAGTCAGAAGTTTAAATAGTATATTGATAGTGATTTTAAAATATGGTTAGCTTGTTAGCCTAAAATCTAATGCCAATTCCCAATGAAATTATGACCACTCAGGGTATGCACTTGATTTGTCAAAAATTGAAAATGAAATCTTTCTTTAATGCTGAGTAGCTCTCGTAGCAATAGTTCCTTTCACAATAAAAAAAAGACCATATGAAATCAAAATTATAATTTTTAGCCGTTATATTATCAATAAAGAACCAAGTATAATAAACACAAAGATATTAAGTACTTGTTTTTCTTTTTAAAAAAATTGATGGAGGATTTGCTTTCAGTTTTTGAAAACTTTTTGATGTCATTGGCAAAGTGATTTACATGAAATGTTTTTTCAGCAATAAATGGTGACTGAAAACTTAGCTGATTATACAGATGCATTAATGTCCTTGCTTTGTCATTTTACCAGTACTGACTGTACCATATGGACCACTGACTGTGTGGGCATATCAAAATTTAAGAGTGATGTAAACATAAATTGTTGCTCTGCAGGGAGGAACACATCATTGGTCTGATGGTATAATTATCTAAGTTTGCTGGCTGATGGGCGGCACGGTGGGTAGCACTGTTGCCACACAGCAAGAAGGCTGTGGGTTCGAATCTCGGCTTGGGGCCTTTCTGTGTGGAGTTTGCATGTTCTCCTCGTGTCCGCGTGGGTTTCCTCTGGGTACTCTAGTTTCCTCCCACAGTAAAAGACATGCAGGTAGGCTAACTGGAGACTCTAAATTGCTGATCGGTGCGATTGAATGGTGTGTGTGCCCTGCGATAAATCGGCGACCTGTCCAGGGTGTATACCTGCCTCACGCCCAATGCGCGCTAGCATAGGCTCCAGCACCCCCCGCGTCCCTGCTCAGGATAAGTGGGTATTGATAATGGATGGATTAAGCTGGCTGATGCTATGCTGTGTCAGTAGAGAGTGAACAGTGAAATATTGTTAGTAAAGTTCAAAAGGATGATATGGTATGACTTAATTATTATAATTTATAATTTACAATTAATTGGCAAGCTAGCAAGCTATTTAAGCTATCTATCTGTTTTACTTTGTAAGTTATGACAAACGAGGTAGGCTTTTTGAAAAACGTAGCTGCCAGATATCAATAGTTGGCTAATCTAGTTACACACACTCCGGATGTGGTGCAGATGTTCCTAGCACTGGGATTGACTAGTATTGGCTCCTATGTTTATTGCTTAGATCATGCTGCTTAATTGGTCGGTATCAGTGTCATCACTTTCAGAGATTGTGTCATCATTGCTAATATCCATTATAGAAATAATATATGATATAAACCATATTTCTGAACAATATTTAAATATAATCAAACCAGTTTTACTGTACAGAACTATTTAACATTATATCAAAAGGGCATTTATTATTTTAAGAATTTTTTTCTTATGACTGATTTTAACACTTTAAAAAGTATAACAAAAATAATTGCAACTGGTATTTTATACAGGATAGAAACTGAGAAGAACGGCTGTGACATATTCAGATGCCTTTGTATCAGAGTCTGTTGGAACTGTTTGTTTTGGCATGTGCCATAAGTGTTCTTTCTGATTTCTGCATGAGTGCTTTCCATCAGAAAGGAAAGCCATGTACATTTCCATGTTTTTTTTCCTGGCTTCAGCAAGGAAGTTTTAAAAGTGCTTTCTTGATCTGTGTTATGTTTCACTCCCTGTAAAGAAATAAAACATAATGTCATATCACATTATAAAAAGCAAACTACAGTGCTGATCAATTCTTATAAACAGAAATTTTTAAATATATTCTAATTGCGAAGTCAAATAACACAAATATCATTATTGAATGCATTTCTTATAAAATACAAAGTAATTGGTTGAAACTGTTATTTGTCACATAAAACACATCATGGGCAAACAGTGAATTTCAGATTTCGGGACTCTGAAGGTCTGACTCCACACTGCAACCATAGCACTTTGTGCTGCTGTGAAATGCTCTTTATGTTGTGAGGGAATGTGTTGAATGTTTGAAGGTTCTGAGATGATGAGAGGACAGACACTTCGTCCTTAACTCTTCACTCTTGGTTTCTCACAGAGTACACAGACAGCCCTATTTAGCACTGGGAGGAGTGAAGAATATATCTGTCAACATGTCCATCTTCAATGCTGGCGATGATGCGTACGACACCAACATCTTCTTTAACTTCTCCCGAGAACTTTACTTCATCAAGATGTGGCAAAAGGTAGGAGACCAGATTGTGTGGCCTTCAGATGTGATTCACACTTTTTACCATGATACACCTGACAACATTTCAGGCTATACTGTATTTTAAAAATTATGTACACTTAAAATTGGCAAACTGACTTGAACCCACTCAGCTGAAAGATGAGTTTCACAAAATAAACATTGAATACAAACTAAGGATACTAGACTGCAGTGGTCCATTGCATGTTTAATGATAATTCAAAATTGTCATTGGTGGGGCAAGATTCAAAGATAAGTAACCTATTTGCCACTAGGGCCCACAATTTTGGATTTTTTGCAAAGAAATCACATTAATGAATTGACACACCCCTGTACACTGTACACTGTCTGCTTCACACAAAACATACTTCTATATGTATTTTTTATTTTTGGTCTCCATTTTTTATATTTGGAGTTTTAGATGAAACCACATGCTAATCATTGGGTTGGGTCAGTGGTAACAAACTGTTCCTGGAGATCTACCGTCCTGTAGGTTTTCCGTTCAACCCTAATAAAGCACACCTCATTCAATAGCTGGAGGTCTTGTTGAGCTAAAAAAAATGTGATCGCCAAAATATCAATTTTTTTTTACAACCCAGAATGACTGAATGCAACAGTATTAAAAAGCAATTCAATTAGCAATAATTTTGTATTATTTTGTGGTAAAATTGCAGAAACTCCTGAAAATAGCAAGTCGCTAAAAAATTGTGATTTATTTGTTGCTGTTAAACATATCATCAATAAAACTAGTGGTGATAAACTAGACTGAAGTTGCTGCCCATAACAGGATGCAAACAGAGTGCTCTGGTTAACAAAAATGTTGGTTTAATATCTCAATGCATTCAACAACAAATCAAGTAAAATTAATCAGTTGTCATTCATCTTAAGTACAAACATCTATAGAACACCCTTCACTTGCTGTCTTCATCCTATCTTGTCTTGGGTCATCAAGTGAGAACAGCTTGCATGTGGTCAGTGTGGTTGTGAAATCTTCTGCAAGAAAGTGTGTTTGGTGATGTATGATTTCCAATATGGTGGTGGATATTTGGCATTATTGGGTTGTCTTCTGTTTTCTGTGGATTCTCAGGCTCTTGTTAAGGTCAATGGAGTTTTGAACCCTCAAGGAACAGGACAGTTTGGCAGAAAACCTAGTTTCCCCCTGCCAGGACGCTCAAACATGGTTGAAAATGTATCTTTCAGAATGACAAGTATACCTTAACCAAGAAATGGTTAACTGACCAAAAAATTATTATTTTGCAATGGCCCTCTCAGTCTCTAGACTAAGATTGTGGTTTGAATTGAAGCAGGCAGTCCACAAGCTCAGACTAATGGATCCTCTCAGTATTTTCATCAGTCTGTTTAACTACTATTGAAGATCGCTCACTAGTGTATCCTTGTGAAGGGGTGATGAAGTACTGAAAATAGGGATGTGAATACTTGTGTCATATCATTATGGAAAAAAACATTGCTTTAAAAAAAATGTTTTTCTCTGAGCAATTGTTTTAGCAAAAAAGAATATAATTTCCCAATTTTCTTTTCTTATACATTGCAATGAAATACCTGAATTGTTTATTTCATACAGCTTTTTTGCGTATCTTTACAGTATAAGCAAAGATAATGGCACTGGGGGGCACTGTGCATCCTGTCTTGTATGTTTAACTCCTGTATGACAAGTGTGTTTGGGTGTCTCATGAATAAGGAGCAGGTATTTACATAAATTAGAAATGATAGGCAAAAGGACAGACAGGTTTCTATTTCCCTCAGCCAGGGGCTCCCTGACAATGCATCGTGTTCATCTGACCCTGGGTGAACCCCTGCTAAGTTCTGCTCTGCCTGCAAGATAGTGTCAGAGGTGCAAGCTGATACAGTTTGCCCCCCACAGGTTTACAATGCTGCAGTATATATAAAATGCAATTACTCAAAAGCTGGTTCAGGTCAATGATCACTTTGAAGCATTGCGCCTCCCCTGTCTCTTCACAGACCGCTGCTGGTGACCTGAAGACTTTAATACTTAAAGAATGCGGATCCTACTACCACAAGCACAGTTTTCACAGATGGAGAAAGATAGCTATTCTCCCACTTGTTGCTGTGCCGAATTCACAGTCATTGATGAAGCAAAGAAAAAATTGTGTGTGTAAAGAAGCTCACTGAATCCTGGAGCCTGAGAGAGAACATTCACGTTCATGTGTAAATGATCTGATCTTGCAGTGGCAGTTAGATGGGTAAACATCCAGGGTTCCCTATCCCTGACCCCACTCTGGGGACCTTTAATGTTTGCACAGCAGTGCCGCTGAGTAGAGGAGGAAATTCCTTTATGCAGGCTCTTATACTGCGTTTCTTAGTGCTCTCTATTTATTAATCACATTCACATTCGCATCCGTACTCAGCAATCAGTATTTGTTTGAATGGGCTACTCCATACACAAGAAAAATAAACATTTGCATATGTGGAAGTACAGTGTGCTCACATTCTTGTTTTGCCCTTTTTGTGACCACAGAAGGTTGTTCTGATAATATTGTTGGCATTTAACAGCACATACCAACAATTTCAAGACATACAACTAACTTTTCTTGTGAAATAGAAATCTATTGCTTCAAACATAGAATACATTGTCATTTGTAGTGAGAGATGTATGGAGTAATATATGGAAATTTATTATAAAATATACTAATTGTGGGTTACATCCAACAAAAACCTTTTAGCACATGCAAGACTAATGACTTATTCTTCTTAGTCTTATTAAGCAAAAATGACTATTTGTTGACAAGTATTAGGAAGAATTTTTGTAGTTTCTGTGCTTAGTTGTATTCAGTGCATTACTGTATATGTTCAATGGCGATATATTTTATTTCTGTGATGGTAATGAGCATGAGGGGTACAAAGCCTTTCCCTGTTGAGTCAGTGATGGTGCTGAGCAGGAGGGATATTGTGTGGGTGCATTCCATACTCTGAGGTAACTAAATGTGTGGGACTGTGACTATTACTGCGGTTTACAATATTTATAGAAAATTTTCTGATGGCAAAATGATGCTGAAAAAAGACCATTCAAACATTTTACTGTATTGTTTGTAAAAGATCTCTGTGTCTGCCCACTTGGTGAATCTCTACTCACTCTTGGAATTGATCTCTCCTTTGCATTGAATGTCTCTGATCTCTAACTGAAGCTCTGCTCATTCACTCAGGGCTCCATCCTGCCTTGAAGTATGCATTTGTTTCTCAAATCTCTCTCTGTTCACTCACTGAATCACACTGCTTAGTCAGTGAATCACACACTCTAGTCTCTCACTGAATCTCTCTGCTTACTTGATCTCTTTCTGCTTATTTATTTAATCTTTCTGTTTATTTACTTAATTTGTTTCAGTGTACTCACTGGGGTCATTCCAGTCACTTATTTCATCCGTCCATGTCTCCTTGGTCTTTGCTTGACTTGGAAATCAATTGAGGTCCACCATTTTTAAGGACATTTAAACCTCTTAAAAGCTCCTTGAAGGAGCTAGGAGCAAGGAGTGATCCTGCCATCCTTTCCTTGCGTCCTTCAATGGGTGGAGGTGAGGAAAGGATGCAAGGAGGTAAAAATAAGCGATTGGATGAGCCCACTGAACCTCTGCTTCCTTAGTGAATCACCGTTTCACTCATTGAATCTCTCTGTTTATATACGAATCTCTCCCTGCTCACTCCCTGGCTCACTCTGTCTGCTTACTCAATAAATCTCTCTACCCACTCACTGCTTACTTTCTGAATCTCTCTCTCTCAGACAATTTTAAGTAACAGAAGCGGGTCAAGGCCCAGGTGTTTATTCAGCCCAGCTGGTGAGGAGCAGTGTTTGGACAAGCTTCCAAGTACTCTGTCTGCTAGTGTCAGCTTCCCTACTGCTGACCCCAAACTGTACGTGTGTGAGTGCATGTGAATGTGTGTGTGTGAGTTGCTTGTGTGTGTGTGTGTGTGTGTGTGAGAGTTGCTTGTGTGAGTGTAGGTGTGTGTGTGTGTGTGTGTGTGGGGTGGACTAGGAGTGCATTTACATGGTGAATCTGAGACCTCATCATCATTCTTTTTGTCCCTGGGTCTCTTCAGGAAGAAAAGGGTATTGTCTGTGAACTGTTGGAGCTGGATGTCCTCAAGTGCAGCGTGGGATTTCCTTTCATGAGGGCTCAGACTAAGGTAAACCTGCTACATATCAAATGAAGTCTTATCTGAGTATGCACACGTACACAGGCAGCGCTGGTCCCACAGTTGCTATAGCCAGCCTCAAGTGGCACGGTACAATTCTTACTGTGATACTGATACTACCATCCAGAACTGGTCACAATATAGTGATAAAGGAATGTCACTTATCAATACAATAAAATGCAAGTTAATCGTTACACATTAACTGATTGTTTAACTAAACTCAAAATTCAATTTACCCTCGTGTTGTCTTCATATTATGCATGTGCTGCGTTTCTGCTGGGTCAAAAATGATCCACCCTCCTTGGACCATCATGATAAAGCCTCTTCATTCAATTTTAAACCCTAAATCTATATTTTCCATGTAGAAACAACCTCATCAACTACTCATCAACAAATTGGTGATTAACCATTTTCCTACTTCACATTCCAGAGAGATTATACTTTTTAAGACTCCACCACACGGTTTTATTTGAAAACAGATATTAGATGTGTGGTACTTAACTCATAAGACAATCTTTGTACCCCAGTTGTGTACCACTTTTATTAAAAGTATTAAAAAGGGCAAAGCTTAATATTTTCTAATGGTTTTACAGCTGTTAAACTTAGGCTCATTTGTGACCTTGAGGGCAACACAAGGGTTAATACTCTGTGATATTTTTTTGATGAACTGAATATTAAATAAAGATGGATCTACTCATCACTGCAGAATATCCATTTTTCCCAAATAATATTCTTATTTCACTCAGATGTATGTTTGTGTAATGGCAGGGTGCCGAGCTGGTTTTAATATTGTTAGGGGTCCAGTCACTGCAAGTATTTAAACTATATTGCACTTGTGCTTTTTATTTGCCAGAATAAAGACCTTTGGCGCTTTACCCCCAAGAAAAACAAGAACAAATACAGCAGGGTTCCAGCACCTAGCCATAGGACAGTGGGAAAATTCTGACATAGTTACAACTATCAGCAAATTTTTATTAAAAATAAACAGCAAAATTGTTTGCTGGAGAGTGGAGGAGGGTAGGGGGAGGGGGGTGAGTTTAAATAGGAAATGGAAGATAGCAAATAAATCAGATGAATTGTTTGTAGTTTGGTTTGAAAATATGAAGGTTTGTTAGATGAGACAGCTGAGGAAAATGCATTCTGGATAGCAGCCAAGTCCCTGGGCAGTTTTGACTTTTCCACTTTCTTTCTGCAGAGCACAGTCTGGCCCTGTTTGCGTGTTGATTATCAGACAGCCACGGACTGGAAGAGGAGGGTTTTGGGTACAGCCAATTAATTCTTACGGAAATGGAATATATGTGAAAATATTTTGAACTGTATTATCAATATATTGCAACACTTCATAATATGTTGGCAAATGTACAAATTATTGCCATGTTAAGATGGTAGATGTAACATTGCAATATATTACACTATAATACATTTTAATCCACATATTCACAGTAATATAATATATTCCATTTCAGTAAGTGAAGGCTGCTAGAAAGCATGGATAGCAAAAAGGATGTAGCAGTGCTCACAAGTAGGCGTGCAAAGGCCTCTATGGGTGATAGAACAGATAAAACCTTGTCTGAGAAGGTGGATGGCAAAAGGTTGCACAAGTTGAAGCAGTTACCAAGTTAACATGGCTTTGCATACCATTTTGCTCAGAGGTGAATTGGGTTGCATCAAGTTGTCAGCTTGTACCACAATTCATGTTGATTCCCAGTCTTGTATTTTGAGGAATACAGGACCAGAGTGAAGTTGACCAATTATCAGGTCATTTGAGAGGTACGTCCATGTGCATAGATTAAACTAATGGCCATACTTGGATGCATGCACAAATGTATTTACACCAGGGGTGCACAACAAGGGCCAATCCATTTCAGGATTTTGCCCCAACATTTATTTAATTAGCCCAATCATATCTTGATCTGACATGTGTATTAGTACCAGCTACAGACAAGTACAGGAGTGAAGCAGTGTAGTTTATAGAGCTGTTAGAAAACTACATCTATGGTAATCGGTTGGAACAAAAACCAGCACGCAGATCGGCCCTCCAGGACTGGAGTTGTGCACCCCTGATTTACACACAAAAATCTCACTTACACTGAAGGAGAACTTAAGTGCATCCATCAGTGTCAGTGCTAGATCTGGATAAAATCATTCCTGGACTGCCAAGTTGACCATCAATGAAGCACTATAACTTGTAGTGACCTAGACCTATAATACATGGTGTGAGTAATACCCAAAGTATACATGTAGGCAATGCATAATAATACACCATTTACATAGTGATACGGTACATATGTCCTCCTTCCATGGAGTCTCACAGGACTTATCTTGGTCCAAACTAGACTTTGTCCAGGCTAGACTATCACTACAAAAGACATACTGAAACAGTGCTACGAACAGCTAATTGAACCGTGCAGCTGTGAAGGCATTGCTCGGTCAGCTGATTAATGCTATGCTATGGTAAGGAAAGCATCAGTTACCATACCAGCTGCCTTGTTGGCCAGGTGGATAGCAGCCTTTGAATAGCCTTTTAAGCAGATGTCAAACCACTTTAACAACTTTCAAAACGTTCTGCTCATCTGAGGTTATTTTAACAGAGATGTGATATTTTTAATTTCGGCACCTGTGATGCTGCCATACAATTGGCCAAATTACAGCACCTTAGCATTCTGCGATACCCATGAATTGGAACAGCACAGTAAATACAGGTTCTACTTCCTTCCTTAAGATGCTGCCTTTTAAGTTACCATGTTTGGTGAATTGGAATGGAGCCACATATATTGAGACGCTGAGAAATCAGAGGAGCAAATAACTCTCTTTGGAAACTTAATAGTTAATTCTTAACATTGTTTAAATGTTAGTCCGTTAATGCAATGGCCACATAATTTAACTTGTCTCCTACAGTACCATTCTCCTTTTTTTGAGGTGATATTTGTCATGCCGTTCATGATGTAATTTTTATGCGTTCATGAAGTAATTTTTATTTGCCCCTGGCTTGAAACCTCCTGCTTCGATGTGATTTGTGTTTCGTCCTGATTTCTTCCACACATCAGTCAGTTTGGTTCAGATTTAGCACACTTATTGGTCACAGTCCCAGGCCTTTTGTAACATGACTGGAAAATCTGTTTTTCATACATCAATAAATTTAAACATTGTGAGCTCATTCTGCCTTGCATTTGGAACCTTCCCCTTGGGTGGACTTTGGGTTTCAGTGGAGACTTTGGAATTCAGGGGTGGACTTTGGATTTTGAGATCTGAGGTCAGAAATAGCTAGTATTTGTGATAAATGTAATAATGTCAATGTGGGCTGATTTCACACATTTTTATTTATAGACCAATTCCATGCTTTTCCCCCCATTTTGACATGGCAAATTGTGCCTTGAGCTTTGTGTGCAGTGCACCTTACACGGTCACAGTTGAACCTGTCCCATTTCCTGTGTGCTGGTAAGCACAAGCTCTCCTTTGGAGCACTGTAGTCCAAGCACTCCTTCAGTCTGCTAGCCTTTTAATTATTTTACACCTTGCAGCCCACAGAATGAAACAGGGGAGAGCTAGCCTTGATCGCTCACTGAACTAACATCAGTGAAATTCAAAGCAGCACTTTCTCTAATTTTCTACTTACTCAGCCACCCAGGAGCCCACAGAAACATTCATTTCCATAAGAAAAACTGAATTATTTCAATATTTTTTCTCATGATATCAGTAACAGCACATTTTATTACTGAGCAGGATATTCTTATTTTTGTGCTGTTTTATTGGATTTTGCTGCCCAGGTTAATAATTGTGTGTGAAACTGTAAGAAGAGAGCTGTGAATACTGATTGAATACTGAATGTTACTTAAAATTCATTTTAAAATTACATGCTTCTTCTCCGCTGGGTACGTTGTATGTGCGTGTGTGCATGCGTGAGTGTGTGTGTGTTTGGCTCATCAGTGTTGCTGAAGGGAAAGTAAACATTTTGTAAATATTCAGTTTCATAAAATAAGCCCTGATCCTTCCATTTCTTAAACCTACAGATAAGTACTGTTGATACTTTCCAGTTGGAAAGAATGCCTTTCTTATTATGCTAGATTTTGAAAATGATTTAGAATATATATTGAATGTAAGAGATATTCATTTCCCTGCATGCGGGACAAGAGAAACATTTTTCTGTTTGTGATGCTTCTTCCAATAAATGGAATTCTTCAATTTCTTATTTATCTTATTTATCTATATTATTTATATTTTGTAAACAAATTTTGTTTTCAAAACTACATGGTCTTCATCACAGAATTTTGAAAATATTCTGTGAATCTTCGTGTTCTGTTTTTCTAGTATGACTTTGCTGTGATTTTGGACACCAGCCACGTTTCTGGGGAAAATGAGACCTTGCAATTTCTAGTTACTGCAAAGAGGTGAGTTTTGTTCAGTATTTATATAGAATTTAAATGAGATAATGACAGTGGTGGGGACAGTGTAGTGAAGTTCTTCACTGTCTGGTGTGGAACACTGATTGTACCAGTGCAGATTGAAGCTGGCAACCCCAGCAGGACATTACCTGCTGTTGGGTCGGTCAGGGAGGGAGGGCTCTGTCCGGCAGATTTTGTTGCTCTCTTTGTGTACTAGTGCCTCTTATGGATCATTACGCCTAAGAGGCCGTCTGCAGTCTGGCTTTGCTGACTACCCCTCCGGCCCAATGACAGTGTAGCTCAGCTGATCACTTAATTCAATAACACAACCCTTACATTTGAGCTCAAATCACCTATTTACAAACCATTTAAAAGTGTTTTTCTGACATCACATGGAACAGTTTACAATGTCAAAGAAATCAATTTGACACGATTCTTACGTGTCTCATCAAAGCAAGTGCAATCCTTAAATGTCTGTAGTATTTTTGAAGTATTTTTAAAGTATTCCTTATCTGGAAATAGTGGTAGAAGTTCATATCATATTTTCATCAAAGGTGTTGTTCCTTCTATCTTAAAAATATTTTACTTTTAGAAAATTAAGGAATTAAACAAATGGGAATTTAGTTCAATGGGGAGCAGTACACCTATGTTTTGGTCACCGATCTCTCTCCTCTCACACAGTGCAAACCCAGAGCCTGAAAGCAAACTGTTTGACAACACCCTGGAGCTCTCTATTGCTCTGGTTCATGAGGTGGACACAGCAATTACTGGGTAGGTCAACAAGGCAGGAGCCCTAATTAACCTTAATTAAAGGACTGCTGCGGTCATAAGGGCATTTAGCTAGTGCTAGCTGGTGCATAAAAAGCATGACTGTAACTAAAAAGGCTAGAATGCTGCATAAAAAATCAGAACCTATAGAACTATATGTTCCAAAAAGTATGTGGCAAATAAAAAATATGAATAAGTTATTCTTAAAAATAACAATGACTGCTTTGTAGCTCTTACTGTTTCAGAGTAGATCTGTGAGGCCGCTTGCATGTCATTAACCCGTGGTGCTGTTGTCTATAGGATGATTGCGCCCACTTCCTTTGTTTATGGGAACGCCATTGATTCGACTCGCTTTGTTCAACTTGAGAACATGGAGTGCAACTTCCAGCCCCTCAACTTCACATTCCAGGTAAAGAAATTGATTCTAGAAATGTCATATTTGAGTCTGGTTCATAGTACGTTAATCATAGCATAGTTAATGCTAACTTGTCAGGTAATTAGCTAAATGTGCAGTGCAGGCCAAAATATTAGGTCACCTGTGTTTTTTTAAACCCTTAGGCAGAGAAGAATTTGGTTAGTATACATGCATTTATTAAATAACAAACTGAAACATAAACTTTTTTTCAATTTCTACCTACAATAATGCAAAAAGATGAGTTTAACTTAAAAATGATCTTAGACATGACTGTCCTCAAAATAGCATCCTTTGGCTTTAATTACAATAATTTTGCATATGGGGGTGGGAGGGAGGTGGAAGGATAGTTAAATTGACTGAAATCTTATCTGCATCAAGTTTTTGAAAAACACAGGAGGCCTAATACCATTGGCCTGTAGTGTAAGTGAAATAGACTCTAACAAAATATGGCAAAGAAAAAGGTGTTCAGCTTAGATGTGCAAGGCCTAGTAAACGTATTGTGGCAATGTTATTCCCTGCGAGGAACTGCAAAGAAGCTTAGGATTTCCAGGTGCAGTGTTCAGTACACACTCATCAGGGTCCAGCAGATGGGCAGTAATGTTAGTAATGTTAACAGGAGAAGACAGAGAAGATCAAGTGGGAGTAGACAAATATCTTCTTGGTGTCTAGCAAAAGAAACTATTGTAAAATTGTACCACAGCTACAGGAAGAACTCAATGCAGCTAGAGAGAAACCTGTTCCCCTGACTACAGTGAAACGGCAACTGTGATCTGCTTGTCTAAAAGGATGTGCATCTTCCTTTTCCCAATATTTTGATCCAGTGTTGATGCTTGGCCCACTGTAGTCTTTTATTTTTAATAGCACCTACCCAATGGCTTTTTGGCAGATACACACCCTTCTTTTTTTAAATTAGTAGGCAAACGATAACAATTGGTGTTAAAATGTCTCATCATCTCCATATCATTTAAGTCAGTAATATTGAATATGTGTCTAAAAAATCAATCTCGTATTGACTATTTATCATTAAAACATAAAACCATTATACAAACCACATTTACAGTGTCAGTGGACACTTCCAGTTTTATACCCCAGTAGATAACAGTACCTCATGGAAAACCCAATCTACGCACAATTTTAGAAAGCTTGAAATTGATGGGAAAACATTTCTATGTGTACACAAACTCCAGGGGATGCATACAAACTTTTCCTTGTTGCTATGCAGCTTTACTGCATACTCAACACATTTTTTCAGAAGTGAACATATTGAGATCTATTGGCTATTAGACCATGCACACATCAGATTTATTTTGGTGATAAGCACTGAGACTCAATTTGTTGGGCCATTATCTTGGCTACTGCAGCACTTGCTGTTACAACTTTCAAGTGTGCACATGCACTTTGTCATAGATAATTTTTGAAACTTTTGCATAAAACTTTTTGAAATAAAATATTTGGAACAAATATGAAGCTAAGCAATCCTGAAATGTATAACATTGATATTGCTGTAAACTGTCAAGACAAAGAAAAAGAAAGCTCTAAAATGGCTGTATATAAAACCTATATCATGCAACAAACATTTTGCAGGGAGTATATAGCAGAAAACCTGACCATCACATGAGGGGTTCCATTCATGAGTCTCTTCTTGCCTCTAGGGAGACTCACAGCGACTTTATCCGTGTTAACTGTTTCATTGTTTTTCACTAACTGAAAATAGTTCCCAGCTGACATACCACTGAAATAACTGTTTGTGCAACCTATGATAGAATGAGGTCTGTGGTCTGATAAAGTGAGATATGTTCAAAACAACTTCTGCAGGAGGGAGAACATACAGCACTCCAGAAATGCATGTGCAGATGAGTGATATCTCGTCATCTCCATGCCGTTCTGTCACAATCTGTTTCTTGGAAACCAAGTGACTTTGCTTGTTTTTCAGTTTAAAATTGGAGTGAACAGTGTATGACTTAAGGAATTCCAGATATTCAAGTCTTTCATCCATCCTACCAACTAAAGCAATTAACAGAGTACATATTGAATCGATTATTTGCCTGTTTAAGTACATTACTACATTAATGTAGTTGTTTTGGGATATTGCTTATACTGTAATGCATTGTTGTTACGTATCCTTTAGAAATGCACTTGCCATATAATTACCTGTAACACCAAAATGTTGCCGTATATTAACTATAACGCACAAGGTCTGCTGAAATCATCCTATTCATAAAAATGGTGCTCCATAGAGTTAGCATTATGAACTTATGCATAATCATTGAGTATGTGATTTATTCTGGAGTAATATTATCTAAACAACTGCAATCATTGATAAGGTCTCTTTCAGGTGTTTAGATACTATATCATGAATTCAGTAGTAACCCGTAAAATGCGTTGAGAAGCTGTGTACTGCGGTGAACAACCTTCACATTGTAACAGGAACTATATTCATGTGGAAATACTGCATTTTGTGAGACATTTTATTTGACATTGTAAAATAATCCCGTTATATCCACTGTGAGTTTTCAGATATTTGCGTATTGGCCTGTTTTAGAGCATTGGCCAGAAACCCCGATTTTGACAGTTACCACCTTTGGCAATGTTTCAGTGATTCATAAGTTCTATGTGTGAAGGCATTGCATAATTAATAGCGTTCTGTGTGCCATCGCATTTTCTTTCATCCCTCCATTTCATTCGTTTTTACTCTCACATTTTACAAAATGTAAGTGTAGAACAAAATTTTGACACTACCGTCATATCACATCTCATTGCAAATCTTGAGTCATGGCTATCAAACATAAACACACGCTTGGAATGTTTTGCCTGTCTGACCTTTGACCCTTGACCTATTCTTCTGTTTTTCGTTACTTAATGTTTTTATTTGTCTAATTTGCCTAGAAAAGATATCTCTTAATATATTGGTTTGTATATCATAGCTTCATATGTATTTAATTCTTGCAGTTCATAGCATTGCCTTTCAAGTTGGAAATGAATACAACTGTTCATCTGTCACATGCATGAGCACCCCAACTCATTCTGTGTTCATTGATTTCCTTCAGACTGTTTGATGCCTGCTGTAGAATTTTACACATTCACAGCTTTCAAATAGTTGATACCATGTATGTTTAAGAAGTAATCTTACTGTATATAAAACATGAGAAATAATTACATTTTAACTCTTCAAAAAACAGTGGTGATGGTGTTGACCTGGGTAATGCTATGGTTTTGTATTAGGACTTTCTATTCCATTTACGCAGTGTTAGACAAATGCCTAAAGTAACACTAACTCTTGCAGGACAGGCAATTAATATAGTAATATAGTGATTAGATTTCATGCTTTAAATTAGTGTATTCTTTTTAATCTAGAGTAATAAATGGATTGTCTATTTGTTTTTTTATCAAGTAAAAATGCAAAAAAAAGTTCTTTAAACTGAAAGAAATATGAAACTTTTATATAAAATAACATAATGACAAGAACAGGCAATTCAGCCAAACAATGCAAACTATTTTCCTAACTAAATTGTACCTAGTGATCTGATAGATAGTATCTAACACCGTATAGTAAATAGATAAAAGATATACGTGGATATATAAACAATGTAACACCGTATCAAAACCCCCAGGGTTTCTGCCTCTACTACATGACCTGGCAAGCTATTCCAATTGATTACTCTCTGTGTGAACAAATGCTTCCTAAAGTCTGCAGATTTACCTTTTCTCATTTTCATTTATGTCCCCTTGTACTACTAACAGAATTCAACCTGAAGAATCTCTTGTAGTTCACTTTGTTAATCCCCTTTATGAATTTAAAAACCTCAGTCAAATCACCCCTAAGTCTCCTTTTGCTAAGCTTGAAGAGGTTAAGCATCTTAAGTCTTTCCTCATAGCTTTTCATCTTTCATACCTGAAATAAATTTGGTTTCCCTTCTTTGAACCTTTTCCAGAGCGTGCATACAATATAAGTGTAAGTTTCAAATTTTAGATTGTTTAATTCATCAGTTAATTATTGTTCAAATGAAAAAAAAACTGAAAATGAAAGTACAATGGAACCTAAGAGATATCAATGTATCAAGAATAGAGGTGATTCAAAACTGAAATGTTAGTAACGTGTGATGAAAATACACCAGTTTTAAGAATTTGAATACTTTATCTGCTGGAATCCTATACTGAGATTACAGTGACTTTATATTAAAATGGGCTACTAGTATGTTGTAGTTATTATCCTTTGTTTAAGTTCATTTCCAATAAATAAACCAGTGGCAATAGGGATCTCATTACTGCATTCATTAATTATTTTCTATGTTTGCCTCCCAAATTATACATCTTTGTTTCATTTACATATTCTTTGCTCTTTTATGCTAACTGTTTAATTTTGTTCTCCCTTTCTATATATCAGACATGTTGACTTATCCATATAGTATTTGTCAGCAACAGTGCTAAGACATGACTGCCCTTTCTCAGAATTTGATAGTATTATTTTTTTTTCCCAATGGGGAGTGTGACTCATTTTCTTGTAATGTTTGCACTTTTGCATCAGTGATAAAAGGAGCTTTATTAGGTGTAAGAGCCACTTGCAGGTTCAAACCCTGCTCAGTTGACCAGGCAGTTCGTAACTCTGAGGTTTGTATCTCTTTTCTCAACAATGTATTTCTTTCTGATGACATCTGGAGAAAGAATTTGATGCTCTACCTATATGTGGTTATAAACGAATACAGTAAACAGGTTTGACTGCTGATCCCACAGGTGATAAATAACGGCCCCAGCAGACTACCTGGCTCCATCGTGGACATCAGGATTCCAAATCGGCTGTCTGGTAGTGGTGCAGACATGTTCCATGTCATAGACGTTCAGGTACGCAGCATGTGTACTTTATCCTGATAAACACTGTAGTCACCATGTGCATTATGTTCCAGTTATGTGTTTTGTCTGGAAGGTGGCCTGATTACGGATCTCAGCCTACACTATGTTCTTATTTCTTAGTGTGAACATTCTCTCCCCCTAAACACCATGTTTTTCCCTAAACATCAATTCCGATTCTTAGTACTGCTATAGTAAAAGTTGTAGATGGTTTCTATGTAAAAATCAATTTGGAAGGGTCTGATTTCTCTTCAGTCTCTAGGTCAAAAGGGGTGAAATATCCTGTCCAGTTTTTTAAATTCTGGCTACAACACTACTTCAGTGCAGTAAAACATGCCACAGTTGGGTATTGAGTTCAAACCATGCCACTGCTCTTCATGGTCAGCATCCCCACAGGGCCGGGCATCATTTTCAAGGAGGAGACATCACCTATGGAGGGGGGGTTCAGTTGGCTGGATATCCACTTCTCATTATGCACAACTGACCCATATGGTTGATTGATCTGCCTGCACCAGCTGCACATGACATGTTGTCCTCCAATGCAATGTGTGTGTTTGCTTTACTGGTGGACTGCAGAGTGAAAAGAAGCAGCAGCTAGCATCACGTCTTTCAAACGAGTGCACATGCTTGTCTGCACTCACCGTGAGCAACAGAGGCAGCTACAACCATGAGCACAACACCCAGACACAACTGAGTATTCCAAACTGGATGAAAATGCACACGGACACAAAATTTAATGATTCCTTGCATTATTTTTTGAATCTATGCCACATTTAAAAAATAACAAGAAAACCACTCTGTATCATCGTAATTATTTGTATGCCACAAAATATATATAATTTCATAGGTAATTCTTGTGATTTCATGCAACAGCCAGAAACGCTTTTGGTCAAATGTAGTGTAGTGTTGAAATCTTGCCTGGAATGCTGTTGAAATGTCTGAAAATAAAGTTTAAGACTGAAGCCTGCTTTCAGATGGCCTCCTTTACTGTGGAGTGCCCCATAATACCCCTGCCCCCACCCCCCGCCCCCCGTTCCTCATAGTTCATTAACTGTAGGCCCAGTTCTGCCATTATTATCCAATAGCACAGAGAAAGGGAATACTCCCACTGGAAAGTGCTTTCTTAACCCATGCATGGCACTTTCATAAAGGTGGATCATAGGGGTCCCCTCGTGTGTTTATTATGTTTACTATGAATGGGTGACTGTTTTGGCTGTATCCCGCCTTTGCCACTCCATATGGAGCTGCTTAAATTGGATCAGACAGTTAGTCTTACCCAGGGAGGTGGGAGATTCGCAGTGTTTCTCCTGAATGCCTGGAGCTGAACCCTGCAACTGAGAGGTGTTAAGCACTCCCTCCCAAACACACAGGTTTACTGTACGCTGCTGAACCCAGGGAGAGGTGTTAAGCACTCCCTCTCAAACACAAAGGTTTAGAGTCTGATGCTGAATGTTTTGTTTGCCTTTGAAATGGCTGGGAAAACATTTTCCGGCTATGACCAAATTGACTGTATTGGAGGTTAGTGGTGTTTTATTTGAGTTTAGCTGTCTTTTTTCCTGTTGTTTTTATTGGAGTGTAGCAATGTATTTATTTGAGTATTGTATTGTGCAATGCTATCACAATGTATTCATTTACAGATACTTAAGGCTGTAGTTTGTAAATAGTTGGACAACTTATAAGTGAGAATAAAACATACGTAGATAGTTGGAATTGGCCTCTAGATTGGAATAGGATGAATCTCCATGGAATAGGATGACTTGACCAACACTTGGCCTAGGAGAATTCCAGAGGTCCCACAGCAGCAAACAGCAGCACCGCTCTGTGCTCGGACATTCAGAGGACATGCTGATAAAAGCCTGCAGAGAAACCTGACCTTCAGGAGAGAGGTATAGGAACTGGGTGGTACCAAAACAAACAATGGCAAGGTCAGGGGAAATTGCCCTGACATTCCTGCCTCCCTGCATGCTGGAGCCCAGAAGCTGGCTGGGTGGAGGCGAGATGGAGGGAGGGAAAGGGAGATCCCCATAGGCCTACGTTCAGTGCATCTGGACTCGTGGACAAACCTGGTGGGGGAGGGTGCAGGGCCTTTCAGCTGAGACTGCACTTCCTGTAACCATTTCCCTCCCACAGACCCCACAGACTTGCCTCACGCTTTCCCAGAATTCACCTCTATGGCCTGGTGATTCTGGGAATTCTTCATCCCCCACCACCCCCACTTGTCCCATGTAGTTTTACCAGACCACTGTTCTGTGCCTCTTACAATTACTGCAGTTATTTTGAGAGCTAAGATTTTACTTAGCTCAAGTAGTAGTGAATTGTGTCATTTTAAGCCATTTTCACTCCAACCCTTACATTTCTTGAATTAATGTAAAGGTTGTGATACAGTGATCTCAAACTCTGGTCATGAAGGGCCACAGTGTCTTAAGTTTTTTGTGTGCAGACAATTTAGGCCTTGGAAACAATGTGCCTGGACTTTTGAACAATCAAACACTTAAAATTTGTGCTGAAGTGCTGAAACACACTGAAAACCGACACACACAACAGCGCTTCAGAATTCAAGTTTAGAATCGCTGCGAGTTTAAAACACATCTGTCCTATATTTTGTTGTAACTTGTGCCAGAACCATGTTGCAAAACAAAAAGATGCTATCCACCATATCAAAATAGTCTGAGAAATAAGTATGACCAAAGTATAAAATATTATATAAAACTGTCATACATTAGTTCATTCAGAAGATGCATAGTAGAAGCAGAATGTACGTACTGTAGGTAACCTCCCCGTCACACAGCCTTAACCAATTATATGTGTGTGGATAAATGTTCATTCCTGTTTCTGTATGCTGGTAGAAAAAGCAAGTGGTAGTAAATCATATTATCAAAACCAATCAGTTTTATATGTCTGCATTTGATGAACACAGAATGGTTGCTTGCCTGTTGCTGCTCTGTTACATGATTATACTGATCTGGAAAGCCGTGGCTACAAATGAAGAGCTCTGCTGACTATGGTCAGGGAAAATACTTTAAGAACATGGACATATTTGTCCTTTCTTATGAGCATGTGTGTTTTATCTTCTAAAGGTGGCTGGGGATGGAGGGAACTGTACCCCACACAGGAACCCCATGCCCTGCACTGTGCCCCAGGACAGAGAGAGCATCTTCCACACCATTTTCGCCTTCTTCACCAAGTCCGGCCGGAGGGTCCTGGTGAGTTATTTCAGCCCTGTCTGTCACCTAAACACCTGAGAGTGTGTGCGCGTCATGGTGCTGGAGCATGGCTGGCTGTTCTATGGACTCAATCCAAGATTCTGTCAGGACCTCAAAGGATGCCTGCACTATACTGAGTCACAAGAAGAGTGTTTCATCAGTTCTGTTTAGTGAAAATGTCACTTGGCAAACAACTTTCTGCGACGTCATGTATGTCAAAATTCACGTGGTGGACAGAGCACCCTCATTGCAGGAGGTGGCCAGTATAGGGAATGGACAACATGGAAACCCAGTTTCCTCGAACAGCCACTCTAAACACCACCCACTTGTATTCAGGAGGAAGAGCTCAGGGTTATCTAAAGAGGCACTGAGGTTGAAGGAGACTCACAATTTTGAGTGATTGAAGTGAGGCAGAAAGGCAGTTATAGTTGTTGAGGGAGATAACAGTGGGGCAGGAGCCAGGCAGGTGTTAACTAGGCTCATGATTTCAGCAGCCTGAGTGCTTTTCAAATTATGAAGCTCACACATTTCTCTTTGTGCTTTGTTACTTGGACAGACATCAAGTACTGTATGACAACTTTGAAGAGAAATAGGGAAATGGACAACAGTAAAATGATGTGGGCCAGTGGAGTAGGTCAAATCCAGTATGACCTTTTTCATGTGTAGGGAAGGTGATATGTCGAGTGATGCAAAAGCATTTGAAGAAAGACATTAATTGACAGCATTGGCCTTAAGGGCATTACTAGGGTTTAATACTGGGAAACAGGTTCCTGTGAATTCCCATCCAAATTATTTCCCATTTCCTTTAGCTTACACCAGTGCTGTTATTTTACAAAATATATGCAGTTTAATTTAATAAAATGTCTGCAACAGCTGTTTTGTGTTCTTGACACGATCCTGGCTACATATGTGGAGACAGAGAGAGTGCTTTCTGTCTGCAGACAATTTGATACAAAGATAATAAAAATTGCTTGAATGCAGAGTCCATCAGTGTCCTCTGCTTCTTGAAAGCCTACTTCCAAAGGAAAAAAGTAATGTGAGTCGTTATAGGACATGCCTGTTTTGCTTTATTTAGCCTATTGGCCATCATATATTTTTTTTGATTTGGGAGATATCAGTTTTATTTATGGTTGGCCACTGTCTGTTTAATTTATAATAGGACAAATCTAATTGTGATTATTATCAGCCATTTTGTTATATTTTTATTTTGCCACAGGCCTATCTCTCAGACACATGCCTTTAAATAGGCCTTTCTTAGCCTTTCAGAGGCTATAGCATATTTATTTAGTCATAATGCAAGAGCACATAGGCCTTAGTCTTCAAATTTTATTTGCGAAGCAAATAAAATCAATATCATTATGTTCTACTAAACCCACTTCTTTGGCTAATCTTTAGCATCTATTTGTTGTGCTGAAAAGCTAAATAAAAACACCTTCTGTGACTTTTGAAATTATTACTATGTTGTAAATTATATGGCCTTGCACCACCATGCAACTCGTACGCTAACAGAGCATGGCTTTCGTCTCGGTTTATTATAATGTCTTAGAAAATGTCATATTACTTGGTATAACTCATTTAGTTTGTTTATACAATGAATAACAAACTACTACTACTTTAATTAATCCTGCTTGTTGAAGTGTGGCCAATGCGTTTTTACTGGTAGCTGATGTCTTAAACAAGGAAACTGGGATTAGACAACCCCGGTTTCCTGGGATTCCTGGGAAAGAAAATGTTTTCAGGAAAAATAGCCTATGGATCCCTGGTAATTACAGTAGAATATGTGGTCTAGTTTTACTACTAATACTCACAAACTTGCTACCAAGTTTCACTCAAGCACAAGACGTCCAAGCTTTGTGTCAATAATAAACTTATTGATCAGTGGGCCTTTGGTGTTGGGAGATCTTACATGAAACAATGGTTAAATGAAGTTGTCCTTTTAATCAGATTACATTGTTGATGAGGGAATCAGGCAAAGCAAACTGAGGTCAATACTGCGGGAGGAGGGTGATGGGTGTAACTGAATGCATACACAGATTAATACTAACTGCACTGATACAGTATGTCACAGCAAGGTTTAAAAAAATGCTTTCAATTATTTAGCAGGCATTTGTCATTTTTATTATAAGAACTTGCGCAGTAACTTTAGTAGACCTATTTTGTTATATCTTAAGCCATTTCTTCTCAGCTACTGTTATTGCAAAATAGTCATTGTGCCACTTCAGTGGTATGGAATGAGTGACTGACATTAACTAGAGCCAATCATCATAGACTCAAATTCAAGATATCAAAAAAATCAAGTCAGACTTTTCATAATTTGAATTTTAAATTTCTTCAATTGCATTTTGAGTTGACATAATTCATTCTAGATATCAAGTTGTTACTAGTCATAAAAGCAATTTTAGATATCTTGACATTAATTGTGACTAGTCTCACATTCACACAAGTCATACTTTCTTTCCAAATAATTAATTTCATTATGACAAGTGAAAATCTGTCAGTTGTGCCTAATCATAATTGAATTAAAGAGGGTTTAAACTGATTGAGACCCAGTTCAATAACCAATATGCTACACTGTCACCTTATTTATATTAGCACAAGCTTTTAGAGCAGGGATCCTAAACCCTGATCCTGGATGTTCACAGGGTCTGCTGGTTTTGTTTTCACCTTAAAATCAGAAAATAATTCAGAACCTAGAAACCAGGTTAGTTTGATTAACTGTATAATGAACTGCTTTAAATGATTGATTAAATACTGAGTAATTGCTTAATAATGAAACACTGTAGATCTTGCAGCCCTCCAGGATCATGGTTGAGAATCCCTGCTTTAAATCTTATAACATATGTACAGTCCAGTTTTGTTGAGACCTGTGGTGGATGTACCAGCAGTCAGGAGAGTGCCTTGTGATTGGGCTGAACTGAAAGCCACAGGAGACAGGTGATAGTGACAGTCCACTGACTGAAGTTCAAGAGGGGAGCAACTAAAGGACATGAATGCTCTATGAACTGGGATGGGGAAAGTTAGATCACAGAAGCCAGAATCCACAACAGAGAGTGAAAACAGGCAGCAGTGAAGATCCAGTAAGCAGCAGTATGTCAGGCAGGGTAAGAAAACATGGACCCGCAGAGAGGGAGTAGATTAAATCCACGCAGTTCAAAAAGCACCAGCTTCAGGAACAAGAAAATCCGACCAGCAGGTCAAAACAGGGAGAAAACTGAGACTTACCCACTGGGAAGATGACTGGCAGCCAATCAGCTTGGAGAGTGACTAAACACAGATTGACCAAGCGAGAGCCAGGGAGATCAGGGCTGTAGAGGCGAGATTTCAAGGTTTTAAACGGTTATAGCAAGCAATTTTTATGAAATAGGTGGGAGACTAAACAAGCAAATAGACAAATATAAACAGCTGAAATAAAAGACAGATAACATGGAGAAATGGCTGGATAGCAGTACTGTACACCAGGAGTAAACACTAAGCACAATCAGAGAAAGTATGTAAACCGAAGCAGGTTGAGAGTAATTATTGATTTAAAGGTATTGATTTCCTCTTTCTTTATTTCATATTGACAAATCACTGTTGATATTAACCAGTTGTATATTTAAGATTAAAAAAAAAAAACTTTCATTACTTGAAAAAATATTAAGTGCCTCTCTTGAGAAAAAATGCTTGTCAACTGATCAAGACTTGTTCATCAGTATGGCTGCTTATTCTGAATTTTTATTTGAGGTTTGTTCATACTATACCTGTTGCTTCTGTGCGTGTAAAAGGTCACATTAATTTCCCCATCAGGAATAATTTATATTGCATTGTTTTTGAGTTAGAAAATATTCAGTGTAGCCTGATGATCTAATTCCTTTCACCCAGTTATGTGCCTGTCTGCTTTGACTGCAGTGTGACATCTCTCATTAATTATAAATGATAAATAATAATTACATGCTTAAATGAATTCACTAATGAGGTTTACAATGAATTCCTCCCCCGTGTCATGGTGTGTGATTGCTACTCAATGGTCCTGCTCAGTTTACCTTTAGTTAGAGTGTACCTGATTTTAAGACCTGCTCCCCAAAAATATAAAGATTCTGGATATATTTAACATAAAGAATGTGGATACATAAAAACACAAACTAGGTTTGCTAGCAATTCACTGTTAACAGGTAAATGTGATGTACACTGGCCTTGATGGAACAAAGTCATCACGGATGATGTAGAGAGCCATCTTCTGTATAAATCTATGCATCATAAGTCATCTGGAAAAGAGTGCCTACTGAATTCCAGTAAAGTAATGCAATCTTAGTGTCTGTATATACAGTATAACCTGGCTCATCTCAGGAACAAGCTTCTGGTTTCTGAGCTCTAACATGAGCACGCAACAGATCTTAGAACCTTTCGGCTGTGTCCCTTTTCAGTATCTGCTGTTGTGCTGTAATGTACTTCATTACCACCAGCACACTCCAGTGTAGTGGAGTGGAGTTTATGGACAGGTAAATGCTCCCAAGTGTCCTAGTGTAAGTTCCTTTTATACACATGTTTGTGTGAACTAAGTGCCCTTTCTGTCAGTATCCAGGTGGGCGTCAGTACAAAATGCTGAGTGTTTTTTCTGCTGTCCAGTCCTGTCATGACTCCTCCTTCCTCTTTAAAGCTCTGCAAAGGGATGACCCTCTGAATGGGCTCTAGGGGACAATAAGTATCCAATTATACACTGCTCTGCAGGGCTTTTGGCCACAGCCGGCACTGTTTCAACTAATTGACCTTTTCAAACTGCTTTAGTGAAGCTAATGGATATTGAGTTCTTTTTTTAGAACTGCCTACGGAGTTGCTGAATTTATGATTGCATTTATGACTCTTTACATCAAGCATGGAAAGAATCCTTTCATTGTGATCACTGTTTGATGGCACCGCAGGACTGTGACCGACCAGGGAGAGCCTGTCTGACAATCACGTGTGTACTGAGCTCGCAAGCAAAGGAGGAAGCCATCAGCATAGACCTGCAAATCCTCTTAAACACAGAGATACTGAAGAGGGTGAGTGACTTCTGACCCACAGTCTCAGGGACCTGCACTACAAGCCAGTTTCTGTTTAATAGTATTTGTGTGTTCGTATGTGACAGAACCTACAGTTCTCAGTATTTTTTATTTGATATGAGACTGTGTACGTACTGTATCTGTAGTTGCCTTTATCAGGAATGCATTTGTTTGGTTGATATTCTCATTGAGACAGCCACTGTCTCTTTAATGTCATATCATGTAACATCAGAAATTAGTGCAGGCGTCCTTAAACCTGCTTCTTAAACATCCTGAAACCACGAACAGTGGTTACAGAAACACAATACAGCTCTTTATTTGAAGGAACACAGGCATACTGGATCCCAGTTTTACAGCATTTTGGAGAATGTCACACCCAACAAATTCTATGACTTAATAGGTTTAAATCTCCAGCCAGTTATTATCTGCAATATGTATAATGTGCTTAGAATAATTCTGTCTTTACAGATACAGTATATGGTATTTTGATGATGTATTGTGCTTGTTAATATTTTGTCTTGGAATTATGTTCAGCACATTTATATTCAACAGAGGTTTTTCTCCGTCAAAATCTGTGTGTGTGAGATGTCCTCTGGTGTTCACAGGACAGTTCATCAGTAATCCAGTTTGTGACGAGAGGAAGTGTCCGTGTGGACAGCAGGGCAATGGAAGTAGCCGGAGGCCTATCAGAGGACACATCTGTGAGTGACTCCCCCCGCCCCCTTCCCCCCCCCCCATTTTGGCATCAAGGTCCAGCTTACTGAAGCTTAATGATGCAAAGCCTGCAAAATGACAAGCCTAGAGAGGATCAGTTCTCATCATCAAACATTCTTATGTTCCTAAAAGAGAATTTACCAGTGCCAAAAATACCAGTACCAGTCCAAGTACACAGTACAGTTCCCACGAACTGTCAGCAGGCAGTCCGTTCATGTTATCGTACATCTAGGGCCTGAAAAAATAACGGGGTTGTTATTTCGCATGTATTTCAGTGCTCCATGACAAGGAGTCAATAGAGCCTCTATTTCAAGCCACGAGTCAAACAATTGTGGCAATTGTCTCAGTTAATCATTCAGATACCACTTAATCAGGCGAGTGAGAAGAATGGCAGAGGAATGCTCATGTTCATTAACACATGTTGGACTCAGTGTAGTGTTGTAGATGGTATAGCAATGTTTTAAAATAAATTGAAATGTCCTCCTAGAACATGTGAAAGATTTTCTTTGAGAAAGTGGGAAATGTTTATTTTAAATGAGCAAGCTGTGTTGAAACATATTGTAAGGCAAAACCAGCATGTCGTGGCAGAAGCGTATACATAAAGGTAAGTTGTAAACACATTTTAATATAGAAAAAAGGTTCAGTGGCTTAAATTTCATAATTATATGTAAGCAGTTTGTTGGCTTATGGATAGACATTGATGTGTGAAAAACTGCAAATGGCATGTAGTATTTGGCCTTGTTAAACAGGGAAATATTTTCTGTAGTTGTATTCCAGAATCGGTCCAAACACATTTATTGGAGTGTTTTCCCTAATGTGCTGTTTGTAAGTTTTAAGTTAAGGGTGATCAGGCTGACAATCAATCCTGGAATAGAACTAAGTGGCAGGTTTTCTACATCCTGAAAAAATCATGAAATCCTTCAGATATTTGTGAGCTTGTGGGCTGAAACGTTTAAAAAAAAATATTTGTGGCTGCAAAATTTGGTGAGCTGTTCAGTTATTTTGCTGAATGTTTTAACGCATTAATGGTTTCTTGTTCTTTGTCCGCAGTTGTATAAAACATCACATGTCTATGCTGCTGAAAAAGGGATGGGTAACTAGATAATAATGAAAATCATCAACATTTAAATTACTGGTTAAAGGAAAGTGTGATTCTTAGAAACAGGAAACTGTACTGTGTATAGCCAGATAACCACATTCACAGATGGACCCATCTAATGATAATCGTCAGCTAGACCGAGAAGGCACCAGATGATTTGTTTATTACCCTTCCCATTTGGTTGTCTGTGGGGGGAGGGTAACAGAGAGAGGGCAGACAATAGGCTTACACACATGTCTCATGAAGGAGAGTGAATGGTGGGAAATACAAGGCCACACACACAGGATGTTACACATATATTACACATCTTGAAACAGGACAAACCAAATTCCTTCCATAAATCCGTGAAAGTCAGTAGCTGTGTGCATTGTGAAGTTATGATACGCGCATGCTAGCTGGCCACATGCAGTTTTTTATTGCTGTCATGACAGACTAAAATACAGTTAGAAGAACACAGAGTGAAGTTACATCAGCAAAAGTGTGAAAACATTGGGAGCATATCTTCGGAGTAGTGCTTGCTTTCTGAAAAACTGCTTGGTGGAAGTTTAGTTATAACTTCGCATTGTTTTGATATTACTAATTACACATGGAGAGAAATTTTAAGAATAATGTTTGCACAGATGTGAGGAGAATATTTGTTTTGCATATGTTAGCAACTTGGCTTATTTACATTGAACATGTTTTTGTTGAGATGTGATATACAGCTTGCCACTGATATTGGAGCTGGCGAGTCAAACATTTGAGGCTGTGGGGAAGTTGAGCCTCACTGTGTCCACACAAAAACAACACAATCAGTCTGGTTCTGATCCCTTATTATAATGGTTATCTGTGAAAGTCTGTAGAGTGCTCAGGGTTGGCCAGGATGAGTGGAGTTTTGAGCAAACCCTAGATTGGTGAGCACATAAGTAATGTGGCATTTTGCATCGCGCTCTGAATATCTAAACACTGATAGAATGGATCCCTTTATAATTAATATAGCCTACAGTAATGTAGATTCTATTATCGAATCTCGCAACTTCTGTCACCCATACACAGATATAAGCCCATTAAATTGAAAATGATGAATTATCGTAACTGTGCTGTGTGGTTCAATAAAACCAAACTTGATCATGGTCTAGAGCCGTGGTTCCAAACCTCTGTCGTGGGGAATCCCTGTGTATGCTAGTTTTTGTTCCAACCACAATTGCAATCCCATAATTTTAACAAGCTGTTCATTTTTCTTAATGAACTTAATATCTAGCGGGATTATTTACCCTGTTAAACCACATTATGTCTGAAATAGTTATGCATGCGATGAAGAATAAAATTCCCATGATTAAATTGTGCTTATTGTGCTATATTGCAAACAGTTGCATAAAAGCATTCTTTAACTGAATAAATTAAACACTGAAGTGAGCCAACAGACTCCTAATTGGTGAGAGTGTGGACACCTGGCCACTAAAACTAACCATCTGGAAGATAATGACAAATTTAACGACAAAGCAAATGGTAACGAGACAGACCTGCACCGTGTTAATAAATTTAATGAAAGAATTATGAAAGAAATTAGACACATGATCAACAACCTATTTAGGAGCCTATTGATTAACCTCAGTGTTTCATTTGGTACCTCTTTTTATGTAATTGTTTGCAATATAACACAATAAGCACAATGTGGATATGGGAATTTTTTTATGAGGGGTAAATAAGTCACTAAACACCTAAGTAAGAAAAATTAACAGCTTGTCAATATTCTGGGATTGCAAATGTAACTGGAACAAAAACCAGCATACACTGAGGGTCCCCAGGACTGAAGCTGCGTCCGAATAGTCTTTTTTGCTTAGGAAGGTTCCTAACTGGGTGAAATAACCCGGAAGTATCTAAGTGGCAGCCATGATAAGAGCTGGTCGAATTCTCTAAATGCTAAGGAAAGGTGCTTCAATGCTTCCTTTCTTATCTCCTTTAGCATAGGGTACACTGGAGTTAATGCCTTCCCACAATTCCTTGTGGCATCAACATTTAAAGTGACGCACCATTCGGTAACCTTGGTAATGAAGTAATGTTTTTCACCGGGTTGTCCACGTCTATATAGCCTGCATGAAACAACACGGTAAGAACGCATGGGGCTTTTAGTAGTCCATCTTCGGAACATTGTAGTTTCACCACGGCAGACCCACATCAATAACATCCGCCGTCGCTTAATTACGTAGCCTAGTGTAAGTGCAGTCAGATTCTCTTAGCAGCCTGAGGTTGGGAACCAGTGGTCCAGAGCTTGTTCTTACCACAATTGAAATACTATAATTTTAACAAGATGTTCATTTTTCTGAATTAGGTGCTTTTCATGTGTAGAGGTAATGGAATTATTTATCTGATTAGGTCTATTTAATTTAATAAAAGAGGTAACAAAATTATATAACTGATCAAATTAAAGACTGAGGTGAATCAATAATTGGTGAAAGTGTGGCCAAGAAAACGAACAATTTGGTAGGTAATGAAGAATTCAAAGACAAAGCAAATGATAAACAAACCTGCATTGCGTTAGTAAGCAAAAAAAAAAAAAAAGAACGAACTGAAATACATGTGTTAAATAACCTAATTAGGAGCCTATTGATTCACCTCCGTATTTAATTTAATCAGTTAAAGAATGTTTTTACCTCTTTTTATGTTATTGTTTGAATAAAGCAGAATGAGCGCAATGTGAACATGGGATTTTATTCTTCATCACTTGCATAGCTATTTCTGACATTATGCGGCTTAAGAGGGTAAATGATCCCTCTAAACATGAAAAGTACCAAATAAATAAAAATTAATATCTTGTTAAAATGCTGGGATTACAACTGTAGTTGGAACAAAAACCAGGATACACAGGGAGTCCCCAGGACAAAGGTTGGGAACCACTGGCTAAGAGAATGGTGTTTCAGTGTCCCAGCTGTAAAAGTGTTGGTATCCTATGTCATAGTTCATGGCACATGCATCTGTTGAAGCAACAGGCTTGAAGCAACCAAACAATATGTACCTAGCTGCCCTCTGGTGGCCATGGTAGTCTTAGCCAAAAACATGGCCGCCAGTTCGGGTGAAGTCATACCTCTGCAGCATATTGGGGAAATGAAATGTGCCTGTCTGTAGCTTAGCAAAGCACTGTTTCTGAACCAGTGCGCCCATGACAGGCTTTTGCTTTACCACACTGCCTGATGGTGCCCTATATGTGCTTCACTATAACCTTGTAAATGAACACCTAAAATTCTGTTTATAGACATACGGATCATGATGTCATCATCTCCACATATTACTGAGAGTAGTGGAATGTGGTTATTTCAACATTAATTTCAAGGCTGTTTTTAGATATCAGTAAGGCATGATTTAGTGGCTTTTGTAAGAAAGCTGAGATTTATCCATAAAATACCCGCACTCTCTCCTAGTGCCCCTTGCAGGTCCAAAGCTCTGATAAGCATATCCCTCTGCAAGTTATCTGGCCTGGAGGAGTGCTGGGGAGTTCCTGTTTAGCCTCACTATAATCTACAGTGCTGGGGAGTTCCTGTTTAGCCTCACTGTAATCTACAGTGCTGGGGAGTTCCTGTTTAGCCTCACTGTAATCTACAGTGCTGGGGAGTTCCTATTTAGCCTCACTGTAATCTACAGTGCTGGGGAGTTCCTATTTAGCCTCACTGTAATCTACAGTGCTGGGGAGTTCCTGTTTAGCCTCACTGTAATGTACATGAAAAATGTGTTCTGAAGTTCTTGCAAACATTTTAGAATTTTAAGGTGACAGTGCCTATCCATTGCATCCATGGATCCTGTCACCTGTCCAAAACCTGACTTCACCAGCGATGGAGCAGTACAACAATATTGCTCTCCTGCCACACGCAAGACTTAAATACTGGCAGTGCATTTAAATGAACTTGCTGCGGCTGTGCTCATTTACATAACGAGTCTTACCCCACTAAATTGAAAACATGCAGTGACGCATAATTTTGCGGCACTGATGGTGATGGTAATATGGCTCTTAGTTACTCAGTCACGTAATTACTTAGTCACTTACAAGCCAGGCCCATAAGCTGCTTTGCATCTAATTAAAGTTTTGGTGTCTCACTGGCATATCTGCTATGGTGTTCTCAAAATTACGCAGCTGATTCATTCCCATTGGCCAACATAGTATTGGGTGACAGTTAATTGCAAAATGAATACATTTGCAGATGATGACGCAACGAGTTTGGAAACGATTTTAGCAGAATTCAGAAGTGAGTTGAAACCTGATAATGGCATTCAGTATAGTTAAACGTAAGGAGCTGCCCATGCTTGAAACACCATATAAGGTCATGCAATAGATGCAGGGGGCCTTGGGGTGTCGAATTTTAGGCTTGATGCTGGATACAACTCGTGTGAGTGGCCAGTTCTCCTCATCACATATTATGTTCTTTTTTACATTTAAATATTCACAGCATAGTGGGTGCAATAAAGCTGGGAATTTCTTGGCAGGCAATTAGTGTTCAGTGTCATGATACTTGTCTATTGGATTGTTGCCTTCTATGAAATATTGTATTTTAATGAATAAAAGATGGCATATGGCATTTGATTCTTTTCAACAAAAAGCAATAGTAGAGAGGAATGAAGAACTCGGTGAGACCATATGCTGCAGTCTGCTCTAAACCCGTGTACGAACCCCCCATGTGGCCAGGGCTGTATTCCTCGCCCATGGCACTTTCTGTTCTGTGATCCCATCTATAACTGTAACCCACTGTGCTTCCCTCCTGTCTGAGTAATTCAAAAATAAAAATCCATAAACAGGATGGACTGTCAACTCTCCTTTAGGAAAATGAAATAAAGAACTCCAATATGAGGCAGAATATGTTCGATGGACTGTGTTGCAGTTCATACATTTGGATGTGGATGCCCTTCGTCACAATAGACCGATTTGAATATGGATGGCCTGGCTTGCTGAAGATATGTTTACATGTGGATGCCCTGTATTGCTGTAGACATGTTTAAATGTGGATGCCCGGTGTTGGTGTAGATACTTTTTGTCATATAGTGTATTTGGACAACCCTTGATCTTAGGCTGTTTTTCATGGTTTGGGCTAGGCCCCTAAGTTTCAGTGAAGGCAAAGCTTAATGCTAAAGCATACAATCACATTATAGATGATTCTGTGCTTCCCCAACAGTTTCAGCAAGGCCCTTTCCTCTTTCAGCAAGACAATGCCCTCAGGCACATAGTGAGGTCCATATAGAAATGGTTTTGTTGAGAATGGTGTAGAAGAACTTGTCTGGCCTACACAGAGCCCTGACCTCAACCCCATCCAACACCTTTGTGATCAGTTGGAAAGCCAACAGCGAGCCAGGCCTAATCATGACCTGACCTCACTAATGCTCTTCTGACTGAATGGAAGGAAATCCATGCAGCAATGCTTCAACATATTGTATAAAGCTTTCACACATGAGTAGCACTTGTTATAGCAGCACTCCATATTAATCGTCATCATTTTGGATGAGATGTTGAATGTCAGGTGTCCAAATACTTTTGGCCATGTACAGTATGTTTAAATGTGGATGTACTGTGTTGCTGTAGATATGTTTAAATGTGGATGTACTGTGTTGCTGTAGATACAGTAAATGTGGAAGCCCTGTGTTACTGTAGATATGTTTAAATGTAGAAGCCCTGTGTTGCTGTAGATATAGTATGTTTAAATGTGGATACTCTATGTTTCTGAATATATGTTTAAATGTGGGTGTACTGTGTTGCTGTAGATACAGTAAATGTGGAAGCCCTGTGTTACTGTAGATATGTTTAAATGTAGAAGCCCTGTGTTGCTGTAGATATAGTATGTTTAAATGTGGATACCCTATGTTTCTGAATATATGTTTAAATGTGGATGTACTCTGTTGCTGTAGATGTGTTTAAATGTGGATGCCCTGTGTTTCTGTTGATATGTTTAAATGCGGATGCCCTGTGTTTCTGTTGATATGTTTAAATATGAATGCACTGCGTTGCTGTAGATATGTTTAAATGTGTATGTACTGTGTTGTTGTGGACGCATTTAAATATGGATGTTCCAGGCTGCTGTTGTTGAGACCTGAAAGTACACGTCCTGTGTTGTAGGTTGTTTTTGAGGCTCTGCACAGCCAGGAGCCCCGGGGGTATGTGGTTGGCTGGATCATTGCCATTAGCCTCCTGGTGGGAATCCTCATCTTCCTGCTGCTGGCAGTGCTGCTCTGGAAGGTAAATATGTTCAACTTACTGTAACCTCCCTTAAACACCCCTAACCCCCTCAACTCCCTCCAGACTTGCATGTGCAGGTGCCCCCTTGCCTGGTTGGAGGCTATTTCACATTAAACAGATTAAACAAGATTGTTATAAACTGAAATAAGAAGAACTGATAACAAAGATTACTTTAATAATACCATAGTAAACATAGCTGCTATTTTCTAAGCCTCAGGAAAAACCTGAAACATCAGTGTTATGTAGTTTGCTCTCAAATAATATTTATGTCTAATACAGTGTGTAATATGAAAAAAGTAGTTTGTATAAATAATAATTGATATCTTTATTTGGATAAAATAAATAGGAATGAGAACAGCAAATAAAATAGCTAAAATAACTGTCTAAAATTACCTTACGGCAGCTTCAACAGAGCTATCAATAATTTACACCACTTCATCCCACACATTAGGACAGCATGCAGCTCTAGCAGCTCTAGCAACTCTAGCAGTATTTTACAATATACCACGGATGGTTCCAGTCGTGGATGCTGATTTGTCAATACAACATTCCAGCCGTGTTATAATACACATTATTACACGGCTTTGTTGAATGCTCGAATCTGATTGGCCACTTCAGGCATTCAGCGTTCAGATATTTCAGTTTAATGACCGCTGCTATGGGTAACGAACCCTTTAACCTACAACTCTTCATATCACTCCACAGAAAGAAGTGCTGCAGCTGTTAATTTAACTATTGTTGAATTAACTTAAGAAAACCAATACATCTGCACTTGTGTTGCCTAGTAGTTAAATCTCGCTATTACAGTTATTACTGTACAGTTATGACTTATGCTAACTAGCTATACAGTATATTCAGTCTGGTTTACAATGGTGAAGCTAAAACTGACCTATTGTTAGCTATATTACAGGTGATGTGAGTCTGAATTAGATGCTGATTGTTTATGACACTGGAAGTCTCGGGAGAGTGACAGTGAGCCAGAAATACAGAGGCAGTGCAGCAACAAATGTTGTCTTTGGACTGTTGATACAGCAGTTCTTTGTACAGCTGTTTCAGTTAGTTTTATGCGAGGTTGTTAATAACTTAATTGTGTTACCTTGCCTCATAGCTATTTTACTCCAATACCCCATTAGCTAATATGCCTGAATAGGCAAGCATGCCATGAGACCATTTTGTCCTAAATCCCAACTTAATTCTAACCTGACACAAAGTTAACGTATATTTGCATTCTAACTTGATTGAGAGGGACAAGAAAGATGTTATATCTACAAACCATTTAAAAAAGCAAGACAGAGGGATAGAAAACGTATTGAGTTATGGCAGTTGTCTTAATTAATGTAATGACAAAAATAATCAAAATGGGCGCTAATTGTATAGCACTGCATTGTTGTGTTGCTTGGCAACCATTTGGTAATATTGCTATAGAACTATATTAATTGGTGGAAGAATGTTATTGTATTTAAAAATAAATGGTGTCATTTGTATTTGGTCTAACGTTAAAGATGTTCCCGCCATTTTATAAAAGCTTGAGGCTGTGCTATATTGTGAATATAATCACAGCTAAAGGGAATGCGGGCAACAGTGCCCTTTAGCTGTGACTATTTTCACAATATAGCATGGCCACTCCTGCCTTATTGCTTAATTAAACTACTTCCTGTAATTCCTTGAAGGTAAATAGTGTAAGGTAAATAATGCAAACAATTATCTTCCTGTCTGATTCTGCTGGTATTAGGTGTTTGCTTTGACTGGATTCTTGATCAGACTTTACAATCAGCACTATAGTATTAATGAAATGCCTGACCCCAGAGACAGATAGTGGAAAACTGTTGGTTGTAAAATCAAAAATATATATCTGAAAATTATTGATGTAGCAGATACTTAGGAAATTCACCTGAAGTTCACCAAACTGCACAAAATTGCTTTTCTCTTTCTCTGAATGTGTATTGGATGACTTTCTCTGAAGATGTACTTCATGACTTTCTCTCCAAAGTCATATATATTCACTCTTCCCTTTCTCTTTCGATGTACATACTCACTATTCTTTTATTGTAGATGGGTTTCTTCCGTCGGCGATACAAAGAAATAATCGAGGCAGAGAAGAACAGGAAAGACAGTGACGAGAGCTGGGATTGGGTCCAGAAGAGCCAATGAGTCAGCCGCTGTCGTTGCCACAGCATCACGCAAGGCCTGTGCCATCAGGAAATGGGATTAAACTCTTCAGTCTTCCATATGTGGAAGAAAAGAATCTTCTCCAGATTTTTCGGAGGCATGACACTTTTTTGGGGGGAAGGAATATGGGGAGCTAGTGTTTGGGACCTGTTCCTGAGAAAATGATGTGACCAGCAGTCATGCGGCCTACAGTCATGTGACATGCACAGAGGAACTTTGCTCATCCTGATGGAAATGAACGTACCTCTTGAAGGATTAAGTCTTCCAAGGAAGGATGCTGAGATCATGGGAAAACCCTCAGGGCACTGAATGTTTGGTTTGCAAATTTATTTTTTATACATATATGCTTTTTTGTATTGAACACAGCTTCAAGAAATGTTACAGTTTTATTTGAAAATTCTGACAGACATACTGTGAGCTCCATAGTGTTTGGCTCTGTACTAGATTTGTCATCAAACAATTCATATGTGGCTAAAGTGCAAAATGCATGTATATATAATGGCACTTTTTATAATAGCCCCCAGTTCAGGGTGCCATAATGTTTGAGACAAATGGCTGCACAGTTGTTTCTGATTAGTCAGGTGTGTTTTAGTCTTTGGTGCAGGTTTAAGAGAGCTTTCAGTATCCAGTCTTGAATAGAGGCTTTTGATTGTCTTTGGAATTTGTTATTGGTGTTTGTCAGCATGAGGATCAGAGTTGTCAATGAATGTGACATTATGAGGCTAAGAAATATTTTAAAAAATGTCATAGTCATTGTCCAGACCTTAAGCTTACCAAAATCAACTGTTTGGAACATCATTGACAAGAAAGAGAGCACTGGTGAGCTCAGACATTTCTACGTGGTGAAACCAACGTGCATTAAAATACCCCTTAATTAAATCTGATGCTAAATCTAAATGCTCTTCAACCACATGTGCATTGTTTGATTACAAACCTAAAATCATGGAGTACAGAGCCAAATAAAGAAAAAATATGTTGTCCCAAATGTTATGGAGCTCACTGTATATGTTTTCTTTAAAGCACTGATGACTGATAAAAGCCAAAGACTGATGGCATGTTACAGAGAGGAGAGAAAATGATTGAGCATTCCGGAGTGAAAGATCCATCCATTATGCCCTGCTTCTCTTTGATGATAGTACACCAGCAAGAGCAACACTGTATAAGCCATGTAACTCCATTTTACCTGTTACCTCTCGGACCATTCGTGCATACATATGCACATTCATTTGCAGAGCTCCAAAGCCTTTTGTATTTACCTGAATGCAACCTTTAAATGTAAGATATGTAAGTATCTTTTAGTGACCTTTTTTGCCATGCCATTATGTCCCACAATGAGTTCTGTTTTGATGCCAAAAATGGTGTTGCAATTGGTGCAAGCAAAATTTTGGTGATTGGTACATATTGTGGTAAAGTTGGCATAATGGAGCTGTAATTTAGAGGGTTTGAATGGCAATACATGTAGCGCTGTAAGTTGTTAATGGTCTTCCCATGGAAAACAAACTTGTGTGAATAGCTATTTATACCAAGCACAAATGTTTAAAAATCAAACACTTGACTAGGGACAAAAGAAAAAAAGAATTATGAGGGAAAAAAATATCCATTGAATATGTTGGGGAAACATCTATGCACAGATACTGCTATCATAATAATATTTTATTAAACACACCCAATTTCTCAGCTGTATAATTAAATAAATGGAGCATACTGATATTGAGGCAAGGTATAAAATTGGATCAACCCAGTGTCACAGCCTTACAGACAGTCCAAACCACTCATTTCCTCATTTCCAGGTAAAGTGATGCCCTTGAGTTTTTTATACATGGTGATGCCCAAAGGACTATTTTTGCTTCAAATCCTTTGTTCTATTAATAGCTCTGTGTAGTATGTGCTGGCTGTCAGAGACCATGCAGTGTATGTCACTGATTATGTCCAAGGGCTAATACCTGTGTACAAATGTAAACTCCAAGTATCATCATATTTAAACACTGAGATAGAGACTGAGTACAGGACCAAGCTCTACCTAAGATGTCATGTCTGGCTTATTTGGCTTATTGCATTTCCTTACCTGTTTGCTGTAAGGGTGATAGAGGTTGCATCGCACAGTAGTTCCATTTAAGAGAATTGTTAGGGGATCAATTCTATCAATGTTCTGATGGACTGCATTGCAAAAGGCCACATAACACACCTACTCATCCTTCTGGACATCCTTTCATAGGAACAGCTCTCTGAACTGGCGGCTGCTGGAGACAATTACAGCCCATTAAGGACTTCATACACACAACTTAAACACAGAAAGCTGTTCATGTTTTAATGTGCAAATGTTTGAAGTCTTCAGTATGCCAAGTGGTTGGACAGGGCAGGTGGCACACTGTAATGCTGCCCTCAGGTTATGAAGAACTGCATGTGTGTGTGGTTAGAACAGTTCCACTGGAAGGACTTTGATGAGTTCAAAGGCCCACCAAAGAAATTTGCAATGATTTAAAGCCTATATTAAATATTTTCAAAAAGAAATTAGCAGGCATGGCACTGTATAACAGCATGAGTTCATTCATTCAATTCATCATAGAGTTTAATTAAAACAGAACAGAACAGCAAAGTGTAATTAGGGATTTATAAGTAGGCAACATTTTAAAAGGCAATTGTGTAAAGGCAGAATGGGCGGTCACAATTGAGAATAGAGACAGACAGCATGTGATACCCCAAGAAATGTTGGAAAGTAAAGTGACACAGCCTTGCAGTTAAAGGTAATGTGGATAACATTGTAATTTGTGGCTGAGCCACATCTTCTACTCATAACAGAGCTATTACCTGCCCTGGCACTATACTGTTGTGCGTCAGTGCTGTTAATGTACTTACATTGATTTGAACACCCAGTTTTAAGCTGTGCTTGTGTTTGTTGTATGTGTTTGTATCCTTAAAATATGGCCTAAAGCCATCTTTGGGATCCTGATAACAACATGATTGTCAGAAAACAAACAATTGGCTAAAATGCTACTAATACTATTATTTAAATAGTATAATTCCTGTTCTGCAGTGAACAGCCACAGATTTTTCCAGGAGTCACCATCAGACCAGCAGCACAAAACAAGTGCAGAGGGCATGGCATACATGCTCTCACAGAACACTGTATTTTGTGAGGAGTAAGCTATATCAAATACTTTTTGGCTGAATTTGTTCATTTTGTTTAGAAATGACACAATTATAAATGTTTTCTTAAACATGCACTAGTAAATTGGGACAGGAAAATAATTCATTTAACTTCAGATTAGTTACAGCAATGACTTTCCCATGGAAATAGTATATACCATGACATTTCATATGCAGCCCCTGATAATAATCCATGAGGATCTTCTCAGATTTCTGTTTATACCCTTTTGTTTAGCACGAAAATGCTATTAGTGCAAAATTTAACAAATCTGAAGAGAAAAACATGTTTACTGAAATTATTTTTCATTGAAATAAACTGGTTATAATTTAAACATTTTTCTCTTGTTGTTACGCAAATCTGGCCAGTACGGGGACACCTACATATTTTTCTGTAACCCTATAAAAAATACACAGGAAAAATATTCTAGAATTTGCTCAATTCAGGAATAAATACAGATATACACATTGTTCCACTGAAACACCACCTGAAGTCCATGCCTCTGAAGTTCTTGCTTTAATCAGCAAATTCAAATTGATGCAAATTAATCTACAGCATGATGAATAAATTACACAAATCAACAATTAATCCATATGCTAGTGTATGAATTTGGTAAATCTTTGAACTAGACTCTTGACTGAGTGTCAAAAAAATCGGTTTAGGATACAACAGAACTACAGTGGAAAGAAATGTGGTATAGTGTGTAAGAAGCTGTGTCAAATGGACACCTAACACTTGCTTTTGTTTACCTATATGGGCTGTTGGGCTTATAGATGTGTTACCTATTTTAAAATGCTCTGATCAGTGGAAAACAGAACTCCAAATGCTTTGTTGCTCTTATCATATGGTGGTTTTAAAAATTAAGATAAGGCATTGACATTTACATATATGCTTAAGTTGTGCTTCTACTTCTGCTAAAATGTTAGGCATTCCATGTGTAAGCAACAAGATGTTTTTGGTCTGTGGCTTACAAAATGACCAGTACAAAACAAATAGTCCATTTTTCAATATAAAATATGTTATGGTTTCTGGCTGGTGACAACTATATATATATAATTCAAACTTGGGTGTTGATATTTCCAGAATAAAGGTTAGGCGGGGGCCACCATTTTCATCACAGGATATATCCCAGTTCTACAGGATAGGGTTCACTAGCATTATAGTAAATACTGCCCATAGACCACTAGACAAGCAACAGCATGTCTTGGTTAAGGTGAAAACAGTAAGCTTGAACAGTACTTCATAATAGCAAATTTTGGCAGATAATCTTATCCAAGTCCAATACTATGCTTTTACCTTACTAGGGAATCATCGACAAATGAAGTCAAAGTAAATAAACTATATTGTGGAGGGAATAGATTAACATCATATGGATTTTGGAGAGATTTGGAGAGATTTGAGGATGTCGTCATTATTGTACATAGAAACTGCAAGATGTAATGAGCTAAAAATAAGTAGGGGAGCATTGTACTTAATCACTGTTTGGCCAGCTATGTATAAACTAGCACTTCAAAGTTATGGGACAAGATCCATTTAAGTCAACACGTTGGAATGTGAGAACTGCCAACAAATGGGTGGCTCGTATTCCACATCCAAACATTTCCAAAGTTAGTTATTTTACCTAGCAGAACTTCCCAAACTGTTGCTGTTTCAGCTGTGTTGAATTACTGAAATTTGAAGTGTTTGTTGTGACCTGTGCATCTGTAGATGTAGTTCTGTAGTCAGTCTAGAAGAGTAACATTTTCATGTGTTCAAGACTTGTATGTAATCAGTTAAGATGATTACATATAATGGTAAAAACATGTACATAGTTAGCTTAAGCAAAAAACAATGACATCTAATGGTAAAAAAAACATTCACATTAACATGTGGTCTGTTAAGAAAAAAATACTCATTGATAAAAATTCCACCATTTCTTTTCCCTTTTGATTGGTCTCAGTGTGGTTCACACTATGTGGTGTGAGATCTCAGTGTCCTCTTCTCAAAAAATGTTTAACCTGTATGTTCATTTGGACAAAAGAGTGACACTATGGACTATGCAAGCAAAACAGGTTCATATCATTATTGGGAGGAAATTCCCCTTCATAGTCAAAATAAACATTTTCACTTACCCCTAGATTAAATACACTCGTTATGTAAGCAGTAAAATCAGGTTGGAGTTACATGAACTTTTACATAGTGAAAGGTCATAAAATAATCTGAAAGAAATTATTGAATTTTTCATGTCAGAGAAATTAATGCTCATAATACGTGTTCCAGATTTCTTCCCCACAAGTAATGCTGTTACTTGTTCTTAATAAATATTCTTGAATCTTGACTGTTTATGAATGTATGTGCTTGTCTTGTTTTAGCCGATGGATACAGTGCAGTCACCTATTCTGTGTTTGGGGACTCAACTAAAGTTACAAAAGTAAATTGCTTCAGTATTCCAAGACAGCCACTTGTAAAAGCCTTTTAATCACATTTACAGTTGCAGAGCAGAATGTGTTTTATAGAGTGGAAGCAAAAATCACTCGGAGAATTTCACATGCTGTTGTTCTATTTTGACATACTGGGAGGAAATGTTTGTAGTCCCCTTACAAATGCTGTGCCTTTCTTTGCAATATGCGTATCTACACTGTGAGGGAAGGAGATGCACCTACCTCTCAAAACCTATCCATTTTGACAAACCATGCTTTTATCATCTTGGATTTTATCATACTGTTTCTTTGTTGGCTTGTTACAACCAGCAGAAGGTGGAACGTTATTGGAACTGAATAATTCATTTCAATATTTCAGACGTTTGGACTTCTGCTTTGGACATGGGATTTTTAAGGGATTCCCAGAAAATGGGTATATGTTGATAATGAAGATGAAGGATCTAATCATAGGTGTAAAAAAGGACACTTTAATATTCACAACTCAGGCAAAGTAATTTTACTGTTCACCATACTGCTTCATTTCCTGTCTAGCTGGCCTTTGCTGCCACTGGTTCATCACCTGTAGAATACCTTGCATATTTTCATCTGTTAATACCACTGGCACTGCCAGTGCAAAACTGAATCTGAAAATCTCTACAGCACCTGACCTAACACAGTCCTACTATATAGACAGAATACATCACAAAAATCAGGCTAACCTTGTAAACTAGCTAAATCACATTAGGAATCATGGCCAATCAGAAGAATACTGGTTGCATTGCTGAACAAAGGTAAGGACAGAACATCATATACCTGAAAGCAAAAGTGAACAGGCAAGCTTTACTGTATGATTTGTTTATATAGAAGCATATTGTCATCACTATCAATTATTTATGTGGGTTTTTATAATGGGTGAACTACTGTCACAGAATATTATTTGTGTTGATGTTATATATGATCACTGTATGCTCAAGACAAAACTATGATTTTTGCATTTTAAAATAAAGGTTTCACAGTGATACACTTGTTAATTTTGTGTATATTTGTTTTGCTTTAAGCTCCTGAACATATGTAGTATAAGTGCGTGTGTCGTAAAATGTTTTACTAATGTGTGCTTATCGATTTATATAGTAGTTCAGATGTTTGTTGTGTTCCACTTGTGTTTGCAATGTTTGTATAGAGAAGCATAGCCTACCCAGCCAAAGGTATAGCTCTGCAAGTTGTTACTGTAGCTAAAGCTGAATGGATGCTGAAATAGCAAAGTAGGCACCTTATCTAGATAGTAAGCTAACTAATAGTTGCTTTAGGGGTTTATTGAAAAACTGATTGGGTTATGTATCCCCCTTCATAGCTAATGTTCTCTGAGTGTGTAATTCACAAGTGCTACTAACGTTAGCAGGTAGCCATCTTAGCAAGCCAGCCAGCCTATCAGTTAGATAGCCATTTTAGCTACTAGCTCGTAAGTGCAAAACTTTTGAATTAAACAATCATGTGATAGCGTTGTATTCAGTAAAGGGTCTGTGTATTGCAATTGTGATGTAGCCGAACATAGGAGGTCACCGATCATGCATGTGACACAGATTGGGATGGCAGGTAAACCATCCTGCCAAATTATGGCTTGGTGGGGCGATATATACTACATATATGGGGCCCATACCTATACAGCACCGAGACTTTGGTACATTTTAGGGTTCCCTACAGAAATAACCACAGTGACCACAGACACTCAGCCCCTAAAAACATTAATTCCTATATCTTCTGACCCCATTTCAAAGGACAGAATTCACAAACAACTTTACACATCCACACAATAAAGCCCCAAATTTAGGGGGTTTTGCCTTTTTTCCTCCTTCTTCTTTTTCCTTCCTGATTACATCATCTCAAATGCTTCACAAAGAATATATCTCCCCATTGGACATTTAGGTATATTTGCCAATAAAAACATCAGACACAAAATGGACATATGGACATATATACATGTGCCCACATTTAAAACAGCAAAACTTGAAGTCTATTCCCCTTGCAGCTCACTGGGTAGTGTGTTTGCCTTTAGATCTTGGATGAGTGACAGACCTGGGTTCAAGAGCCCCCTTTGACTAAAGCAAACTTCTGTGTTGGCTACCTAAAAATAAAACATTTAAACTATTGCTTTTGCATTTGTAAAATCTTACAAACCTATCCACACTTGGGCCAAGTTACTTGAAACAATTCAGCTAACCAATAACATATGTCCTCCCAAAAAGCTCTAGCAAATTTGCATGTATAAAATAAGTAATAAAATAAATCTTCATCACAAAAAGTACAATTGTTATGATCCAGTCCAAATCATTTTCATAGAAATCCCCCAGAGGAATAGTGGTGGGAAGTGGTGTTAATGGAAACTTAATATAATTGGTTCTTAGTTTCTCAAAGTGAGCTTTTCAGAATATCTGAGAAATTGAATTTCTGTTTGATTGAATTGGGTATAGCTCATCAAGAAATTCTTTACGGGTTGTGGTATTTTGAAGCCGGTAAAGTCATGCCCATTCACCAAAAGTTTAGGAAGACATGGGACTGTACATGAATCTTGTGATGAGTTATAAGACATTGCAATTATTGATTGTAGGATTGCTGTGATAACATTGTCATACTGTGTACAATCAACTAATGAATCAAATTTTAAACTAGATTCCTCATATAGCATAATGCTCCCCTGTCATCCAGCAAGTGTGTTTCAGCCCAGATCCCCTATCCCATCTATTTCTCATTGAACAGTGATTTGTTCCTAAACAACACATATCTGCAATTCCACAGTGGGATATTGTGCAGACTGAAATTATGTTTGTAAATTCATTTCCAGTACAGCAATGGGACAGCTTTTTCAAATCATAGTCCCATCTAATGAGACCAATACTTCAAACTTTCAAGAAAATTTGATTTTAATATGACACCATAAATGATTTTTTATTTCCAAAAAAGGATCTGTCAGTTTGTTTTGACAGTACCATTAATACAATCAATTGCTTGCAGTTCTCCTGCTTTATTCTTGACCATTTGTGCTTTCCTGATATGATTGTAAAGTGTTCTCCATTTCCAGATATAGTATAAGTTGGGTTTGTTTGCAGCTTTAATTTTTTTTTAGGTAGTGCCATAGTATTGTTGTATCAGTTGTATCAAGAGAACACTTCATATTGGGTAGTGTAGCACGTTTTGGATGTCTAAGGAGAAAACTGTAGGTAATAATAATGACAACAACGACAGCAACAACAGCAACAACATAAGTTGTCATATGTATACCCCTACACCTAATCATCATCATCATGATATTTAGGCTGCATGATGTAATTAGGTTATATGATAAATAACCGCTGGTGTTTTCCTGTCACGTGGGTTGAGGCAGGAGTCAATACAAGGAAGTTCATCGCTTTAATTAACCTTACTACAACCTACAACAAAACCCTCGGTGCTCTGAACATTCACAACATTTCCATCGTTTCCTTTATTTTGGAACATATGACTGTATACAGTATGTAAACGGGTCACACTAAATAATAAATAATTACGGTACGTTTCTGACAATTTCAGAAGTTTCCTTTGTCATTTTGGCAGTTGTGGGGCTCTTTTTCACCGGTGGGCGTCGCTGTTGTCTTGAACCTCACACCAGTTTTTGAATTTCAGTGCACAGTGGGTAAAGTAAAGATCCTGGCGGGAAGTCTGAACGGAGTTCACTAAACTGAGGTGAGTGAGCTCTAAAACTAAATATAACTTGGCAGAATTATTAACGTTAGTCCACAGATGAAATTTTGACAGAGTTATCCTTTTACATCTCCGGTCAAGTTTTAATATAGCATATTTAGCTAGCGTTGCTGGTTGGCTAAACAAGTTCGCGTTAACTTGGCTAACTTGCAAAATTAGAAAGCTGCCTTAGGTTACCCGTTAACACAGACATTTAGCGATAGCTAAGGCAGACAAACGGATGTTCAGGTAACGTAAACGTCCGTTGTAGCTTGTTGACAAATAATAAATCGTGAATAAATATCCGGTACATTTAGTGAAGTACGCAGCTAGCTAGGGGCTCAAATGGTTAACTATTATACCTAGCTAGCTAGTGTAAAATGTGATGTTTGGCCGCTGGAACTTTAAAATTTCGAACATTGCTGTATTGTAATTCCAGCTGCGGTTTCTCTTGTGCTTCCAGATAAACTTTCTATGCCTGTTTATTCTAGTCGGCCTGCTATGCTGCAGGCAGCTGAAGTCAGTCTTGTTTTGCTTCGGGGTTCTGATCTGGAACAGCCTATGTTCGTGCGACAATTTTCAGGTAATTTGGACAAATAGTCGCCGGACTAGTGCTAAACTAGTAACGTTTAGGTATCGTTATTATTATTATTATCTTTTCCTAGCCTAATACTTTGGAATTCTCTTGGAAACGCTTAAATGTAGCTAATAGTAATATAACAATTTAGTGTCAATATCTATATTAAATATCAAGCAACATGGCTCGTCAGATTTGGTAATCTCTTGAATGATAGCCGTCTATACGAAAACGTATTCAGCGTCGAAAAAAGAACGTCCTAGTTACATACAGAGTATGCGCTATAAATATGTAAAACACAATTTCAGAAAATTTTCATGCCTACCAAATTATTAATATTAAAATGCCAGGTTACAACTGAACGTTCACAAGTAGCCTACATTTCGCAGAAACTAAATAGTCCATATGTTATGTTATCATACAAGCGTTCATGTAACTTGGGCCCGCGTTTCTTCATTTTAACATCTCATCTCTCACTTGGTATCTATCTCAATGTTTGGTCACCTCAAAGACTCAAATGCCATAGTCCTTAGGATTCTTAAAAATAGCCGACTCCATTTGCAAATTCGTCCTCTGTGCTTTATTTTATTTAGTAATGTTTCCGGTCCAAAACAATTCATACAGTACTGAGATAAACCCACATACAACTCATGAACACATGCGTCAGTCTACTCACATTTTGAGGGATTGGATATACTCCCACTTTGGCCTGAAAAAACTTTTCAACAAATAGTTATTATTATTTTTTAAAATTATAATTATTATTATTATTATTATTTTTTTTTCATTTACAACCCTTTTGTAATTGTTATGATTTTTATTATTATTCTGCCAGTTGAAAAATGGCTGAACAGGAGCTGACAAAATTTCACCAAATGTAGCATGCTTATAGAGTCCATTAATATAAACCCTGTGTAAACCCTGTTAATATGGTGCCAACTGGCCTTATGGTGGCACTGTAACAGACACTTGAAAGTGCAAACTTTGGAAGCATAGAACTCCTGACATATATGATGTAGAGTCACACAATTGGGTACATAAGTACATCATACAAGGAACAAATTTACCTCTAGGACCAAAAAAGTGAGCCGTATTGGACTTTCCTGCTGTTTTGGATTTTCTGTAAACCACTTAAACATGTCCGCTTAACATATTGGCATGTAGTTTGCACTAATTTGTTCAGGAGTCACTTCTTTTTAAAAAGAGTGTCTCCTCTTCAAGTGTTCCTTCATGCGCTTTGTATGTTGCTTTTGACAACACTGCCATTGTCAGCCTTTTTGAAGTACTCTCACACCTTCAATGTGTTTTGCATGCTGATGCTTTGGTGATTGTTGTCTGCTAGCTATCTTACAGACGCACTGAACTAGAGCGCTTGAATTCCAGTGGCTCCACAGTGTGTCCAGAACAAAGAATACATGTCAGTGTCCCAACATTAAGGTGATCAGAGTAACTATTATATATAACAAATATTTGAATACAGAAATTATTTTTATTTTCCAATTATTTAAATATTCAGGATATTCATTGCCGCTATATGGCCTTATGATTCACAAACATAGTAACTGGTTGGAACAATAACCAGGACCGGAGGTGTGCATCCGTGCTTTAACCAGTCAAATTGTAATCGTACTGTAATAATACAAGTACAAGACATTCCACTGTAAATTGGCATGTGTATTCATTGGACTGAAAATTTATGCAAATAATTAAGTCAAAGTATTCAAACATATGAACTGTGTTGTAGAGCAAGTCTTTATGATAACATGGGAATCAAGATATTGTTTTTTAATCCCATCACTACATCAGTCATACTAACCCAAGCCCTCTCACCACTATATCACTCATACTAACCATCCCATCACTACATCACTCATACTAACCCAAACCCTCTCACCACTGCATCACTCATATTACCCCTAACCATCCCATCACTACATCAGTCATACTAACCCAAGCCCTCTTACCACATCACTCATACTAACCATCCCATCACTACATCACTCATACTAACCCAAACCCTCTTACCACATCACTCATACTAACCATCCCATCACTACATCACTCATACTAACCATCCCATCACTACATCACTCATACTAACCCAAACCCTCTCACCACTACATCACTCGTACTAACCAAAACCCTATCACCACTACATCACTCATACTAACCCAAACCCTCTCACCACTACATCAGTCATGTTACCCCTAACCATCTCACCACTACATCACTCATACTAACCCAAACCCTCCCACCACTACAACAGTGACACTACTCTGCTCCTGAGTTCACATTCCATTTAGTTCATTGGGAGCCTCATGATATTTCTTCCCAATGTAATGGGTCTTTGTTATACTTAACCAAGGTTAAAGGACATTTACTGTTCAGTGTAGGGCCAAAAGCCCGTCTTTTGGCTTTGTTGTGTTTGAGCAGGTGTTGTTCATACACATGCATTTTTAATGGTCCCTTTTTCCGTTCCATGCAGGGACCACATGAGGCGAGGGGCGAAGCATGCACGCAGCACACCTGAGCGAGTGGCAGCGCCGGTCCTTTGACATTTCATCTGGCACCTGCTCACCTGAACAGAAGGCCGAGGCCTACCGTGCGCACATCCTCAGCATTCAGTATGCATGGGCAAGCGCGACCCTGTCGCAGCCCGCTGCGGCCGGCCTGCTGGGGACGCTCACCGAGCGCTACGCCGCCATCCTGGACTCCGACAACCCGCGCGCCGGGCTCAACAACTACGCCGAGAGCGCGCTCCACCTGGCCCGCAGTCAGAGGAACGAGAGCGACCGCTGGGAGTCCTCCCTGACGGCCGGCGTCGCGCTGGGGCTGCCCTGCATGCGGCGCGCCCTCACAGGCCGAGCCCAGGACTCTGCGGGGGCCCCGGCCGACGCCCAGGTCGTGGTGGGGGGCGACATCAGTCAGGGTCCGGCGGAGGGGTTTGGGGCCGCTGTCGGGGGCCTAGTCAGAGACGCTGCGGAGACCACGGATGAGGCCGCTACCGCCTTCCCTCTCTCCTCCAGCAGGGAGCCACCAAGGGCCACGTCCCTCTTCGGCCATAGCGCTCCTCCCTTCGCCGGCCCTCCTCACCAAGCCAACGGCGGCTGCCACCAGCCTGCGTTCTTCTCCTCCTCCTCGAACGCCTCGAAGCGGAAAGCCTTCTACGGCCAGGACGAGGAGGTCCGGGGCCCGGAGCAGGAATCCCACCGGGGCCCCGACGCCCGCGGGAGGAGAGGCGAGGACAGCCGCGCCACCGCCTTCAGATCCGCTCGGGAGCAGCTGAGCGTCGGCCAGCAGAAGAAGCAGGGCGCCCAGCCTCAGCGCGGGCTCCCCTCCGGCGGCCTGAAAAAGTCCCTGGGCGCCAGCAGGTCCCGGGGAGCCTTCTCAAGGTTCGTGTCCCCCTTGCCAAAGCAGGAGGAGGGTGACTCCGGCGGCGCCGGGAGCGGAACAGGCCAGGAGCTGCAGCTCGTGGACGAACGGCTCAAGAACATGGAGCCCAAGATCATCGAGCTGATCATGAGCGAGATCATGGACCACGGACCCCCCGTGGCCTGGGATGACATCGCGGGCCTGGACTTCGCCAAGGCCACCATTAAGGAGATCGTGGTGTGGCCCATGCTGCGGCCGGACATCTTCACCGGCCTGCGCGGGCCCCCCAAAGGGATCCTGCTTTTCGGGCCCCCGGGAACGGGCAAGACCCTGATAGGCAAGTGCATCGCCTGCCAGTCGGGGGCCACATTCTTCAGCATCAGCGCCTCCTCCCTCACCTCCAAGTGGGTGGGCGAGGGCGAGAAGATGGTGCGGGCCCTGTTCGCCATCGCGCGCTGCCACCAGCCCGCCGTCATCTTCATCGACGAGATCGACTCGCTGCTCTCCCAGCGCACCGACGGCGAGCACGACTCCTCGCGCCGCATCAAGACCGAGTTCCTCGTCCAGCTGGACGGGGCGGCCACGTCGGCCGACGACCGCATCCTGGTGGTGGGGGCCACCAACCGGCCGCAGGAGATCGACGAGGCGGCGCGCCGGCGGCTGGCGAAGCGGCTGTACATCCCGCTGCCCGGGGCGGCGGCCCGCCGGCAGATCGTGGCCCGGCTGACGGCCCGCGAGCGCTGCCAGCTGGGGCCGGACGAGCTGGAGCAGGTGGTGGCGCGCTCCGAGGGCTTCTCCGGGGCGGACATGACCCAGCTGTGCCGCGAGGCCGCCCTCGGCCCCATACGCAGCATCCAGATCGCCGACATCGCCACCATCTCCCCCGAGCAGGTGCGTCCCATGCTCTACTCCGACTTCCAGGAGGCTCTCAAGACCGTGCGCCCCAGCGTGTCTCCCAAAGACCTGGAGCTCTACAAAGAATGGAACCAGACCTTTGGCTGTGGCCGATAGACCAGGCGCCAGCATCTGACCTGTTATCTCCATAGAATAGACATTTTAGAAATCTTTACATTTTTTAAGGTTCAGCAGGACTTTGTGGCTATTTCTTTATTGAAGTACAAATTTGAATCACTTTACTTAAGTTCAATTAAAAAGGCAACATGGTACTTTCCCAAAGATGTATATGTTACTGTCATATAGATTATGATGATAGCATTTATTTATGAAATACTCAGGCACTAAAAGTTAGGTATCTTCTTTGATTTACAATGAAAATGTTTATTCATTAAGTGTTGTAATGTTTTATATAACTGTTTTTGTTACCTTTGGATGAAGTCACAAAATGAATATACACTTCTGTTTTGTATCAAGGCTAAGGAATTCAATTCTGAATATTTCTATAACTGTATGTATATCTCAAATCTTCTGAAACTTTTCACTTTATGGATGCTTTGCTTCCACTAATAAGGAGACTGCAGGTTTGCTTTGTGATAAAGAATAAAAATAAAACCCTATACTGACTTGCTTTTGAATTTTTTTTCCAGTTTTTTCACAGTGTTTTTGTGACTGCATAAGATACTTAGCAGCTGTGTTGCCTAATGTTTTGAGGCGGAGTCGCACTATGAATGCCCTCACTTCCTTTTAACACATGAAGTGAGCCGACATTTTAATGAGAAGTCAGAGGATGTTGAGTGCTCTTCCCTTTTTCATCTTAAATGGTTTTCTGCAGTAACAGTTTACATGTTTTCTTCAGTTACTCCTAGTTACTTTTTAAAAGTTTATAATATATATGTATATACTCAGCAGGTGTGCAAATGCGTGGATCCAGTTTCACATCTCAGAAATCCCCACCTTTCACCAGAATATGGCATGATTTGAGGAAAACATTTATCATGTACTACTAGAAAGGAATGGAATCATCCTTTATCTTTAATCATTATATTAGTTATGTTATCTTTTACCTTGTACAGTATGAAAATGTAAGGAACATATGTTATATTTTTAAAACAGACCTACCAATTCAAAATTCTAAATCTCCCATCCACCATCTTCACTGTAGAGAGGGATTGGGGGCATGGACATAAAACAGCTGCAAGCGGCAATTTAGGGTGCAAGCCTTTTATAATGTACACAAATGAAGATGAGAGTAAAAGTGTATTGTCTTCCAAGCTTAAGGTCTTAGGAATACAGTTTGATGAATTCCAGCTTTATGCTGTGCTTAGAAAACATTGCTGATGATGCAGAATGGTCTGATTCTTGTAGCGACCTTGTTTTTTTAATTTCTGTTTTCAATTCAGTTAACATTTAGTACAAACTTCATCTCATCCTCTCCTTCAACATTATTTTGTAGAAAAAATATTGCTTTGTGCCTCAAAAGTAAAAAAGGTATGGCCTCTCAGTTTTTGACTCCTTGTTGCAGCACCCCCTTCAGGATTTTTTGTGTCAGAATGGCTGGGAATTTGGGTTTGGGTCCTCTTCCTACCTGCCAAATATAAAATGTGTCAAAATTTTAAAAGATTTACAACCATTTTTCTGGAAAAGGGAAGAAGGCTGAATGATAATAGAAATAACTATCACAGAGCTTGCACACTAATAATATACCTGTGTGTAGTCAGTCTGAGTTGCCCTACTGGTTTGGCCAGGAACTGCCGCCGTGGGCAATGCATGGCAAATTGTGGTCACTCACTCACGGACGACCTGAGAGGGACGTTTGGTGGGACGCATGCGCAGGTGGTGCTTCGTTTAGTAGGACGCATGCGCAGGTGCATCTCCCAAAATCACCACTTCGAACGGCACAAAATCTTTAAGCACAGCTTTTATTGCCTAACGTTACTTTAGCTAATCCTAACATATTAGCGTTTCGCCTACTTTAGTTAACCTACTTAGCGCGTACCACCGATACAGATGTATGGACACACGGAGAACAACAAATACCGTTACAGAGGTGAGGACATGCCATAGCTAGCTAGCTATATAGTTAGCCAAGTTTTACTCAGGACACTTTGTACAGGTGCATTATATTTGTGTTGTAGCATGAGTTAATGCATTTAGCTTGCAAACCCCTGATATCATATCTTAACAGTGGTCCAAAAAAAAGCCGGCACATTCATGCATGGCCATTTCATAGCTTTTGAATTCACGTCTGCCACTAACAACATATCCAACATTGTTGTCAGGTAGTGGTGGTGGTGTTGTATAGGCAATGATGATAGTGATCATTAGTCATCTTGCTACCATATGTCCTACAAAATGTAATGCACATTCAGAATCATTATAACAGTTACCGGTGTGTGACAACAGAATCGCCAACTTGCTAGGTAGCAACTTGGAATCTTTGCACAAATAAAACATATAACTAGCTACACTACATTCTACTGGTTTTGATATGTGTAGCTAGGCATCTGGCTCATTAGGTAGCCATCAATACTGATTGGAGAGGCAGAAATATGTTAATGATGGTCAATACATTCTGAATGCTAGATACAGTGAAATAATAGCAGACACAATTAAACACTGTAGTGGGTTCACATGTAGTGAGCCAGTTAACGTGAGCTAGCATCCTACTGTTACTAGTTTTACTAGCTACAGTCATTCACACATTCATTCACCAAATTCCCCTCAGTCCACATCTCAGTCTCATGCTGATTCCAGTTATCTCCTCCTTCTTGCCTGTGTCCTGTGGATGCCGAACAGGCTTAGAATTATAAGTATGTGATTCATTGTGTCCATAATGCATAATTGCATAATAATTGTTCTTTTTGTTCACTGAGCTTTAGCATCAGATATCGTTAGAGTACTTATGTGTCTATTAAATGTTACTTTTTAAAATAAGGTCTGTCTATCAAATATTTGTATCAGTTTGATCACAGATATTTTATCAACAAACAGAAATATATATGTTTGTATAACTTCACTGGAACTGAGCAAGGAATGTATCAGAAATGGATGTCTCGTGCATAACTTTGAAAGTAACATGACATCAATTTTAAGATTTAAAATCTTTTCTTGATTGATTTTGTATACTTATGTGTAATGGTTGTCAGTCACTTAATTTTTTAAAAGTAGGTTATTCATTGTGTAACTTTAATCCTTAGTCAGAAGATATGGGAATTTCATTGGAACATTTTGTTTTCTACCCAATATTGAACAGCATTCAAATGAACAGCATTAACAGAAAACAATAACAGACCAGTGTTCATAAAATATTACTCAGCTGGTTTGCATGAAGAGCAAGTTACTGTTACTGTCTCTTTGGTGAATTCAAGTTTTAGTTCAGCTATCTTCATGTAGTGGGGACTATAATGTGAAATGCAATGCAAGTCCTTCCTTGTCACCTCCTGTGTTTCCTCTGGGTGTTACACGGTGTTTGTCATACAGCTTTATACTGCACTGATGTCCTCAAATACGAGCCACACAAAAAGGTAGGTTTGTTCCATCATTACACTTTCATCACCAGAGCAAGTATGTCGATCCCAAATGCTTTGATTTGACAATTAGGCATATGTCTGGGACCATCAAACCCGTATTTATTAGGAATACACTGCTGATTTGAGGGTGGCACCTCTGACCTGCTTGGCTTTTGTGCAATATGTGTTTCCTCTGTTTCCTCTTATATTAACAAACAAAATCAAATGAAAATGGATTGTTGCATTTTTGCACCATGTGGAATTATATTCTTATTTTGTCATTCTGTACAGATAACCTTAATAATATAGGTTATAGGTAATAATTAAAATCATAGATAATGGTCTGACATTGTCTCACATTGGTGTAAACGAATGGATTGTTATTACTTTTGGGGAGACTTGTGAAAAGGTGGCCAATGTTCATAAAAGTAATATAGCATAAAAGAGAAAAGGACTCACTGTTAAAGGGGTTGGCTCCTTTTATGCTTCTTTATTTTAAGCCTCTCTGATATTAATCTAACTCTAGCTTTACCCACGCTCCCTTTCCCTATGCCAGTTTAATACACTACAGCGTGTTATAGTGCAAGCATTCCAGCAGGATCTGGAATGAAGAATGTCCTCTTGGATGTGAATAACTGACTTCTTTCCTTGTCCAACAAGTTCCTCTTATTTTTTCTGATACATACTGACCGTGGTAATTAAGGCTCCGATTGTAGGTGGCATACACATAAAATGAAATTGTCATGTAATTTTCATGAAACAATCTTTGAAAATCTGGAAGGCCATGAAAAAAACGTTTCATTCATTTTTCATCTTTTTGTCAAGTCGGTAATAAATATTTCAGAAGAAGCCCAAGTTCTGTGGCTGGCCACTGCTTCCAAACTTTGTACAACAAGCCAACAGAGCAAGTAGTCCAGTCTTCCCAGAGGCCTGATCAAAGAGTAACAGGACAGCTGTAACCATGCGATCAGTCCTACTGCCCTAATGCAGGGATGGCTATTTCCTGCTACACTTCTGTATTTAGTATGCCTCTGATCCCAGTGACATAACTGTTCTTGTGTACAGGTAGGAAAACATCTTATGAATCTTAACTACTAAGCCCACTGCAAAGTGAGGTTTCCTTCACAATACAGAGCCAGAGTTGAGGCTGACATAAATGTAAGCTCAAATACTTCTACCGTTTACATGTATGATTTTTTAAATTTCTCATGACATTTCTTTCATTAGCACAATAAAGATATGTGTTAGATATGATCAGATCTAGCTTTTCTAACCACTGTTTATTAGAATATCCTTGTTCACAGCTTTTATTGGTGGATTCCTTTACAGTCCCTTACTTCTGGGGGGGTTAGTGAATTAGGTTTTCAGCTGAGTTGTACAGAGAAAGCAGAAGTGAGAGTCCAGATTTGGGCCTGTGATCCAGGCCGGATACCAGATAATCCTGCCTATGCAAATGTATTCCCTCCACAGAGGCTCCAGTGAAGCGTGGGGGAGCCGCACTGGCTACAGCTGTTTCCCGTTTTTGCCGAATCACAGAGCAGCCATCTGTCTGCCGTTGTCCCTTTATAGAGCTGATTAGCTTCCTCACTGGGTATGTAGAATCCTGAGCTCCACCCCAGCCTCATTCACTCTCTAAGGAATGCACTGCCTATATCTCCACCCACCCTGCTGCTATGGTATCTGTACCAACCTTCACCAACATTGCCACTGTCTATACCTATCACCACACATCCTGCTACCTATCTACACCATTGCTACCTAACCTTCATCCACCCCACCACTGTTTACGCCAAGTTACGCCAACTCTGCCCTTGTCTACACCAACTTTCACCACCCTGCCACTGTTTACCCCAAATTACACACACCCCAAACCTGTTTACACAATTACAGCCACTCTGTCCTTTTTACACTAATTTCCCCCCACCCTGACACTGTCTATCCAAACTTGCAATAACAGAGCCCCAATTTGAATGCAGTCACTCCATAAATTATTTTGCCTCTACTAATCACTATCTTTAGTTTTCTGTACCTATGACCTTTGTTCAGTTTGCCTCTTGCCCTTGTATTACAAACATACAGTAACATTCCATTTTATGATTTTGCAGATAAAAGCAAAGGTGATCAAATATTTTTAGTGCAACAGCGATAATAAGGACCTTTGGCATTAAGGCATAATTGAATGACTTCCATATTTACTCCTGCTCGGTTGACCAGTCTGTAACTATGAGGTTGGTATGTCTGAGGTTTGGCTATTGATGAACTGTAAACAGACATTCCATCAGCTTGCTGTCTTTATAAGAAGTGCTACTGTACATAGCAGCAAAGGCAGTCTGTTTTTAAAAAATGGTGTTAGCTTAAGCCTAATTGTACTTCTCACTATAAGCTCAGTAGCCAGTGAGTGAAGCTACAGTATTACACTAGTTATCTCAATATCACAGCAACATTTTGTGTAAGCAATAGTTTGCCTGTTGTCTTTTTGGGTCGACTAGAGAAGACCGATACAGTATTCCAGTCTGCTAGTGATTAAATGTAGGTATTAACCTCTCACTGTGAATAGAAAGCTTCAGAGTGGCATGGACTGACCCTGGCAGAATTCTTAAAACATTAAATGGCAGTCTTGGTCAATTTTCTGATATAAGCTACAAAGTTCAATTCCCTGTCAAAGATGACACCTAAGTTTTTTGCCTGAATTTTGATATTTTTAGACTTACTGTATATACAAGTGCTGTGATCACTTTCTCTCTTGGGACTTTTTCACCTATGACCAGTATTTTGGTCTTTATTAAGGTAGAGCAAGTTCTGTGGTATCCATTCATTTATCAGGGTATTGATGTGACTGAGATCATCTGAAATTAATGTACAGTAATGTACAGCTGGATATCATCTGCGTAGCAATAGAAACAAATATCAAACTTGGGGTTGATATCTCCTCATGGGAGCGTATGCCAACGGAACAGAACAGGTCCAAGAATCGAGCCTTGTGTCACCCAACGTTATATTCACTTTCACTGAGGAGTATGCAGTATTTACCCATGGAAACAAAACTTCCTAGTTTGTAAGATAGCTCTAGAACCAATTAAGTACAGTGCCAGAGAGGCCAATGCATTATGCAGTCTGTCAGTAAGGATTTCTTGGTCAGCAGTATCTAAAGCCGCAGTGAGTCCTAAGAGAACAAAGACTCAGCCGTGACACAAACCATTTCTAAGATCATTCAAGATTTTAACTAGGGCCATCTCTGTGCTGTGCATTGCACATGATTGCAGCTTCTCAAAGATGTTGTGACCATTCAAAAATGTATTCAGTTGAAAATAGATTACTTCAAGAATTTTACTAGTTTTAGATTGTAATTCCTAAAAACTGAAGAATTCAGGGTACTCTGTTTCAAGAGAGATTGAAACAGCCTCTCTAGAGGGAGTGGTTGACAATGTTCTCATTAGTGATGATAAAGGATGCGGTCATGGAACGAAAGGCTCCCTAAAAGCATATGTATTATTCCCTGTTAAAAACCCATCCTGATATTTGTTATCTTTTTTTTCTGAAAAACCAAGCAAATTCAACACAATTAAAGGCAATTATAGAATTCTTTACTTGAAAATATTATTAAATAACCATGCTAAGGCTTACAGTTGAGGCCAAAAGTTTACATACACCTAGGCTAAAGACATTCAAACTCAATTTGTCACAACTCCACACATTTCATGTTACCATACTTTTCCTGTGTTAAGACAATTAGGGTATCTACTTTATTTCCATAAGAGTTCATTTCAAAATAATAGCTTAGAGACACATTTATTTCAGATTTTATGTACTATATCAGATTTTCAGGGGGTCAAAAGTTTGCATACATTTTGTTAATATTTGATTGCATTGCCTTTTAATTGCTTAGCTTGAATCAAACACTTGGGGTAGCCTTCCAAAAGCTTCTCACAATACTTTGCTGGAATTTTCACCCATTCCTCCTGACAGAACTGGTGAAACTCAATCAGGTTTGTGGGCCTCCTTGCTCGGACACGCTTTTTCAATTCAGTCCACAAATTTTCTATGGTATTCATGTCAGGGCTTTGTGATGGCCACTCCAATACTTTCACTTTGTTGTCTTTACGCCATTTTGTTACAACTTTGGAATTATGCTTAGGATCATTGTCCTGCTGGAAGACCCAGTTGCGACCAAGTTTTAACTTTCTAGCTGATGTCTTGAGGTGTTGTTTCTTTCTAGACAATCCTCCTTCCTCATGATGCCATCTATTTTCTGAAGTGCACCAGTACCTTTTCCAGCAAAACACCCCCACAACATGATGCTGCCACCTCCATGCTTCACAGTTGGGATGGTGTTCTTTGGATGAAAAGCCTCACCCTTTTTCCTCCATGCGTAGCACTGATCATTATGGCCAAACAGTTCAATTTTTGTTTCATCTGACCAGAGAACACTCCTCCAAAAGGCTAGGTCTTTGTCCTGGTGATCACCTGCAAACTTCATTCTGGCTTTTTTATGCCGTTCTTGGAGTAGGGGCTCCTTCCTTTCACGACAGCTTTTCAGGCCATGGCAATGTAGGATTCTCTTAATGGTGGGTGTAGATACTTTGGTACCTGATACGTCCAACTCCTTCGCCAGTTTCTTTGTTGTTGTCTTGGGGTTCAGTTGAACCTTTCGGACCAAAGTTTGTTCAGCCCTAGGAGTGAATTTGTGCCTCCTTCCTGAACAATACAGTGTCTGTGTGGTCCCAAGATTTTTATGTTTGCATACAATTGTTTGTACAGATGCTCGTGGTACCTCCAGTTGTCTGGAAATTGCTCCTAAGAAGGAACTGGACTTGTGGAGGTCCACAATTCTTTTTCTAAGGTCTTGGCTGAGTTGCTTGGATTTTCCCATGGTATCAAGGGCAAAAAGGCAGTGGCTCTAAAGGTAGGTCCTTAAATACAGGCGCAGGTGCCAATTAACTAAACTGCCTGGGTCTACTTCCTGCATTTGTAAAGGAAAACAACAAAACAGCGTAAAATATTAACACAATGAAATAACTAATCGAAAAATGAAGGGCGACACATTCATTAGAAGGACAATATCAGTCATGAGCACAAGCTGAAAGTGTTATAAAATGAAATTCCCCTTTAACTCCTAATTATGACAATTGGCCAATCAATTGGCCATTACATCAATTTCTGGAATCTTCCAGACTGTTTAAAGAAACAGTCAACTTGGTGTATGTAAACTTTTGACCCACTGGAATTCTGAAATAGTGAATTAAAGCTGAAATAAATCTGTCTCGAATCGATTGTTTTATAATTACCTCTGATGTGAACAAAGTAGATGCCCTAATTGACTTGCCAAAAAATGTATGGTTTCTTGAATGTGCAGAGTTGTGAAAAATTGAGTTTTAATATCTTTAGCCTAGGTTTATGTAAACTTTTGGCCTCAACTGTATATCTCAGTAGAACTTAGCCAATTGGTACCTTATTCTTGGGAATGTGTTTAACGCAGTTCTCTACACACATACCAAGTTAGGTGAGGTTCTGAGAATCCCTGTGAATTTAATAGCCATCAAGCTAAAATTGTAAAACAAAATGTAAAAAAATACAGGGTTCCAGCACATACAACACCCCTTAAAAAAGAAAGTGTGTCTAAAAGCCTAATGTCAGATTGTATTTTATTTTAGAATTTATTGGGATTGGATATCAGCATTTCTCAGTTTTGCACATCTATCTTCAAGTATTTGATCGTGTTTTCTTAATCTCTTCATCATTCATATTTCACATACATTATTTCCATTTGCAATTACTTTATACCACTGGTTTCAAACATTTTCTTCTTAGAACATCTTGTTTTACTGCTTTCAATTTTTTAAAGTCAATCAGTTTTGATTGCTTTGTATTGAAGTGTGTGCTATGCCTCAACTGAGAGCAGGCACAGAACTTCAGGGATGCAGAAAATAGGTCATAGCAACATACTGTTTGTAAAAACGGAAAGGCTTTTATGCTGTAAAACAAGATCAAAATCACCCTTTTATGTTTATCAGTGACGGGAATTTGGCTGACTTGTGGAAGGGTGGGAGGCCCAAAATATGTTAGCTTTGAACACCTCTGTCTCTTGATGGTTAATCATAGGTCAAGAAATTACAGTAACCATATTTCTTATGGACAAACATTCACGCCATTTGTTTGTTAAAATCAAAAGGGCTAAGGTCAGCTGATGATTGGTTTTATATGGAATGACCCTTATCTTATATAATAACACCACTAAAAATTTAAACAATATAAAAACTAAAATAATAAGAAAGTATATCACATAGCTCAGTCTGACCAGAAGCATTCTACTTTTCTTAAACCTTCCCCATTCATTCCCCAGTGAAAAAAACAAAAAAACAATTTAATGATATTTGGCATGTGGATACAAAGTGTTCTCATAATGAGGGCTCATGCTGTAACGTAGTGGTTCTCAAAATCGGTCCTGGGGACTCCTATGTATGTGGTTATGCCTTCCAACTACAATTGCACTCAGAATTTTAACAAGCTGTTCATTTCTTAATTAGACAGAGATTATTTACTCCCTTACGCCACATTATGTCAGAAATAGCTACACATGCCATGAAGAATTAGTCCCATATTCACATTGTGTGTATTGTTTATTGTATATGTAAACCACTACATAGAAGTAAAAAATATTAACTGATCAAATTAAAGATGCCCCTACTTGGTGAAATTGAGGACATCTGGCCACTAAAACTAATCATCTGGTAGATAATAAAGAATTAAAATTCAAAACAAATAGTGAGCCAAACCTGCATTAATTTAAGTTGAAGGAAACAGTAATGAAAGAACATAAAAACGTGTGTTCAATAACTTAAAATGAACAAGAGTTTGGTTGTAACAAACACCAGCATACACTGGGGTCCCCAGGACCAAGTACACCGCTGTAGGGTAACTTTGGGAATGTAAATGACAATACAGGGTTTAAATTAGCAAAAATAATCTGAATCATTTCAAAGGTTACTTTTATATATCTCATATAAACTAGTGGAGTATCTTTGTAGTAGATTATCTCTGATCCAGGTAAAGCCTAGAAAAGTTTTGTGATTTTCATGGGCATTAAACTGCCTGACCTGCAAAGATCAGAGAAACAGATATTACAAATTCAATATTCATACATTACGAATGACATTTATTATTCACCTAATCAGTTACGTAGAAGTCTGATAAATAAATAAATCATTTTACTGAGAGAAAAATTACTATTGTTGTCAGTCGTCGGCAGTTCTACCTTCCCCTTGGTCCTGCAACATCTCTCTCCATTTCACAAGGGCCCCAGAGATTCCAATGGGTCATTTTTGACATTAGCCCTAAACTGATGCAAAAGGAAGAAGCTCTATTCAGATTTGTCAGATTTCTTGACCCGTTACTCTCATATCATCAATAAGACAATCGCATATTTGTCCTCCTTTTAACATGGCAGCTTCGAAGTATTTGAGTTTTTGAGAAGAAAGTAATCAGTACCTTATGTTTGTAACAGACTGTCACTTCTTAGCTGCAGCTTTTTTGCAACATGCCATGTCTCTCAAGGGCCTTCAGGTTTTTATTCAGGTTGCCCCAGGCCTCCTCCTGAATGAGGATTCCATATGTACTCTGCTGCTTTTGGGATTCATTCCAATTGCTTATTTTACCTGTCCTTGCTTCATTTCCTTGCATCTTTTTCTTGTACGACCAAAACAGGTCAAAAATACTTGAATTTGATATCAGGAATCATCAGTGATTTGATATCAGTCAATGTGTTGTCAACAGGTGCATTTCAATCGTGTATTTTTACCTCCTTAGACAGCGCATTACAGTTAATGGTTAAAAATTTGATTACTTTTGCACAAATGTTTTTAAACAAATGTAGATTCATAAAAGCCGTACCATAAAAACCAAAGAATTGTCATTGTACTTTCAGTCATTGATGTGTATAAAAAATAAGCAAGCAGAGAGATTAAAATGTATACTAGTCCTCTGTAATACACATCTTCTATCGTGAAAATTGTTGGTAAACTTTTAGGACCCGTGTGTGATATTTGTTTGTAATTTACGAATAGCTTCATTTTGTTTTGTTTCTTATATGTACTTTTTTGTTTTATTACTTGGATCTACGTACAGAGGCATCACTATGGGGGTGCGGGGGGTGTGGACCGCACCGGGTGACTCCATAAGAGGAGGGTGACACCGAAATGACTGGCAATCAATTTTTTGTGCAGTGTTGTGTGTTACGAAGGGTTGAAACAGCTCATTTCCCTGATGCAGTTTGCTGCCGGTTGATTTAATTAGCGCTATTAATGTGACGAGAAGCGGTTTGTCGTTTGAATGCATAACCCTGGTCCTGGTCGGCAACATCCAACAGCAGCAACTGTTCCTAATAATCACTCCTCCTGCCCCCTGCTCCTAATAATCACTCCTCCTGCCCCCTGCTCCTAATAATCACTCCTCCTGCCCCCTGTTCCTAATATTCACTCCTCCTGCCCCCTGCTCCTAATAATCACTCCTCCTGTCCCGTCCTAATATCACTCCTCCTGTCCCCTGTCCTAATAATCACTCCTCCTGCCCCCTGTTCCTAATATTCACTCCTCCTGTCCCTGTTCCTAATAATCACTCCTCCTGCCCCTGTTCCAATCTGCCCTAATAATCACTCCTCCTGCCCCTGCTCCTAATAATCACTCCTCCTGCCCCCTGCTCCTAATAATCACTCCTCCTGCCCTGTTCCTAATAATCACTCCTCCTGCCCCTGCTCCTAATAATCATCCTCCTGCCCCTGTTCCTAATATCACTCCTCCTGCCCCTGTTCCTAATAATCAGTCTCCTGCCCCTGCTCCTAATAATCACCCCTCCTGCCCCTGTTCCTAATAATCACTCCTCCTGCCCCCTGTCCTAATAATCACTCCTCCTGCCCCCTGTTCCTAATAATCACTCCTCCTGCCCCCTGTTCCTAATATTCACTCCTCCTGCCCCCTGCTCCTAATAATCACTCCTCCTGTCCCCTGTTCCTAATAATCACTCCTCCTGCCCCCTGTTCCTAATATTCACTCCTCCTGTCCCTGTTCCTAATAATCATCCCTGCCCCCTGTTCCTAATAATCACTCCGCCTTCCCCGTTCCTAATAATCACTCCTCCTGCCCCCTGCTCCTAATAATCAGTCCTCCTGTCCCTGCTCCTAATAATCACTCCTCCTGCCCCCTGTTCCTAATAATCAGTCCTCCGCCCCTGTTCCTAATAATCACTCCTCCTGCCCCCTGTTCCTAATAATCACTCCTCCTGCCCCTGCTCCTAATAATCACTCCTCCTGCCCCCTGTTCCTAATATCACTCCTCCTGCCCCTGCTCCTAATAATCATCCTCCTGCCCCCTGTCCTAATAATCACTCCTCCTGCCCCTGTTCCTAATAATCACTCCTCCTGCCCCTGCTCCTAATAATCACTCCTCCTGCCCCTGCTTCCTAATAATCACTCCTCCTGCCCCCTGTTCCTAATAATCACTCCTCCTGCCCCTGTTCCTAATAATCATCTCCGCCCCCTGTTCCTAATAATCACTCCTCCTGCCCCTGCTCCTAATAATCACTCCTCCTGCCCCTGCTCCTAATAATCACTCCTCCTGCCCTGTTCCTAATATCACTCCTCCTGCCCCCTGTTCCTAATATCACTCCTCCTGCCCCTGTTCCTAATATTCACTCCTCCTGTCCCCGTTCCTAATATCACTCCTCCTGTCCCTGCTCTAATAATCACTCCTCCTGCCCCGTCCAATAATTCATGCGCGCCTCCGTTCCTTGAATAAGAACTCTGTGACCCATGCTCTAATAATCATTCTCCCTGCCCCCTGCTAATAATCAACCCCTCCTGCCCCCTGTCCATAATCACTCATCTGCCCTGTTCTAATAATTCACCCTCCTGCCCCCTGTTCCTAATAATCACTCCTCCTGCCCCTGTTCCTAATAATCACTCCTCCTGCCCCCTGTTCCTAATATTCACTCCTCCTGCCCCCTGCTCCTAATAATCACTCCTCCTGTCCCCTGCTCCTAATAATCACTCCTCCTGCCCCCTGTTCCTAATAATCACTCCTCCTGTCCCCTGCTCCTAATAATCACTCCTCCTGCCCCCTGCTCCTAATAATCACTCCTCCTGCCCCCTGTTCCTAATAATCACTCCTCCTGCCCCCTGTTCCTAATAATCAGTCCGCCCCCTGCTCCTAATAATCACTCCTCCTGTCCCCTGCTCCTAATATTCACTCCTCCTGTCCCCTGCTCCTAATAATCACTCCTCCTGCCCCCTGTTCCTAATAATCACTCCTCCTGCCCCCTGTTCCTAATATTCACTCCTCCTGTCCCGTTCCTAATAATCACTCCTCCTGTCCCCTGCTGCTAATATTCACTCCTCCTGTCCCCCCATAAAGGTATATTTTATGAAAACAGCTTGGTCCAGTGCATTCAGGGTTTTTTGTTAAATGAAGGAAAGGATGTTGAGAATGACCGAAGATGGCAATTTTATTATTGAGTATAGCATTATTACATTTCTTTCACAAATGTATTATTTACCTTCTGTTTATTTCTGGGAAACAGTATGGCTTTCAATCATTCACCTCTCAGCTAGAGGCAGCATCCTGGCAGGTCACATCTACTGATGTGGTTGATTGACTTGCAATAACTGTCCAGTGAGTAAATTTGTCATTGTGGTGACAATATAAAAATAAACTCTGCAGAATGATAATAAGCAGAAAGCTAAACAATTAAAGCTAGAAATGTTTTCCCATGTTTCTGGACCTTCTATAAAGGAAACTGTCAAAATAATATAATAAAATAAAAAACAACTGTGGAAATCATACACTGTGGCTGAAGTAGAACCAAATGTTGCGATTGACAAAAGGCGAGATGGAGCAGGAATTTGCATGTTTAAGGCAGCAGTGGAAATGTCCATGGCTACCACTTGAGCTTGCACCTGAATATTTAGCTCTGTTTTCCTGACTTACATACACCAGGGCCAAGTCACTTCCTGGATCCACATCTGCCCACTGTTGAAGACACCTCCACAGCCCTTAAAGGTGCCATCTCCAGGCACCATGATGCACATATCTGCCTTGGGCTTAACAACTCACTCTGTGCCTGGTCACACAGAGACACATTTCAACAGAGACTTGCTAATTGCAAATAGGCACAATATTGTGCTCAATCTTGGATTGGGTTCAATGTTTAATTCCAAAGAGAGTTGTCTATTCTTCTTTTAGTGGCTTGCCACAACCTGCCCACCTCCCAGCAAGAACCAAAATAGTAACTAGAATATTCACTTACTATTCATAGCACTCCTCAGATAATCTATACGTAAATAAAACCCACCCACCAAGCTATATATTCACTATCCGAAGCAGACTCATTAACCAATCACTATTCTGCCTGAATGAATTCATCTTAAATAAAAAATGTCTTCGTCTAAAGCTGAAATATTTCCTGCATTACTATTCACTCCAGACTGGGTAGTAATGCTACTGCATGTTATACATCAACATCAAGTTCAGGTATGAGTAGTTGTCCCTAATTCCCCTAACTCCATATATTTCCATTTAATTCCATTCATTCTGAAATCAGTTTTTCAAATCATTTCATGAAGGAGACATAGAAACATTGTAGGTAACAACAGCTTCCATTTTCCAGTTATCATCATCTCCGGCCAAGTACCAACAGACAGAAAACTCTGACTGGTTGGATTTGATTCTTTAGGCCTGAAGACTTAAACTTGTAGGCCATGATAAATGCTCAGGTAATGCGGAGGCCTTGTAGCTAGGGGAAAATGGTAACGCACACTGATAGACTTCAATCTCTTGATCGGCAGCATAGCCAGAAATATTCATATAGTTGGGCCTACATAGAATTAGGTGGGCCAGAATGTCCTAGCATTCACAATTAGGTGTGGTGGTTCTGCCAAGGTAAATGGGTGGACCAGGATATTATTTAAGCCGCGTTTCCAACAAAATTACCCGGAACTTTCAGTCCCAGGAACTACTTTACCAGGAACTAAAAGATTCCTTCAGCCAATGGTTGTCTGCGTTTCCACCGGGGTCTAAAGTACCGCGAAGATTAGGCAAATTAGCCCACTGACGTATGAAAAAGCGACGTTGTCGTCGGTCCATCTGTCATATGATTTCTTCTGTAACCCCATACTACCACCGAAGTAGCCTACATTATTTTCTAATAACCGGGACAGCCCGGAGGGGTTTATTCCACTTATATACAACGGGTTACCAACAATGACTATATATGGTTACTTTTGTATTTATTGATTTTCATATATCCTCTCAAACACATTCATTATGTTTTTATGCGAACATTCGCTTTCATGTCTTGACATCCGAAGCGACAGAATGCATTCACATTTATATGTATAACTGGCAACAACAGCAAAAAACATGCACACGTTGTAAACAATTTGCTGTTTGATTACTTTCTCGTCGTCAATTCCATATAGGCTAATCGCAAAATGACAAGAATAGAACGAAAACTCGGACTTGCGTGAAAATGTAGATTAGTAGTGGTACAGCCACCGTTTGCTTTCCTTCGAAGTTACTAGCCGAGCAGCGAAGTGTGCCCTCCAGATGCGAACCATGCACCATAAATTAGTCCATAGTCTTCCTGGTCTTTTCGTGGAATTGAAAAATGGCAGTAAAATTGAGTAAAATTACGGCAGTCTGAAAAAGCTAAAGGGATGATTACTAGAATTAACCTGTTATTTTACCCTGACAAAAAGTGCGGAAGGTGATTTCCAGTTTGCTTGTACTGTATCACCAATGTAAATTACGCAAAACTACCGCATACCTCACATAACTGTATCAAACGTTTTGAGTCAATTACAACGGGCTAACAAA